>NC_068956.1:19931191-20245670 GCF_026419915.1 Harpia harpyja
GCTATACAGAATGCAGTAAGGCAACTTCCCACTCTAGCAGACCCAGGAGAAGTATCTCAGCAAGTCACAGCATATTCTGCACATCAGAGATCCCACAGCAATCATACAGGCTGCCCTTCCTTCCTCAGCAATGAAGTAGGATTCTAGCCAGTTTAGGAGTTATTATGCCTTGCATAGTGGGGAACAGCTTTATGGAAATGCACTGTACATGACAAGTTTTCTTCTTTTGTGGAGAGGAAGGAAGGCTGGTATGAATCCAACAAAAGGAAACAGAGCTTTGCAGGGCTATTTGCCCAGTATTGGCCCCCTGGTAGTAAATGCCAGAACTCATAGACTTACCACAGGGACAACTCATACAAAGAGGCACCTGGAAACTATAATGTCTCTCCAATATGAAAGGGGAGAAAAAAAAGGATATTTTTACATACAAAACTTTAAAACACTGGCTCTGTCATAGCTTAGCTTTGATTTTGTTCCTCCCAAGTAGCTGAGGAGGTAGTGGAGAAGGTAAGATCTCCATGCTGTTGTCTTGTTTCTCAATAAATTACTGCCACACAGCTTCTAGAGAAATAATGTGAGTATCATTGCTCTGGGGGCAATTCTGTCTGAATGCTCTTCTTGTAGCATCTCACTGCAAATCAAGATTGGTTATCAGATTCCTACAGCACCTGAGAGAAAAATGCTTGTCTGCATTAGTTGCACACAGCAGGTGTCTTGCTGTTGTTACCTTTCGCTAAAATAGGAGTTAGCCTATAAACAACCATGGCTGTGGAAGGAGGCAATTAGGTATTGCAGGACAGGTTTCCTCTGAACAATTTCCATGAAAGCTGAGCTTCCAAGGTCCTTACAAAGGTTAAAATAACTGATCAGGTGGAAACATCAGCAGGACATGTTGATATCTGTGAACAGAATCCTGTATGCCAACAGGCAAGAGACATCCAGCACAGAAATAAAAACTCAGAACAGTATGTTTACTGAATATTCACCTTTCCCAAAAAAGACAGTAAGACTATTACAAATATTCTCATGAAGGGCTGCAGGCTTTGTTGCTTATCTCAGAGGGCACAATTCAACGTTCAATTATATCAACAGAAAGTTCTCCCTTGATTTTGACAGGTCTTGTATCTGATCCAAGCTCAATGACACTACATTATGATATGACATGGACGGAAACACACAGGACATTTATAAGAGCAAACGCAAACAGGAGAGACAGATTTACGAAGCCTGATGCATTTAACTTGTGGTGCTCAGGACACCTTTCACACGGAGAAGCTCTTCAGTAGTTTTCAAAAATGAAATACTGGTTTAAATGGAACAAACCAACTAAATTTGGTATACAATTATAAATACAGTCCCTTGGGGTTTCCAGCTAAATGATAGAGAAACCACTGCAAATCACTACTCTCAAGAACTGATGTAATCCATAACTGTAAGAAGGGTACAGCTCAAGAAACGTGTCTTGCAGATCTGAAAAGCACACTATCGAGCTTCAGGAATCCCACCAGACTCACTTGAACAAACTTCTGAACTCAGCATTAGGTTGTAGTGATTAAAATTAATGTCTTCCATTTAGGTTAAGAGACATTTTGGTTCTGCCAATCCAATCTCTCTTTAAATATTGATCGCTATTACTCCTCTCTCACCTACTACAATCATGCTGCTAGCATGGACAGAGAAAAAACTTTGGTGTAGCCACTACCAGAGTAACTCTTTAAGTAGGTAAGATGCTCTCTGCCTTCCCTTAAAAGAAAAATAAAGCAATGTAAATATAAACAATAAATGAAACTAAATCAGCAACTAACCAAGATAAGCAAAATAAGATTGGGACCACAAAGTTAACACAACAATATCCAGTGCCTGCCTACCTTGTTAGAGCTCATACAAGACACGAAACAGGTGCTAACTGTCAAAGGCTGGGTACAATCTAGACTTTCTAAAGGCTTCTGGTAGCCTCTCTCAAGCAGCTATTACAGAAACAGCTGCTCCTATAACAACTACAGGTTTCTGTTTATTAACCAAGACAGATTAGAAATAGAACAGATAAGAAGCAAAAGTGTTGGAAAAATGGTCAATTATCAGCCTGAGAGATGAGTAATAGCAGCATACCTCATTCTATCAGTTCTAGAACAACCATTAGTCACATATTTCAAAAGGTCTGGTGGAGTTTTTCTTTCTAACATTGCTCTGCTTTCAAGGCTTAAGAGAGTCACATCTTTTCTTTACAGATCAAGGCACTTAATATCTGCAAGCTAAGACATGATGAATATGTGTTCAGATGAACAGAAGTTAGGCAGAGGTCAAGGATGATCCACACACAGCCCCACTGTTTAACCCTGAGCCACAGATCTGACTCAAAACCCTGAAGCTTCCCTTTCGCAGACATTAGGTCAGGGTCCTAGCCAGCGTGTCACGGCAGTTCTCAGTGTTTATCCCAGCCTTCTGCCAGGCCAAGGCACAGGGATAGGAAGCAGAGTAAGGCATTCAAGAAGGAAAAGCAGAAGCTAAGGAGAAGAGAATGACAAGCCTGGGGCTTCCACATCAGGGCTGGATATTAGGAAAATGGGACAGAACAACATAAATCATAGTATGGTGCCAACACAACGCACCCTTCAGGAAAACTATGACTGCGCTTCACCCTCTGGCATGGGGCAGTGGGTATCCCACAGCAGTCTTGGACAGAACGGGGCAGAGCTGATGAGGAGGGACTGCAGGGTGTCTACTGGGGGTAAGATATGCAGCCAGGAAGGGAAAATTCTTTCCTGGGTTAGATACACTCATAGCACTACCTAGCTCATTATAGAAATGCTACCTCTGTATTTCTAAAATTCTAATGAATCAAGGCTTACATGACAGCATGTAAAATGGCAAATTAGGAAAAGCTGAAAAACAGAAATCTCAATATTGATCAAGCTCCTGCTGCAAACCTGCAAAAGGAAATCTGGCACAGGCTTTAAGTAGGATTTTTTGAGACAGCTGCAAACTTGGCCAGGTTCCCAAGATGAAGTACTGTAAAATTACATATCTTTAGAGACACCAAATGGAGGCACTGAAAATAACACCTAACTCAAATAAAAACAGAAAATTCTCAACAGAAAGGACTGTTCCCTGTTTTGCAGTACTTTGTTCAAATTCATGGACACAGGACATATGGTTTGCCATTAAGCTTAATAAAAATCACTCTGAACTACATTTACCCCATTGCCTGTCTTCTCCTACTATGACAACTTCTGAATTAAAGAAAGTTGTATTCAATAACACAACATTGAAACTGATATTCATTAACATTTTCAGTGTATCAGCTCCTATAAAGAAAGGGTGAATGTGGTGATTTATAAAATGCCATTACAAGCCCACAAGACATTCTGGAAGTCTCACTTTATTCTGCAGTTTCCCAGGAGATGCCAAAGAAATGGGTCAAAAACAGAGAAGTGATTGGGCTGAGACCCTCACTTTTCCTGGAGTATTAAGGTACAAGACATATCGCTGCTTTGCCCTCAAACTATTTAATGGTTTTTATAAGCTAGGCAGAAGTACAAAGTAATAGTGAGATTTTTCTCCTTCAAATCAAGTTTAATCTGTCTTGTAAACTCCCCAAAACACAATGTTTTGCACCAACTAGAACAAAATTGAGCCACTTGGTTTCTCTGTGCCTCTTGACAAAGCTGTTCCATGTGACTGAACATGGGAAGAGACTCTCATACCTACATTTCCGCCTCATTTCATACAAGTGTAAGAACTTGGATTGCCATCGGTTATCTGGTGCAAGACAAATGCAGTGTTGTGAAGAATCATGCCCTTATTTTCTTCTCAAGATTGTATGTTCATATTTAAAATGAACATATATACCACAGGCTAATAACTATTTCTTTTTCAACATAAATCAAGTTTGCACAAACAAATTAAACTTACAATAATTCCTCTAACAAAATAGTACAAAGCACATTGTTACTGGATAAAGTCATTCGCCACTGAGGAAAAGACTGATTTTCAATAATGCGATTTAAGTTGCAAGGTATCACTGAAGATGGCGGTGGCACAAAGTGCAGCTGGAGACATGTCACTAGTGGAGTACTCTAGGGGTTGATACTGGGGCTAATGCTGTTTAACAACTTCATTAATGACCTGAATGATGGGGCAGCATGCACCCTCAGCAAGTTTACAGACAATGCAAAATTGGGATGAGCGGCTGATATACCAGATGGTTGTGCCACCATTCAGAGGGACCTGGACAGGCTGGACAACTGGTGCCAACATGAATCTCATGAAGCTCGACAAGAGGAGTGCAAAGTCCTGCACTGGGTCAGGAGTAACCCCATGCATGACTACATGCAGGGGGGCTGATCAGCTAGAAAGCAGCTTTGTCAAAAAGGACCTTGGGGTCCTGGTGGACAAGAAGTTGAACATGAGCCATCAACGTACTCTTGCAGAAAAAAAGGCCAACAGTCTCCTCAGTTACATTAGGAAGAGCACTGCCAGCAGGTCAAAGGAGATGCTCCTTCCTCTCTACTGAGCACTGGTGAGGATGCATCTAGAGTACTGTGTCCAGTGTTGAGACTGGGCCTCCCACTACAAGAAAGATATGGACTTATTGGAGCAAGTCCAGCACAGGGCCATGAAGATGATTAAGGCATATCTTTATATGAGGAGATGCTGAGAGAGCTGGCACCAATCAGCTTGGAGAAGAGATGGCTCAGGCTCAGTTAAGATGGCTCTTATCAATGTGTATAAATAGCTGATGGGAGGGAATGAAGAAGAGTGAGCCAGACTCTTCCTAGTAGTGTCCACAAACAGGACAAGAGACAATGGGCACAATTTAAAACCCATGTGACTCCACCTAAACACAAGAAAACAGGGGTTTTTTACTGTGACAGAGGTCAAACACTACAACGGGTTGCCCAGAGAAGTTCTGTAGTCTCCATCTGCAGAGATATTCAAAACACAGCTGGACAAAGTCTTGGACAACCTGCATTAGCTGACCCTGCTTGAGCAGAGACCTCAAGAGGTCCCTTCCAATCTAAACAATTCTGTGGCTGTGTGAAGATAATATAAGAAGTTTGAGAAGCTATGCTGATAACTAAGGCACTAGGCTAGGAAGGCACTTGTGTTTAGTCCCCTGCTCTGCCACAGACTTCTTTTTCATAAGCCAAAGCATTTATCTTAGTTATTAGTTAGTAGAATCTGCCTAACTCAAATCCTGGAAGGGCAAGTGTCCTGGTTTCAGCTGGAATAAAGTTAATTTTCTTCCTAGTAGTTGGTATAGTTGGATTTTGGATTTAGGATGACAATATTGTTGATAACACACTGATGTTTTAGTTCTTGCTAAGTAGTGTTTATACTAAGTCAAGGACTTAGCTTCTCACACTGCCCTGCCAGCAGAGGCTGGGAGTGCACAAGAAGCTGAGAGGGGACACAGCAAGCACAGCCGACACAACTGAACCAAAGGGATATTCCATACCATATGACATCATGCCCAGTATATAAACTGGGGGCAGTTGGCCAGGGGCCACCACAGCTCAGGGATTGGCTAGGCATCAGTCAGTGGGCAGTGAGCAATTGTATTGTGTATCACTTGTTTTGTATATTCTATTATTATTTCCCCTTCCTTTTCTGTCCTATTAAACTGTCTTTCTCTCAGTCCACAAGTTTTTTTCCTTCTGATTCTCTCCCCCATCTCACTGGGGGCAGGGAGGAGTGAGCAAGCAGCTGTGTAGTGCTTAGTTGCCAGCTGGGGTTAAACCACAACAAGCACACAGACAATCAAAAGAAAAGTTCTTTCATGACTTAGCATAAGAACAAACTATATGAGGTATCCTGCTGTCCTGGTTTCAGCTGGGATAGAGTTAACTGTCTTCCTAGTAGCTGGTACAGTGCTATGTTTTGAGTTCAGTATGCGAAGAATGTTGATAACTGATGTTTTCAGTTGTTGCTCAGTAGTGTTTAGTCTAAAGTCAAGGATTTTTCAGCTTCTCATCCCCAGCCAGCGAGAAAGCTGGAGGGGCACAAGAAGTTGGCACAGGACACAGCCAGGGCAGCTGACCCAAACTGGCCAACGGTGTATTCCATACCATGGGACGTCCCATCTAGTATAGGAACAGGGAAGTGGGGGCGGGGAATCGCCGCTCGGGGGACTAGCTGGGTGTCAGTTGGCGGGTGGTGAGCAATTGCACTGCGCATCATTTGTACATTGCAATCCTTTCATTATTACTGTTGTCATTTTATTAGTGTTATCATTATTAGTTTCTTCTTTTCTGTTCTATTAAACCGTTCTTATCTCAACCCATGGGTTTTGCTTTTTTTTCCCGATTTTCTCCCCCATCCCACTGGGTGGGGGGGAGTGAGTGAGCAGCTGCGTGGTGTTTAGTTGCTGGCTGGGGTTAAACCACGACACCTGCTTTCTTTTCTTCCTCTGAAGTGTCTGGTTAGCCAACTTCTGAAATAGGATACAGAACCAGTTAGGTTGGAAGCTTATTTCTTTATGGCACTTTTTATTTAAATGTATGCATTTACTGTTTAGGAGAATAGAGAGAGGACAAGACATACAACTTTGTTTATGTATGTTTTCCATTATGTTGCAGCCTAACCTATTCAGGTGAAAAAAAACCCCAAAACATCACACTATAGTGAGAAGAAGATACATTACTAAAGTTTGCTGCTGTATATGCAACTCCAATTATTTATTATCAGAGTGTGTAAATTTCGTACATGGTAAGCTTTAATGGGAATAGAGTAGGGGGCTTCACTCCTAAAATAGCTAACTCACATATTACTGCAACTGATACTTACATTTTAAAATCAGATTAAGAGCTAAGTGCACAAAAACACATAAAAGAAATCATTAAAAGTTGTAAAAGTACCAGAAAGAAAAGCCATTAAATAATGCAGCATTTCATAGGCCACTGGCCTGTTTTACTACACATGTGCTTTGATTGTCTGCACCTGAAAAGCCCATTAATGGCCCATTATGAAAAGGCACTGAAACTTAGGAGCTAACTAACAGACTGTATCCAATGCTTATGCCTGAAATACCTACAAATGGCCCAAGTCTGGCTGTTTCCCTGATTGAAATGTACACATTCCAAGTTTTAACAGCATCATAATGCTCCAGGCAGTCCACTTCCCAGAAAGGCTTGTGCTTCTCAGGTGATTAAAATCATTCTGCTTTTGGCCATCTCTGAGACCATCACAAAGGTGTGCTGTAATATAATCATCTAGAAATGCACTGCCTATGGTGCCTCATCAATGATGTAACAGAGCATTTGTGCCAGAGTCAGCCTTTTAATTGAAATTGAAAGGGTAAGAAAGCCTGGGCCTGCAGACTGAGGCAGAATATGTGAAACGACAGCACCAATATAGTTTTTATAAAGTAAACTAACTTTTTTTTTTATTTACAAGATCAACATAGGAAAAGCTGTAAGTTGGGATCATCTGCTGTTGCTGTGCTGCTCTGAATGCTCAGCATGTATTAGAGAAATTAAACTTAGGATGGATAAACTGCACAGAAGATCAATTAGAGCCCTTCTCCTAGAGGAACTGCATCAAAGAAATGGATGTTCCCATGTGCTACCTAGCATGGAGGTGTTGACACTGTTACAGACAACACTGCAGTTGAACAGAGGAGAATACATGATCTCCAAGACAAGGCTAAGTGCAGAAGCCACATGAGGAAGTAGCCCCTAGATTGGGAGATTCCAAAAGTAGTAAGAACTCTACTGCTACTGTGCATACCACCCTCACGACTAATCCCAGATGTTCCTCTCTAGAGTGGATGCTTTTGTGAATGGTGGACAAATACATCCATGGTCAGGCTGAGAGGACTGGCAACACTGACACTCCATTTTCAAGCAACCAAGAACACACATGTGCCACTGCCACACATGTTAATGAAAAAGTGATCCTTCCTTAGACTCATCCCTAGTCCCAGGAGCTCCACATTCACTACACAACTTGTAAGAAAAGAGGAAGTCGATGCCAAAGCCCAGAATAAAGATTCAAAACAGCAGTACTAAGTGAGACCCTTTGAGCTCTCCTGGACTGCAGCAGGCTGCATCTCCCTCTCAGCGAGACGCCTCTCAGAGCTCGCAAACTTTTAAGTTTGTGAAGACCGGAGGTCTGTCACCAAAAGCCAACAAGACTTGGGCTGATACTCTTTGCTCCTTGAGGCTTGACCCTTCACCTGTTGAGAAAGATGCCAAAGCATTTGACATGAATATTTTCACTGAACTCAAGGGGAATTTTTAACAGGTATACCTCTTCTACTTGCTTATGTATCTCTTAGTGCCTTTATGCATGTATGTGTACTAACCTGAATACACTATAGCAAGTATATTACAAGTTATCACTTTTCAAATCTATACTTAAATTACTGCCATGAACTTTATTCAACTGAATGACTCTCAGGCTGTTATTATACTCATAATCCACTTCGATATAAATCGTTGACCAAGTCTGGGACTAGGAGTTGATCCAGCTGCACCTAGACTCTGACAGTTTAGAAAACAAGTGGGTCTTCTCTGAACCTCGTGACTCAACAGGAGGGTCTCCCTTACCTTTTTACATTCCCGATCTCTGTACAAAGTCACAAGAAATCAATTCTAACTCCATTTTTCTTTGTATATTTCTCTTTTACCCTATTGCATTTTTGGTCTCTGTATACCTAATTTTAGTCTGATTCTAACTTAATTTTCCTGTGTACGTTTCATCCATGTATTAAGTAATAGAGTGAGCCTTGCCATCGCATCCTGTGAAGTCGCACTTTTATATAAATTCTTATTAAATAATTTTTCTTTTACTAATACCATTGGAAGTGATTCTTTAAGCGGTCCAAACCACTCCATTTCATGACAGAGGGTTGCAGTCAGTTCATCACATGTGGTCTCTGCTGCTCCTTCCTCCTCAGGGGGAGGACTCCTCACACTCTTTCACTGCTCCAGCATGGGGTCCCTCCCACAGGGTACAGTCCTTCATGAACTTCTCCAACATGAGTCATTCCCACAGGCTGCAGTCCTTCAGGAGCACACTGCTCCAGCATGGGTCCCCTGCGGGGTCACAAGTCCTGCCAGAAAGCTTGCTCCAGCATGGGCTCCTCTGTCCACAGGGCCACAGGTCCTGCCAGGAGCCTGCTCCAGCCCAGGCTTCCCACAGGGTCACAGCCTCCTTCGGGCATCCACCTGCTCTGGCATGGGGTCCTCCATGGGCTGCAGGTGGATATCTGCTCCACTGTGGACCTCCATGGGCTGCAGGGGGACAGCCTGCCTCACCATGGTCTTCACCACGGGCTGCAGGGGAATCTGCTCCAGCGCCTGGAGCATCTTCTCCCCCTCCTTCTTCACTGACCTGGGCATCTGCAGGGTTGTTTCTCTCATATTCTCACCCGTCTCTCCAGCAGCAGTTGCTGTTGTGCAGGTTGGTTATTTCTCCCCTTCTTAAATCTGTTATCCCAGAGGCACTACCACTGTCACTGATGGGCTCAGCCTTGGCCAGCAGTGGGTCCAACTTGGAGCCGGCTGGTATTGACTCTATCAGACATGGGGGAAGCTTCTAGCAGCTTCTCACAAGCCACCCCTGTAGCCCCCTGCTACCAAAACCTTGCCATGCAAACCCAATACAGAAGGCCAAGTAGCCAAGACTTGCTGCAGTAGTGCTTAAGGGAGAGAAGGTAACACTAAATTTGTAAAACATGGATGGGCAGCAGATGAATCCAAATAGAGTAAAGACACTAATCAGAGCACTGAGACTAGATGATACGGACTGTTTTCAGCTCTACTCTTGATATGTTGCATGACTTCATGCTACTCAACTGTTCTTCCACTTCCCTTCCCACTCTTTCTCTACATCATCTGCATATGTTGGAAGCTGCTGAGATGAGAGTCTATCTCTGCCTGCACCACGACTAGCTCAGTAGGGTTCAGACTTTGACTGGACCTTCTACAGGTAATACATCTACATTATCCTACTGTTGATGTACCGAATATAAAAATAATGGCAGGCTTATGCAGACCAGAGGGAACAGGGGATGACACAGGGAAAAATGGAAGTAGCAACATAAACAGGAGTGATATGCTTTCTAAGATGAATACAAAATGAAGGAAGGTCGATGGAGAACTGGATGCTAAGATTTAAAAATCGGGTATCACTGCTATCACTGGCAAATCTTCCAGTGACATCTCATTGCAGTTACTTATTTAATTAGCATATCACATTACCTTACATGCTTTATATTAAACTCAGATGAGTGTGAACAGACACCACGGAAAATCAAATTAACTTGTATTAAACAATATAAAAATGAAACCTCTCAGTAAAGCATCATCAAAACACATACAAACATGAAGTTTACCTCAGCTCCTAAACTGAGAGAGATTATTTTATCCTCAAAAGCGGAATGTGTATCAATATGAGGAGGAATTCCTGCATAACAAAAAACAAAAAGGTCAGTATAATAATAATAGAATTCTATCTCTATTAGCAAGCTCTGTTTCTATGATGTCCATATAGAGAGCTGGGATGTACGGTTGAAAAAGCAAAATCGTAAATGAGGGAGTTGCCTTCCAAAAGAATTCAGGACAATTGTCCAATTTACATGCCCAGATTAGATGCACACAGTTAACACAAGTGTCCTGTATCATCAGTGGAAATATCTACAAGACAGTTCAGGGCACCCAAAGGCCCCACTCACCCTCTGAAGATGCCAAATTGCTCTCCTTGCTGCAGAGAGCACCTGAAATCACTATGTTCTCCTCTTAGGCAGTTTAGCAGTTAGCACTAGCAGTTATGCTACATTAGGTGATTTTGGGCCTTAGTTCATCTGTGATCATGTATTTCTCCCTCACTTTCTTCACAGAGAAGGAATCATCCCAAATACGCCCTCTATTGCTAAGCAAATGACTGTGCTAAGGGTCTCAGGTGCTTAGGACCTACTACCATAAATGCAGGCACTGCTTTGCAGTTCCCAGGAGAACTCCACACACCATTGCTAGGCCAACCCTTGGGTAGTACATCTGTTGGCATGTGTATGAGTAGACACACATAGTTGAGAATTGCCAAAGGGACAGCAATTTCTTTTTTTTTTTTTTTATTTCAGATCTGCTAATTGGAAAGAAACTGCCATTTCCTGCAGCTCATGCCACACATTTTAACACCAAGTGCTGAAACAGCAGTGTGCATGCCACAGAAAGATCTCACCGCATGGTGGGGAACTGTAGTCAGCAGCAGAGCAAGGTCAGCAGATAGCCTGGGAGAACTGCAACTGTGCATTCCTTTGACACCATAGCAGGCACAGACAGATAGAGTAACTCTTATGTGACCCAAACCAAAACAGTTATATTTGCTTATTAAAAACTCTACCCATGTTAATTTTGGACACTATCAAATTCCTGAGCTGAAAACATTTTTTCCTAACACTGTCAGTCAGCCCTATAAAGTATCCTTATTATATGCCAGATTTTACCTCCAGATGTAAATATTCTGAATTCCATTACGTTCAGTGAAAGCAATACAAATGTTTTACGAGGTAAACATTTAATCTGATAGAAAAATCAGCAAGACTTGTGTTAAAGAATTTTCAGTCATGGGTTTCTCTAGGTTTGCTTTGTTAACAACTCAGAGTTGGGCCACCACCGCAGTGAATGGCAAAAGGTAACTCAAAAACACCTATATATATATATGATTTTAAAAACAATATGCAATTGATGATTTGTCAAAAGAAGTTCTAGGTGTTCTTCCATGAACTCTCACTTCTCTATTCTCCAGTGATTTCAAAAGTCCAATACATTTTCCTGTCTCAACTGATTCTTATTGTCTTGTCCTGGTTCTTCTGAAGTTAGTGGTCGTAGGCAGAAGGTCTCTCATCACCACAGTCACTTATCTTCTTACACATCAAAGATCACCTTTGAATTTCTGAGAATCACTCAGGTTGTTTTATTAATTCATCTTACTCTAAAGTTAATCACTTATCTATTCTTATATCTTAGGTCTAAGATGTATGATCCTTTTTATGTTGATTCAGCTTGACTGGGTTTTAAGCCAGCCATGGTGAGGGCTACACAAGGGACAAATAAGCAACTTATGCATACTGTTTTATAAGTACCTGCATTCTATTAATCGCATCTAAAACAATCTCTAATCATTAGTTATATGTCTGATATGAATAGTCTTAGAAACAATGAGGCTTAAGGCCTAGTTCCCTTTTACAACTTGAAAACCAAGGACACACATCTGTTTGTGTTTGCTTATCATAACTTTGCCTCAGTATAAAGCACTGCAACTCTGCCTTCAGATGCACACTGAAGTCAGTACAATTCACCGTGCAACAGGAGAACGTTGACTGATCTCTTCAGCATCACCCAGACAATTCAATCAAGACCACACCAACCTACCTACCTGCTGTTTATACACCATATATGCAGCACATAGTAAGAGACAGTCACCTAAGCATTCAAAAGTGGATGGTAACTTTCAGGCATAAATCTACAACTTTAAACATTATTAGGACCCTGAATGAAAAAAGTGCCCTCAAAAAGGAATTCATTTAATGTGTCTTAAGTGTGGCCCCTACAGCTTAGATACCCAAAGTCATCAGTCACTTCTTAAAATCTCAAGTGTAACGTCCAGTGACAAGCTGGCTCAGAACACAGATACTAAAGGTATTAATCTGACGGCACTCTGTGCTCATTCATATCCTAACAATTTGCACTTAAGAAAAGGTATTTTGCTCTGGGTTTGTTTTTTTTCAAAAAAACTCTGCTTCTATTCTTGATAGAAATCTACAATTCTAACTAATCTCCTCTGATGTCCCAGCCAGAAGTACATTACTGTATCAGTTTAACAGATTGTCAGATACAGAAACAAATAGGATCAGCTTTTCAGACCCTTGTTTGGCAGATACTGCATTAGCTGTCAGACATTAATTCTGGGGAAAAAAGAAAAAAAAAAAAAAAAAGGCTGTTGTCCTTTCTTCCTATGGACAAATGAGATATCCACTCTAGAAAGCAAGCCAGATATTTAGCCTTGATGATCGACCTTAGCAAAAAGCATAGCACTTGATTTATTCCCTAGAGGTGTGATTAGAAGCAAATTTCTCTTCAGATGTCTCCAGTTTGGGAAAGATTACAGAAGCAGAGGAGTTTCTTATTCCTCAGATAAGGGAACACTGCCTGGATCATACTTAAGAGTCCGTATATCACATATACTAACATTACATTACATGTACTAACAGCAAGAGGTTTCCTGGAGACTGTATGCACAATACAGGGAGCAAGAAGAGTTTGAAGTGAAAAAATGCACTTGACTACAAAACCAAGTATGACTATTTATTCCTGTATCTTTTTATGGTTAGTTTCCATGCTACAGCCATGGACTCTGAAACACCATCAACTTCCATAATAGTGGTATCAAAAACTGTACTTCTAAACACAAGCTCCCAGGTTCAGAAATCAGTATGAAGACTTTCTGGTCATAGAGGAAATACATTTAAGCAGGTGCTTAAATCCTGTCCCTACACCATGTCACATTTAGATGCTACTCTCTTCTGATTTTCAGTTAAGTTGTACTGGTTTGGCTGGGATAGAGTTAATTTTCTTCACAGTAACTAGTATGGGCTATGTTTTGGATTTGTGATCAAAACAGTGTTGATAATACAGACATGTTTTAGTTACACAGCATCAAGGTAATTTCCAGTTCTCACGCTTCCCTGCCAGCAAGTTAGCCAGGGAGGCACAAGAAAAGCTGGGAGGAGACACAGCTGGGACATCAACCAAAGGGATATTACATACCATATGACATCATGCTCAGCAATAAAACTAGGGGTGAAGTTTACCAGGAATGCCATTATTCAGGGACTGGTTCGGCATTGGTTGGCTGGTAGTGAGCAACTGTTTGGGGGTTTTTTTGCATCACTTGTTTTTCTTTGTTTTGTTTTGGGGGTTTTTTTTTGTTTTGTTTGTTTTGGTTTTTTTTAAACTTATTAAACTGTCTTCATGTCAACCCATGAGTTTTCTCACTTTTATCTTTCCAGTTCTCTCCCCTACCCCAATGAGGGGGAGTGAGCAAGTATGGTGCTTAGTTGCCTACCAGGGTTAAACCACAATGTAAGGTAAAGAGCTCAAAATTTTTGAAGGACAAATAAACTTACCTTGTCCAGGTTCATACTGATTTACAGTCAGTTGATCAGGTTTATGTTTGATATAACCCTGCTTCAAGCACTTCTCCAAGAATAGGTCACAAATTTCAGGAAGACCTAGTTATACAAAACAAAACTGTAAGCAAGACAGGATAGCTTTTTACATTTTTATCCTTTCTTTTTACAATAAACATAATAACTGGACAAAATACATAGAAACAGCTTCATAGATATGCAAGTCCATCTTTAATAACGATCACTCTGCATTTGCTGTAACACACACATCAGAATTGGAGGCCTGATCTGCAAGCTCGATGTATTTTTAACACCTCACCATTAGAAAGGCCATTCCTCCAAGGCCTCTGCATTCAGAAGCAGATCACTCCTTACAAATGCAAAGTGCCCTATGTCTACACATAAATAAAAGCATATCAAATCAGAAGCAAAGTTTCCACCAACTACGGTAAAAGAGTTGCAGTCAAGAAGCAAAATTATTATGCAGAAAGTCAGAAGTTGTGCAGAGAGCTCTCTCAAAAATTTACCCCCTAAAAATCTGTTACTGAATTAAATTAAATATCACCAAAAAAACATGCTGAAGTTAAACTGGTCTTGAAACAGGAATGAAAGTTACAGGCCTCCACTGAATCTTTGGTTTGCTATTTTACCTGAGGACTTCACTGTAAAATTCTGTTGGAGGTAACACTCACAAACATGTCAGTAACAGCCCTTCCATGAACCTATTGATTTTTATTTTGTAATTGTTCTCCCCTAATGAAGTGTTTATGCTTTTCTCACACAAAATAGTCTAGCTGTAAGACTAGAGAGCAGCCCAAATATCAATGCTTTTATGATTATATAGCTTCACTGTTAAAATCACAATGTAACCAGAATCCTTCTGTTGGAAGCTACATCCACCCCAGTACACACGCATCACCTTAAAATTCCTATAAAACTTGGGTGTTAACTCCCCTATTTTACCATTTTTAAATCTAAGACTATATGATGACTCACTCACTTTGCTCTGACTCACAGCTCTCAACTCCAAATAAGAGTTATTCAAGCCTTTGTAAAATTGCTTTCAGACCAAAGGAAATCTCATTTTGGTGTGCATCCAGCAAGCCTCAAGCTAGTCAAGTTAAATATACATAGCAGTATACATCTCAACTCCCAAACAAAGAATATGTAATTTGTAACACAATTGTTTTATGAAACAAAAGCTAAAAAAGAATGACAATTAAAGTCCCAAAAACCTTATTTGACTGGACCTCAACAAAGGGCAGCAATGCCTGGCTGCAAGTGATTGCAAAACAAGCTTCAAGCACTTGCAGTAATTTGGAATGGATGTCATTTAAAAGCACTGCTCAGTGTGTGCTTAAGATACAGTGAAGGCTCTCCTTTTATTAGGATCTCACCTCTCCTTTAATTAGGATCTCACATCCATATCTCAGTGAGGCTTAAAGGCTTTATACAGTGGTTCAAACATCAATGCAAAATAAGTGTGATTTAATAGGCAAGTTCTCACCTCCAGGTAAAGGTTTGTCTTTATTAACATTGTTGTTATCATAGCAAAACTCATATCCAAAATGTTTTACTCTTCTATGCTTTAAAGTCTTCTGGGCTGTAAAAACACACAAGTTTAAAGATTAGACTACATAAAGCAGTATAGGCAATTTGCTATGCTTCCCTATTCCATCTGACCTGTTAAACAGAAACATTCTTTAATTAAGAGTTAAAACATGTAAGAAGCGGAGAGTACCAATTTTGTTGAGCCATGTTTAATGCATCTTTATTCTTGTCCTGATCTGTGAACTTGCACTTGATTAATATCCTATGGATATAGCAGGATCCTTCACTTTCACCAATCACCAAGTTACATGTTGGCTAAGGTCAATATAACCCTTTGTGTTGCTCCAAGGAACAAACTTTACACAGAAACTTTGAAGTGAATTCCAAGAACAATTCATTTATTAAGAGAGTTAACTCCACGGAGTTCAAGTGAAAGCACAAAAGCATCTAGAATGTGTGTCTCACTGAATTCTTTTTGATTTAGGAGAAGACACAGCTCCTCAGACATCAAATTACAAGGGTAACTTTCACAGAACAGTCTTGTGCTTGGCATAAGACACTTAAAGAGTTTAGTTGTTTCTGGATGCAGGAATATTATTCCAGTAAATCCATACCAGAATATCAATTCAGACCACTTGCACCCAGGAGCTTATCACTTGTAATATAAGACACAATTTCTAAAATACAGAATAATTTCAAACAATACATTTACCAAGATGTAGACTTCTTGCAAACTTAAACTGTAGGAAAAAACAGCATAAAAATATGGAAGGTCTGCATTTTATGGTTTTGCCCACCATTTTGAGTATCTTCATCTCCTATCCAGTCAATACTTTCCAACATCCTCCTTTCCTCCTCTGGAGAAATAATCTTTTCAATGACCATTAGGCCTGGAGGCAAGCTTGTAGGAACAGCATTCTGCAAGAAAACTAAGGTGTATAGAAAAAGAGAATATTGTCACTGTTTATAGAAAACAAAACCATGTGTTCCCTACAGGGATATTTACTATGTATGAGAATATAGTATAGCTGTAGAAATATTTACTCTAATGATACGATGGAGCCCTCATTGGGGTCTTATCTGGTGAATGAACGATCCCTTTTTGGTATGACAAAACAGGATAAGGCCCAAGTTTTGCATCATGCAAAGCACTTTCCAAAAATTTTACTGCCTAAGAGCAACAAGACCCCACACTGTTCAAATGCAAAACCACTTGTGATTTTCCTGTCAAAATAATGGTAAAAAGAATTTCCTGATCACTTCAGAATTCTACCTGCATTTCATTTTAATTTTCTAGAACTTTGATGATTTACCAAATTTACTCTCTGTCCAGAGAAGCAATCTGTAATCAAATATGGAGATGTATAATGCAATCATAGAATCATAGAATCATTTCGGTTGGAAAAGACCTTCAAGTTCATCGGGTCCAACCATTAACCATGCCCCTAAACCATGTCCTGGAGTACCCTGTCCACTCGCTTTTTGAATACCTCCAGGGATGGTGACTCAACCACTTCCCTGGGCAGCCCATTCCAATGTTTGACAACCCTCTCAGTAAAAAAATTTTTCCTAACATCTAACCTAAATCTCCCTTGCCTCGACTTGAGGCCATTTCCTCTTGTTCTATCTCCAGCCACCTGACAGAAGAGACCAACACCCACCTCACTACAACCCCCTTTCAGGTAGTTGTAGAGAGCGATAAGGTCTCCCCTCAGCCTCCTCTTTTCTAGACTGAACAGCCCCAGGTCCCTCAGCCGCTCCTCATAAGACTTGTGCTCCAGGCCCCTCACCAACTTGGTTGCTCTCCTCTGGACACGCTCCAGCAGCTCAATGTCTTTCCTGTAGTGAGGGGCCCAAAACTGAACACAGGACTCGAGGTGCGGCCTCACCAATACCTAGGTGAACACAAAATGTTGGTGATGTAGGGACATTGTTTGCTATCCTAACAGCTTAAAAAAAAGCTATTCGCTGGCAGAATGTACAGACCAACACCAGGAACCCTTTTCACTAGGCACCATAAAAGCTCACAGAAAGAGCAACAGCTCTTGTACTAAATAGCTTAAAGTCAGCCACAAAAAAAGCCTGGAGAGAAGAGGAAAAAAAAAAAGCAGGAAATCTTATTGTGCCTATTTTCCTTCTTGGAGTTGAGATAGAGATTGCAAGACTAAGGTCACACAAGAAATCCAGTGAACTGTCCAGAGATCTCCTGGGTCCCAATTTAGTTCCTTAATCACAAAACCTTCATGTGCAGTATTGAATGGTCTGAAAACTACCTAAAACCTTTCTCCTTTTGCAGCCAAGTAAACAAGTTCAAATTAGAGTATTCTATCATGAAATACATGGAGCAAAGATCATTTTACATCCTGAATCTTAGATTCTGGCTTTCATTTTCTGTGTCTACTCACAAAGACTAGTGTGCTTTTAGCTGTATTTACAACCTAGGAAGTGAAAGCAAAGGGAAGCAGTTTGCAGGAAGTCAGATATATAGGAGAGCAGAAAAATTATACCTTTTTCCACAAAATTAATATATAGAACAATGTTTTGGCCAAAGTCTTCCAGTGTTACTTCTTTTCCATTAAGGGCATCAAAGGCTTTCTTGGCTTCTTCTGTTGTCCCATATTTCACAAATGAATATGGTTTATTCGGTGGCATTAAGAGTGTTTCCACCAAACCATATTCTTCTACCATTCTGAGCAGCTGCTGTCTACTCATCCCATTACCAAGACCAGCATTGGCAATAACCAGGCTCTAATTGAAGAAGAATTAAAAAAAAAAAAAATGGAGAATTAGTGATTACTGTTGGTTCGTTTAAAACTAACCCTCTACCAAGAGAGCAGCTCTATAAAGAAAAATTAAGCCCGTAAGTACTCTTTTATGTATTCCACCCAAGATATTTACATTTCAGTGAGCTTGGTATATGAGGCTAAGACAACCTTTATTCGCCCAGCACATATTCTGGCAGAAAGGCTTGCAAACTCTATCAGAGATACCTCCTCAATTAATGCATGTAGTTACTATTACAAGAGCATTTAAGCTTTGAACCAGCATGTGTGCATCAAGTGTACTGCAGGCAAACAGTGACACTGGCAATCATAATTTTGGAGGTTTCCAAAATGGAATTTTTCCAGAAACCCGTTACCACTAACAAAAACAAACAGAAAAACCTTTGAAGACTGATTTTTTTTTTTTTAAGAAAGGTTTTCTCATCTTTGCCAAGGAGTCTCTCCAAGCATAGAGATTGATATTCCCAGTCCTACCTCATGCCCCCCATACATCAGGATCACCAAATAAAAGCAGCAGCCTCTAGAAACAGAGCATCTAGTTCTGCTCCAACACTCTTACCTGAAAATTCTCCCTCTTGTTTTTATAAACAAATGGGATTTATGTCCCATCCTTAGTTAACACAGATTACTTCATGCACAATGCTTCATTCTATGCTTTCACAGTGATTTATGTCCAAAATTATCAAGGAGTATGCAGTTTCTGAGGACTGTTGCTGGTTTACCAAGTATTAGAAGAAACAACAAAACAGAACCTTTCAAAGGACTATTATTCAAGAAATAGCTTTTGAAAATACATAGGCCTTTTCAAAATAAATTAACAAGTTATTTTGACATCTAAATAGCTATATGCCATAACTAGATGTTCAATCTAATCACGGTGGTTGAAAGAACTTTAAGTCCCTTTTTAAGACCAAATGAAGATGCAGTCTTAAAGTTTTGATTGAGCTTAAGTGACTCCAAACAGCTAGCAACAATTTACTCAGATTGACTTCATGTAATACCTTTCCAGAAAGCTTTCAATCTTTTCCTTAAAGTCTATAAACGTTCTATGACCTTTTCTGAAGGCAGCTGGTAAAGTGTTCAATTATTTCAAATGATAGCATTTCACTCCTCTAAAAGACAGAAAATTAGGTTTAAAACAGAAGAGAAGGATTATTTTAAAAATAATTTATATAGTGAGTACTGCTGTGATTATACCTATTGCGATGGCTCTACTAACACTTTTTCTTAGCACTGCATCAGGCTGTCCATGATCACATTTTTCAAAAGTGACCACATTAATAATTATTATTATTTTCTAGAATGTTATTAATGGAGAAGCCCATGTGTGTAAAGGAAATGCAGAGACTTAAACCAGTTATTTCACTGGCTTCATGAAGGCACTTCATCTACAAAGACCACCACTACACAACAGCAGCATGTACAGCAACTGATCCTGTTCTCCTGACTGAACAATTTCAATATAATCAGACTCTTGCACAAAGCCTGAAAGCATTTTCTGTATTTTTGACACAAGTTCATCACTAGCACTATGATTTTGTTTCATACATCACTTACTCAAATGTTCTATCATTCACAAGGATCTTGCTGGACCCCAAAATTACTCTTCGGACAGATTAGATGGATAATTTGGTATGTGGGACAGTGTCGAGGGGAACAAGTCCTGGATTACAGACCCATTTCCAAGCTACACTAGAAAAACACAGTCCCTGCTCCAAAGAGCTTACAATATATACAAGATTGCTGGGTCATTTTAGCATATGTCCACGTGGTGTGAAATCTGAGTGAAGACTAAGCCCAATTTTGTTACAAAAAAGTATAAATATCTAACTGATGTTTCCATAGTTGAACAGGAAGAACTTGCAGGATCAAGATGAACAAGGCTAGAGTAAATGACACTGCTCTACAGTGCTTCAAGCCATTAGCATCTCCCCACAATTGACGGAGGGAAATTATAAACTCTCTAACTTCTTCCTTTTCTGTCTACAAGTTCCTGTCACTTACTTTTTGCTACCCCAGTATCTGCTAGGTCACCCTCTGATCTGCTGTAACTCTCTGCTGTGGCAGAAAAGTACAAATCAAAAAGCCGAGTAGTCTTCTGTTAGGTTAGGATATAAAGCAGCTTATTGTAAAGTTCATTGAGCATCGTAAGAAAGCAGAATTCCCTCCTATCTTGCCCCATTTTGTGCAAGGGAAGAGAAAGTTGTCCTCTTTTCAACAGCTGCAAGTCAGTCAATCAGTTCAACTCCCACAGAACCACAGCCTAAATCAAATTAGGTGAAGAAAACAATGTGGAAAAGATTTTTAAGATAGACATGTTTTTAACAGGGAGTTTAGACGAGACAAATTATACTTGATAGAGAAGTACAGAGGAAAGAAAGATACAAAAGCTGAAAGCCATAGAAGAAAAGAAATCACAAAGAGACAGAGAAGAAAAGTTTATCTACTTCTAACAAGGTAACATTTCCCATGCTTCCTCCTCTCCTCCCCAACCCAAGGAACTACTGTTTCAGATTTTAAAAAAACAACAAAAACCCCACAAAAACTAAACACCTTATCCAAAGGCCATCAAAGTCTCTCCACAGATATTAAACTGCTGAAGTACAGTTCGGCTTTGAAATCAAAGAGGCACAGAAAACCCTCAGTCTCAGGAACTGCAGTTTAGAGAACTGCAGTTGTTTAGACAAAGCATATGTGAGAATAATAGAACACAGATAAAAAGCATTTTCACACTACCATCAAAATCAGAACTACCACTCACCTGTGTGGCATGGGAGATACATTCAATGCCCTCATGTCTCATCAATGTATGCTGAGCTCTGACTTGCTTCCTCAATACCTTCTTCTTCATTTTATGGACTTTCAAATGACCTTTGCTGGTTTTAACTTCCATGCTGGTGATCTGGGAAGCAGAAGTAACAATACATAGTAAGTGTCCTGCTTGAAAAATTAAACACTTCAGTCTGCTCTAGAGAGACAGCCTCCCCATCTCATATGTCATCTCTAGGATAGTAATAGGACTTTAGATAATTCCAGATTTTATTAATTATTTAGGGCTGACAAAACTGAGTCTGCAAAGTATGTTTTTCCTCAGTCAATAGCACAGTTTTCCCCATCCCTGAAGTTCTGTTATTAAACTCTCTTTTATTAAGTGGATCCCTTGCAAAAATAAAGCTTTATAAAGATTGCCATGATGCTAGATTTCATTTTCCAGTTTTTCTCTTCCTCTTCATTCCTTTATTCACAATATCACTACATCCATTTGCAGTTTTTAACCTGCCTGCTCCTCCTGTTTTCACATAGTAGTTTCAGTTATTCCTTCTCTCTACAGTCTCTCCAGAGCAGAACAAGAGAAAAAATATATGTGGAACTGCCATGAGATTTGTATCGTCTTAAGCTTCAAAGTTATTCATGCCTCACCAAATGCTTGAGTTAGAGATGAACTGTTCCCATCTGGTTCCTTTTTCCTAACTGTCACTTTCAAGTGAATATGACATTTGACAAAAATTGCTTTTTTGAGAGTAGGAAGATGTGTTCAATACTTAGATGTCCAAGAACTAGCAACCAGGATGCTCCACACCTCATTTAGCACATCTCCCAAGGCTAAACTTCACGCAAATCACATTCCTGTCATGAGAAGGAACAGAAAACTTTGTACATATATTAACTATTTAATTTAGTGGCAACACAGCATTTACCTACCAGTGAGTTACTTAAGGGTCACAGTCACTGGCCTCCTCCAAGTTTTGTTGCATCTTTTGCCACTTCCAGCCTACCACTACACTGAGATCATACAGTACTTTCCTACATCCCTCTAAGCCTACTTTCTTTTTCCTTCTCCCTTCCCACCTCCTTCAAACCCAAAGGAAGAGTCCAGACCTCACATAAGACTATGACAAAGCTCCCAGACATTGATGTGACTAGACTTTGCTTTCCTCTTGTTCTCTCCCTATAGCATAATCCCTTAGCCATATTTCAGGGGTTTCTTCTCTTCTTTCCCCCAAATCCTCCTAACAGTACAGCTGGACAACCCAACCACAGTTGTCTGTCCTTTTCCATTCTTTTATTGTCATTGATCTGATAACAATCCTTCCACCTCATCTTCTCTTCACCTCAAAAAATGTTTTTGTTTCTGTTCTTCTAAGAAAAGGAAAAAAAAAAAGGAAAACCAATCACCACTATATTTACGTATTTAAATGTGCCAGCTGCTCCAACAGTCAGTCATCCACTTGCATACCTTCTAGCTTGCAAGACTGTGTAGCTGTTTCCCAATACCTAAACTGCAGGCACAGTCGTGATAATATGATGATGTACCACAGAAAAATTGTAAAGGTAAAAAAAACCCATTTCTTATTAGTATTTGATGCAACTTTGTATTGAATGACTTAGCAAATATTTTCTTTTAAACAAATGCAAATATACTAGTAAAGCTGTTATGAAAATACTAAAGAGAAAAATAATATTGCATAGAAACTGTAAGTATGTATTCCCTGAGGCTGCTGCAGCATTACCATCATCAACATGCACAACTATTAACTGCACCAAAAGAGAAAAATCTTAAAAGGGAATCAGAATGACAAAAGCACCCCATGGAAATAACAGATTCTAATCCTCCAAAAAGGAGCAGAATAAATGCTGCCAAGGACGACTCTGTCTTTTCCCACTCCTTACCATTTGTTGGTTCTTCCTCCTACCCTTGCTCTTCCACTCTCAAATCTGATTTTACAGCAGTCTTGAATTAAAACACTTGTCAAAGAAAATGAATTGACAATAACAATTTCAAGCAAATCTAGCAAGTTACTGGCATGGTAGGTAGGCTCCAATGATTCTATCCTGAAACAGTTTCAGGTGCTATGAAATTTGAGATGGCACAGTGAGCATCTACGTGGTGCTTAGTTGCTGGCTGGGGTTAAACCACGACACGCATGCATAGCCATAACAATTGGAACCCTGACCTCCTGGCCAAACAGCATTATTCAAGTTTTTACACATATCCTGACCACATAAAGATCACATTCACATCTGAGCCTGACAAAAAAACCTAATAAATTACTCAGCACCAAGATCCATCTTACCACCATGAGACTCTTGCCAGTCCCTAGGGTCTCTTACTCAGAGCTAATTCAAGCATAACCATGTTAACACGCAGTGGAGGCAAAATGTATGAGAAGGAAATCTCACAAGTGACAAAACTCTAACAGGGCACAGTTTCAGAAAAAGGAGGAGACTACTGAAATAATTATTTCATGTGACTTCAGAAGCATAAAGTGTAGAGGCTGAAAAGATCAATGGGTTATAGAGCCAATCTTCATTTCTGTAAAACTATTTTTATTACAGATTTGTTAGCAACTGTCTCCCATTTCCCTTCAAAGCAACAGTGCACACTAAGGGCTTTTTGCATATTTTACACTCCGATTTTCTCCCTTCCATTCCTGAATCTCTTGGTACTTTCTTAAATAATCATTTTCCCTTCTTGATGGCAGACCTGCACACAGGCCACAGTTCATTCTTTGACAAAACCACACTTGCTTCTAAAGACAAAAAGTTCAAAACAGTTTTCTTATTGAGGATTCTTCACTTAATCCCCCAAAAGGGTTAAAGACACAGAGAGGAACAATCTTCTTAACCTTCATTAGTTAAATAATGATCAAGAAATCTCAAACTGGCTTAGACAAAAAAAGCATAGTGAGACACACACACACACACACAAAAAAAAAAAACCCTAACAAAAGATAAATGGAAGCAAAGGTACCCAAGAGGGAAAAATTAAAATGTCTCATGAAGAGAGGCATGAAAAGTTTACATCAAGTACATTCCCTTAAGTGCATCTAACAGGCTACCCTTACCAGGATTAATCTCATTTGCAGGCTCATTCAACAAACTCACCATGACTAAACTGTCCAATTAACAAATCTGGTCCAACTTTATTTGCCATATGCAGATGAACAGAGGCAAATAGCTTTACAGACCACTCATGTGCAGGTTCTTATATTCTGGAGAGGGGGTCAAGCAGTCTCAAATTACTTCACAGGAAAGTATAGGAGAGACTCCTCTTTGATTTGGTGAGGTGGGTTTACTGAAAGAGAGTAAAAATATGGGATGGGTTTACTCTTTGGAACCATGCAAATCTGGTTCAGATCGAAAAGCATGGAGGTTATGTACATCACCCATACATACCAGTCAGAGCACTGTCATGCAGCCTCTGCAGAACAGACCCAGCCTGAAGAACAGGATATTGAACTGAAAGGCTCACGCCTCTCCCATAACATCTACACCTCTGCACACTGGAAGACTCCATCTGATCTCAGGGGAAAGCAGCCCTGAGTTTAGTCAGGTCCTCACAAAATCCCACATTCTCCACACAGAAGCCAAGAAGTCATGGGCCAATATCTGGCAAACTAGCACAGAAACTGAAGTTGAAAGACTACTTTCCATCCCTTCATAACATCTGAACTACACAACAGAACAAAGGACAGATAAGGTGTGACTCAGCTGCCTAAAAAATGGCAGAGATGCCCTACCCTACACTGCCTGGCCTTTCACTTGCTGCTCAAGAAACTGAATACCTTCCCTATGTGCTATGTCATGCTTGCCAGCATCAGCCAGATGCCTCTAGCCCCTGAAGGAACCTCAAACAGCACTACCTGCATTGCTGAGACAGCAGAACCTTCCCTTGGTCTCTGTCTGAACTGGGCCTAAACTCTCTGCCTTGTCTGTTGCATCATTACCCAAGGCTCAGTTCTGCAGGCACAGAAACTAACAGTCTGCCTTGATTTCTGAGTTAAGGAATCACACTCAACTGTATAGAAGTGGAAAACTTTATTCGGTAGCATCCCACACCCCCTCTTACAAAGGCCAATATGACTATAGAAGAAAAAGCATGCAGCAGTGGATTATTCATTACTGTTACTACCTCGTTTCAGAAGTATGAAAAAAAAGTAGCTCCTGAAAATACACTGAAACGGTCTCCCCTTGCAATGCTAGCTCAGGTTATAGCAGGCCACACAATTGGCCTGCAATTACTACAAAGGTTAATGTAAAGCTTTAATGTAGTGGGGGAACCTTATTTGCAGTAGAAGCCACTTCTGAAACTGAAAGTGAATTGTTACTGGAATGGAGCTAAACGGCAGCTGTCAGCAGAGGGAGCACCACGCTCAGTTATCAAGTTTGGCAGTTTATTATTCCGTTTTGGCTTGGTTTTGTGCCGCAGACACGTAAACATAAATCTATACAGACACAAACATCCAAACTCGTGGAAAAAAACGAAATTCAGAAGCCCTGATGGGGAGATTTAAGAGTTCCAGTACTGGGCAAACACGCCTCAAGGCACCAGTACATCCCTGCGGCTATCCCCACCCCATCCCTGCCAGTGACAGCCAGCACTTCAACCGCCCACCGGCACCCCTCAAGTCCATGGGCTCCGGGCACTCCTTAAAAACAATAACGGTAACAGGAGTAACAACAGGGATGTGCGCATGCTGTTCTGCCCTAAGTAAACACTGCGCGGGGGCTGCAAAAGCTGTGAGGCAGACGCACGGGTTGCCTTGGCCGCGTGTCCCCTCACACCACCTCGCCCTGACTGAGGCAGGGCCAGGGGACAGGCCGCCGCGGGCTCGGCTCCCCCGCACACGGCGGCGCGGCGGGGAGGGAAGCCCGCGGCTGGGGCCGTCCGCGCTCCCGCCGCCCCCAAGGTGCCCCGCCTGCTCCCCCTCCCCGAGCCGGGAGCCGGGCGGGGCGGGCGCTGCAGCCCTGGGCCCAGCCGGCGCAGCACGTTACCTGGCTGGCGGCGGCCATGTTGGGGCAGGCAGGCAGCCCGCCCACCCCCGCCGTCCGTCACGGCGGCGCTCCGCCCCCGGCGCGCCCCGGGCGGGGGGAGCAAGCCGCCGGCGGGGCCGGCAGTGCCCTGAGGATCGTTACCGAGAGAAGGCATCTGCGCCGTTATCACACGGTGAAGGAAGCCAAGCCTCTCCGAGCCACCATCACAGCCAGCACTGATCACATTACCGCTGGCATGCCCCACACTAGGGACAGAGGAAGACAAAACCATGCCAGTGCAGCCAGGGCCACGTGAAGACCGAGCCTCTAGTTGTACGTACGTGTTTTCCCCACGCCACTCTTCAATTTGCTAGCAACCCCACTAAGGCTGCTTAGTAAACCCACACTATTGAGCAGCCTGCACCTCCCTGAAAGGAAGCATCTCCACAGCTCGCTGGCTCCCTGCACGAGAAAGTGATCCCTTAAATCAGAGACAGAACATATAAGCCTTCTCTTCCCTTCATTTCTCTCTGCCATCATAGACTAACCAAGCTTCGTAGTATGCCTCTAGACTAACAGAGCCCTTTACCCCTTCTTTATTCAAAATACTGAAGTTCAGAATTACCTACTTTTTCTGTCTTTACCTAACAAATATTTTACTTCTCACTATAACTTATTACCTAAAAACTGTCTGTCTTTTTTTTTTTTTTCCTTCCCTCTCTCTATTTAAATACCAAGTTGATTCCCCCCCAGCCTCCTGTGGGTATTTAACCTTTCTCAAGATCAATTAGGTGTGGGATTCCCAGGTGGGTGGTATGTAGGGAGACTGATGAGCCTGTAAACCTGTAGTCAGAAGCTAGTTCTTTAACTTTGTCCCAGATCCACACTCTCACTCTGGAGGAGTCTACATATGCTGTTAGATAGGGCTGTGCTTACCCAGAAAAATAACCTTTCTCTTTCCCTTGGAGCATATACCATGCCCTGTGCCAGGGACACAGCTGTCCCATTTGCAGGAGGTACAAGCACACTAAAGATGTGAGGCTGATGGGGCACATCCACCAGCCTGTGAAGGCAGTATGTGGTCAGAAAGGTGGTCTCACTTCTGTCCTTCCACCACGGTCTGTGGCATTACATCACTGTCCATCTTTGACCCACGCAGTGGGTAGCAAGATACTGTGATAGCACAGATCTTTTACTTAAGTTTTCTCATATGTAAAGTGTGACTATTAACTGCCTACCTAGTAAAAGTATAGCAGGGAGCTTGTTAACCTTTGTGAACACCAAGCATTAGCATCATCTGGTCTTTTCGTAAGCCAGAATGAATGGGGCGAAAGAACATGCAGGCAAAGTCAACAGCTGCTGTCTCTATTAAAATATTCTCTGAGGCCCTCAGCCCTGGAAACCACCAAACCTGAAAGCTACTGAAAGGATGATCCTAGTGAAATCAGTTTGTAATTCATTACCAATTTGTTCTGACAAGTGGAAAATACCTGCCAAAAGGTTCTTTCTGTTAAGTGCCCATGTTCCAGTTCAAAGCCCTGATTGTGTGGGCTCTCCATTCTTCTACTTGGCTGTCCATGTGTGGTTTATCCCACTGGGATGCATTGTTGGTAGGTAAGAGGTAGAACATAGGCTTAGTGGAACTTTACATCTCAGAGCACAAACCACAAGGTTCTGGCAGCTGCCTGACTCTGTGTTTGCCAGTCATTGTTTGGATTTATTCTGCTTTATTATTTTGAAAATTATTTTGGGGGGGAGAACAGACTCACTGTGCATTTTTTTCTTGAAATATCTCTGTATGATTAGCATTGGTCAAGAATTTGTGATGCATACTGCAATAATATTTCCTCTGTAAATACATCAAGATTTTACTTCTATAAACAACATTCTTACATAGGACAATTCCACCAATTAAAAGAAAAACAGTTAAAGGCTGGCTGTGGGGGTTTTAATACAAGCTTATTTTGGTCAAACCAGAACTGTAATTCCCCTTATAATTTAAGCCCTGAAGCACTGTGCAGTGTCTTATGCTAGATAACACGGGTACAGACTTCTCCTACAGTACCACAGTGCTTATTGACCACAAGTAAAAATACATCTCCATATGGTTAACAACATTATCACTGACTAACCCACAAAATAGTTCACAGAAGTGGGGATTCAAATACATTTGATGTTAATATAATCTCTGATTAAAAGTGCTTTCACAGAAATCTCAATATTTCTAAAAAAAAAAAATGCAATTTTTATAATGATAATAGTTTTAAAATTCAGCAAATATTCTAGTTTGAAATTAAGTTTTCATAGGTTTCTTGAGAAAAAAAACCCAAAAACTTTTATATCAGAAAATCTGGGCTCCGACTCTTTTTTTTTTTTTTTTTTTAATTGATAACCAGGAAACATGCCTTCTAAAGCAGAATGTCATGCTCCCATTTACTCAAGGGTGAGAAATAAAATGCTGCTGACTCTTCCCAGGAACAAATTACAATACTCACTATGCTGTTAGCTGTTTTATCTTTACCACATTCCTAGAGAGAGCCAAGGCATTTGTCAGTCCCTGGGAATCCACTTCATATGACAGTAAGTAAACACTTCTGTTTCCTTCAGCAAACTAGAGGTTACTGGTCCATATCGGGAAAGACAACCTTACTCCCTTTTACAGCAAAGCAAGCCAAGCCATGCTTTAGCCTAATGTGATCACACGGGATTCCCATCACTTTCAAACCAAATTAAAAGAAAATCACAGGAAGATAGTAGGCTTTGCTGTATCAAATCTCTTGATTTAAGAATCTGCAGTTTAAGAATCATGACAAATAGGATATGTTTCAGGACTGCAGTTTGTTACAGAAACAAGAAGAAACCTCTTAGCACAAAATCCAGCTCAAAATCACCCACAACTAGTACTGTAGAGGAGTACCATAGTAAATCATGAGACACAAGATTAATTGTTTTAGGATAGCATTCATGTAATAGTTAAGGACTTTTTGACAAATATCTGTTGACCTAAATTCAAAATGTGCTACTGCTGCTGCTTGTGATTGATAGTAAAATTCTCCATAACAAACCTCTGCAATGCCAAAGGCTTATATTTTTCAGGAAGATAGCAAGGCTGGCTGTGTGCTGCATGTCATTTTGATTCTGCATTTGTACTGTTCAGTGCTAGATTTCATATTTCTTTCTGAAAAACAGCCAAAAAACAACTTTCAGAATTTTTTAGTAATTGCATAAGACCAGAAAGAGGCGTGAGAAATCTAGGCACTGGTAAAATCAATGGGATTTTCAAATACTAGCAAACAAAAATCTTTTATTCTCAAGAGACTTAAAATGTCAAGTAATATCAGTGTGCTTTCTGATTTCTAAGCTTTAGGCTACACTGTGTTCATACCTCCAAGCTTTTTTTCCACAAACATAAGACTTTGGAGTACATTTTTTTTCCCTTCCTTTAATAAAAGCTGAAATTTTCCTGAAATCTCTAGACTCAGGGTACTGGAACTTTAAGAAATACATTAAATAGCATAAATCTCGTGATAAAATTGTACCATTTGGCAACACTGGTTTTGTGGCACAAATGCGCGGTTATTGGCCGGTTCGCTTCCCTTGTTACAAGGTATGATCCCCATGTGGAGCAATTTCTTTAGCATGACAACACGACTTCTTCTGAGCACGGAGATTTCTGTTCTGTATTGGGACAGTTACAGATCTTGTCATCCAGAGAACCAAACTAGTCAGTGAAAGTTTAGGATCAGGCAGAGATTAGCTAAATTGAGCACCTCCGCTATGCCATGAGATTGCATTAATGAAATGGAAGCCTGTGTTATCAGAGTGGGGGAGGAACAGTTTTAAATTCTGTTGTCAGACACACTGCGAAGGTGTGCCTACATTGTTGGGTCACCATTAATATCACGCTAGACCTGGGAGCACAATTCTGTAGGCTTCAATAAACAGAATATCTTTGATCCCTGCCTGGAGAGTCCTCAGACAATTCCTGTGAACTTTCAGGCAGAAGACAGAAGTTACTATATTTATGATGTGCATGCTGCAAGTCTGAAGAACTTTCATTATCGGTACTGCCAGTCCAAAGCTCCAGCTCTTGCGAGGTTCCTGCAACATGTGCACGCAGATGTCAACAAACAGAGAGTTTCCTCATTTGATTAAGGAAGAATCCAAGAGATGTAAATTCCCTAGGCACAATTACTGGAAAGCATAATAACCATGGAGATCAACTAAAAGCTCCCAATGCAGCTCGTGACAGCTTTTTCTGCTCACATAAAACCTCTCAGTGAATGGTCCCCAGCCTTCAAAGTCCCACATGCACCAATACTAAGCAAGTCATACATTGCAGGCAATTATTTTGTCCTCAGTTTTAATTTTCTAAATTTTCTCTGGCCATAAGCAGTCTTGGAGACTTAGGGCTTTAAATCTTTCCAAAGCTGTCTAGGCTTTGAAAAAGAGACGATAATTCTCTGCTGAACAGGAACTGCTGCTTTCACTGCCCAGGTGACTCTTTCTCTGCAATTCAGGCAAAGTCTAGGAAAGATCTTCTTATGCCAGTCTAGTACACTTTCCAGGATGTCAGAAAAGTAATACAAAGTACTGAAAGAACCATACAAAATATTGATTTCCCTGCAAATCACTGAACCCATCAACACATGGTTTAGTTTAGCCTTGAAAGCAACGCTGTTAGAAAGATTCAAACAAAATATTTCTGTTTTCTCTGGCACAAAGGCTGAAAATCATCATCTCTTCTTCAAAGCCTGCACGTACTTTACATTCTCTTCTTGCTATTCATGCCTGTTTTCCATGATGAGACAGGAAATATTATTTTTTGGAATTACTGATTGAGTTATATTATTCTCTTCTGGCCCTACATTCAAAATCTTACACTAACCTGGCAAAACCCAGTTCTCTCACAAGCAGTTAGGATTTGGTAGGTGTTCAGAAAGCAATGCGACCCTACACAGGGATCCTCCCTGATATCTACACCAGGCAGGCAGTCTGCTTTCCTGCATATCCTTGGAAACCATCATTTCTCACAGTTACGACTTCAGGGCATAAATATATCATAAGGACAATCATGGGATATCAGGCAGTGAATTTGCCTACTTCATCAATCAATACATTTTTGAGGATACAGTGCTTGCAGTCCAGACACAATCTGCAAAGTTAAAATACAAAGGCATAGTATTGTTTACATACAGAGAACTAAATATCACATTTCCATTGTAAGAAAGATCTCAGTGCCTCCAGTGAGACTGGAGAGAATATTGCAATGTATTTCTTAGACTGGGACTCTATCCTTTCAGCCCTTTTCAGGCATCATCTCAGGAGGTCTCATTAGCTGTTGCTCATGCAATAGATTTGCCTTCTTTGGAAGAACAGCTGTGCAACCAAAAGTTAAAATTTTCTACACGAAAACATGGCCAGTTACTTGAGTCACCCCACTTGCTGCTCTTGTAATCCAGTTTTCATTGACTTCTCTGGGTCTGTATGCACACTTGACGCATCTGAAAAATAGAAGTTGTAAGTTTTTCAACTGAGTAGGCCAAAAAAAAGATGCATTGAAACTTCGTGGAATTTTTTTTACAAATACCACTTCTTTGTGACTCAGTTTGCCAGTCTGTATGACATTTACATAAATATTTACCCAACTCACCAATGGCTGTGAATCTTCATGAATCATTGTTTGTGTAACACTTTGTAATCCTTGAATGAAACATAGCATATGCACTCAGAGTATGGATCTGATTAATGGCAGAGGATAAATGAAAAGAAGAATAGATAAAAAATGAACACATCACATTTTTTTCCCTTGTTCAAAATTGGTTTCAAAGAAATTCTCTATTACAAATGCAAATCTTTCTTTTTCACACAGACATAATATGGTATGGTACACATATTAGTGAAGAAGATTAGGATACAGCCTGCTGTTAATCAGCATATTCAAATTTGTCCACTTTTTTTAAGATAAAAAGCAGATGTTGTTAGCATATAGTATTTGAAATTCATGTCTACATCACTTTATTTTACTCTTTCTGTATAGAAATATCAAATAGAATGATTTAAATTATAACATTATAACATTAAATGCTCTTAATTCATATGCAGACGAGGTCCTTTCTGGCAAAATTCTTTGCTTCAAGAGATGGGTAAACTAAATGAGCATACTGGCTGCTTCACTTAGCTGTCATCTCTCTAAAGGCTATATGAGTAAGCCTGACACACTTCATCTCTCATGTTATCATCATCTACATGCTTTTGTTATTGTCTCCTGTGTTAAACTTTATGGCGTCTTCAGTCAAAGGAATACAAGTGAAATGAAATGTGGCACTGTAAATGAACAAAATAACTAGGAGAGAGGTTTAAGAAATGATCATAAAGCTTGTGTGCAGACTGCTTTAGTTGCTATAATATCAGCACACGAGAGCCATGTAATACACCATCTCAGGACAATTCTGTATTTGACACCTGTCCTGAACTAGGCACAAAGATTTGCCAGCTGTTCAATATTTCGAAGTAGAACGTTGACACAGATTTGAAGCACCACAACAATTATGAAATCATTGTGATACGTGAAATAGATACTCAGACATAGCAAGAAAATAGTTTTTAATTTGGGGAACCAGATTTCTTAAGCAAACAAAATTATATTGGAAATCTATTTTGTCATCCCACCCTTCTGTTCACCACAGCAGGATGGTTCTTTATAACAAAATTCTATAGTGTTCTGCAGCTCAATTGTAGGAATGCATTTGTGGGGGGAGGGTATCTGCAGGAAGTCCCCATACACCTGTCAGTCGCACAGGGGACAGTCCTAGGAATGGAATCAGCATCTGCTTGAATGTGCATGGAGATCAAAGAGAGGAGTCCGTCACTGAATCACATAATTCAGGATCATGCTTAAATCGGGAAAAGAAGTAAAACTTGTGGATTGAGATAAGAACGGTTTAATAGAACAGAAAAGAAGAAACTAACAATGATAATGATAACACTAATAACACGACAACAGTAATAATAAAAGGATTGGAATATACAAATGGTGCGCAGTGCAATTGCTCACCACCCGCTGATCAACGCCCAGTTAGTTCCCCGAGCGGTGATCCCCCCGCCCCCCACTCCCCCCAGTTTATATACTGGGCATGACATCACATGGTATGGAACACCCCATTGGCCAGTTTGGGTCAGCTGCCCTGGCTGTGTCTTGTGCCAACTTCTTGTGCCCCTCCAGCTTTCTCGTTGGCTGGGGATGAAAAGTTGAAAAATCCTTGACTTTAGACTAAACACTACTTAGCAACAACTGAAAACATCAGTGTTATCAACATTCTTCTCATACTGAACTCAAAACATAGCACTGTACCAGGTACTAGGAAGACATTTAACTCCATCCCAGCTGAAACCAGGACAAATGGTGACAAGCTGTGCTCAGACAAATGCTGTCCTCCCATCTGCACCTTTACCTGAGCATCCCATTCACATAGACTGTATAACACCTCCCAGAAGACATAGCTGGATGTTTGCTTCATGACATCCTACACCTAAGGTAATCTGAGCTTGATTCTTCTGTGAACAAAACCTGTAGTGATGATCAGACTCACTAATTACAACATTCTTTTGTCATCTGCTTGCTACTGGCTTTGGAAAGGCTCCATTTCACCACATACCAGTGTTTGGTGATTTCTTACACCAAGATCTCATATAGTTTCATATAAATGTTTGGGTTTCCAAATGACAAGAGGTGAGATGCCTTTTCCTGTGGAGTGAGGGCAAATAGGTGTTTAAACCGAAATCAGACTTCATGTGTTCCAGTAGGCAAGAGTACTAGGAGAAAGGTATGGCCTTTTTAATGCAAAGCTTTTCCCCACAAGCAAAAAAGTTTGATCAGCTCAGTCAGAGTAATAAAGAAACACAGCAGCTGGTCTTGCAGTACTTAATCCACTATTGTTCCTTTGATATCACAAGTATCATTATACATAGTATGCTTCCGTTACAATAATTTTCTTTTAAATGCACAGCACTGTCACTAGTTGCCTAATGTATTATGGTTTCTTAAATTACACTTAGGCTAATAGAGCCAGAAGATCAAACACTAAGAAATAAAAAATAAAAACTTTTAGCTGATCCACAGGTCTTAGGAAAAGAGCTAGCAGACTAAAGATGAGGGTGTGGTTTATCACACCCTGATAATGCCCAGCTGACAAAAGGGTCCCCTGATGCCCAGGGCAGGTGAGGAAGATTGAAAGCAGTCTGAGAAGGTTTTAATTTATGCTGAGAGTAGCCTGTTTTATCCTGAGTAAAACCTGAACAGATTGATAGTCTGGACTATAGTTTTTGAAAACTGAGGTAAGAAAGTCCCTTATGTAAATGGGGTGGTGGTGTGGTGTGTGTTTTTGTTCCTTCCTTTTCTTTCACTACTACAACTTTTAAGATTATTCTGGGAGTACTAGGATTGTTAGGTAAAACATATTCTTTCTTTTGTCTTTTTTAAATAAAAGAATACAAGAATACCTAAAGTATTTCTGCCACCATTTGTATTGTCACAAAATGAAAGAAGTTACTTGTTAAAAAGAAAACAATGCTATAAAAGTATTAACTAAAGTGTAAATCCTTATGGCGCACTTAATAGTGCTTGGGTGGTATGTCTTCTGAGAAAAGTGCTGGATGGTGTTGAAACACATTAGGTTCTTCACAAGAGCATAGCATGTGTACTTTTTATCAATCTTGTCTTTATCAGTAAATTGTGCAATAAGAGCTTCTATCCACAATAATAAGGGACCTGAGCTTTTGATTTTTAACCAACGTCTGAGCTAGGTATGTTGCTATCTGTTTTTTTGCTGCTTCTGTCACCTTCTTTCCAATGCTAAATTAATCATGTACGTGACCTTGCTGGTTTTTATTACGCATAGCAGGCTGTGTGAGCTATTGTTGGAAAAGTGTGATATTGCTCAACTAGTGGGGTCCTGTATCTAGTTCTTCTAATATGTTTTTCACTGGGACTTCTAAGTACAGGCTATATTTCTGCTGTCATGCACAGTTTCTTTTATTTGCCATAAATTAAAAATAATTATGCTGTTAGAAGGAAAGTACAGCATTGTAATATGTTCTGTAAGTGCTTATAATCAAAAGAGCTGGGGGCTTTTTAATCCAGGCTTTAAAATGCTGGTTTGCCTCAACTTTCCATAAGAACAATGGTGCTGAACGTAGGAGGCATAGTAATCTGGGTAACTTCCATCCCAAGATATTGAGTGAATGGGTACATCAAACTGCAATTTGATAACAAGGGTCTTGTAAAAAGACTGAAATGGCACTGCGTGACTACAGCATAGCTATGTGCTACTACGTGATTCCAGAGAATGGGTAGGAGGCCATCTGGAAACTCCAAACCTTTTGGTGTGATCCCCTAAATTTGCCATAGCAGTAAGGGACTAGATTCAATGAGCCTTTCCAGCTTACATTTTAAATTCCTCCACATTGGTGGACAAGAGTATAGCATCTGGGAAGGTAAGGCTACTTTGTAGCATGGATCTGGCTTTTCATGCTCATGATGCATCTTGCATAATTATGAATGAATTGTCTCTCAAAGCTCTGTTCCCAAACTTATTTTGGGAAGTGTAATTGAACTCTGCTCCTGAAGCCCCTGAAAATTCCCCAATACTGGGTTTACTCTGTTCAGAGATGTAGTGACCTGTGGTGGCTCCTCCAAACTTGTGCTAGAGCAGTTCTGACAGGCTTAGGAACTGAGACCAAGTATGTGTGAGGGGGCAGAATTCACTGGGATATAGTAATTGGAAAACTCACCATAACGTACGAGGCAGGAGAAAGAACTACTTTTCTAGTTTCATTGATGCATGGAATTAAGCTGGAAACCTTACTTCAATCTGCAAAACATGAGGCAAATAAGAGATAAGATAGTAAAGCTGCAGCCTGATACCCGTCATTTAGTGGGTTCCTTTGAGCATTGGACCTTGGCTGCTAATGGACAGCACGGCTGCAGCGGAGGCAGCTGAGACCTGTCCCTGCCATTCAATCAGCTCTGCAGATCGCAGCATCTGCCAGCCAGGTACATCAGGCGTGCTGATGTCAAGAAGTGGAAGAGGGACTATGTAGCTCTAGCTAGGAGGTGGATTAAGTAGCAGTCGTCTTTGCCTTGAGTGTAAGACATGCACAGCATTTCCTAGTTGTTAAATGTTTAACTTAGTGACACTAGCGTTTTCACTGTACTTCTTGAAAGTGACAGTTGATTATAGGATCAAAATGACTGAAAAAGGAGATTCAGAAGAAATTACACCATGCCCCTTTAACAGGCATGCAGAAAGCTATTTTCAGTTTAGGCATAGGAAACACTTTGAAAAAGAGGTTAATTAGTGTTTTCAAAGGACGTCTGAAAGCCCAAGACTATTGGACAATGTGGGGATGCCAATGTGTCCTGACAGCCTGCTTACAGCTTCAAAGGAACGTCTGGACAGACGCATGCAGCAGTAAGGATGAACAGAAGCACAGACTATTTGCCTAGTGGCAGTAGTTACAGCACTGGGCAACTTTAAATGATTCTGTGGACACTTCAGACAAGGGTCATTATTCTCTTGGAGGGGAGAGCCATATAAATAGACTAGCATGCCTGTGAGGCTGATTAGCAGATTTTAAACTTTGAAGATCAAAAGCCTTTGGGATATACTGCTGGGGAAGAAAGGACGCTGATCTCCTTGACAGGTAGGTGGGATGGGGTATGGCGGCAGGATGCCGACTCGCAGGATACTACCCTAGCTAGCCGGGATCTTAACACCTCGGAGATGTCCCCCGCTCTCCCGTAGGACCTTAACTGTACCCTTGTGGCTGGACTCCCCTCAAGCGCAAACAGGTATCGTCTTTCCTCGGCAAGCGTGGGGAGAACGGGAGGGGAGGTCTCGGAAATCCAGCTTAGTTTCGGGACAAAGGGAGGTCAAAAGGGGAGGAGAGGTGCATCCTTCGCCGGGGACCGCCGGCAACCGGCCCCTTCCCCTCCCCGCGGGGCGGGCTCGGGCCCCGCCGCAGCCTTCCCCCCGCGCTCGCCGGTAGGCGGCACCGCCACCCGCCTTCCTCCGCCTCCTCTTCTTCCTCCTCCTCCTCCTCCTCACCTTCGCCGGCCGCCGCGCCGGGTGACCCAGATCGCGGCGGCGGCAGCAGCACACCCGCGCGGCCAGGAAGGACGGCCCGGGACGGCGGGGATGGCGCGGCGCGGAGCGGTGAGTGCGCGGAGGCGGCGGAGGGCCCTGCCGCCGGTCCCGCGGGTCGCTTAGCGACGGGAGGCGGCTCCGGGCATCGCATCGCAGCCCCCTCCGCTGCCCCTCCCCCCCGCTCAAAAGGGAGCGAAGTTTTGCCCCTTTGAACGCGGGACGCTCCCTGGGAAGACCTTGCGGCGTAAGGAAACTGGGGGGACGCTGGGTGGTTTGCGCATTTGGGTTTTTTGTTGTTGTTTTAAAAAATTTTATTCATGTATTTTTTAACGCCCCCATCCTTTGTAACTGGCGAGGGGGCGGCTGGAGGAGGCCGGCGCTGGGCGGCAGCCAGGCGCACGGCTCTGCGGCTCCGCAGTGCGCTCCGCGCCCTGCCCCGGCAGCCCTCCCTGCGCCCGGGGCCGCCGGCCTGGCTTGCCCCGCCGCGCAGCTGCCCTGAGATCTGCGGACCTCAGTTACACCGACATGTGGACAGGATAATGATGATTTCCCCCCCCCCCCCCCCCCACGGCACGCTCTTCTTCCCTGCCTCCCCTTCGTCCCCCCGCATGATCAAGTTACACCTGCTCCCGAGTTAACTCTAGGATTGATGTCTGCAGGCTTTTATGTTTCTCTTTGTCCTGGCCGTTTCTGCTTTTCTTACCGTTTCCTTGAAAATGGCTAAAAGAGAGTAGCTAAAGTGTATGTCAGAATGGGGGCGCCGGGGAGAACGACACCTTCGTCCCAGTTCAGTCAACTCAACAGTCGGATCACAACAAGCTGGGTTTTGTGACAAAGGCGTTTGAAACAAGGGAGCCATTTTAAAAACTGAAAGAAATTTATTTTGTAGCTTGCATGCTTTAGTAAATCCAGGTTTTCATTCTTCTCTCTTCTGCCCCTCCCCCACTATCATAATTTATCCTAAAATGAAGTAGAACAGGAGAAATGGCATCTCTTAAATCCTGCATCATCCCTATGCACTACAGCAAGCTTACTGTTTGCCTTCTGTTTCAAACATTTCCTTATGCATTTTTAAAGATCATTGTTTGGTACTGGTAGATCTGTGAATAGTTGAAGCAGTTGAGTGGGCTTGTGCTAAGAACATCTCGTCTCCCTAAGATGAGAACAGCAAAAGACTCATTAAGTGTAGTAATTTGGTAGGTGTTGCATACTTATGTCTATTTAGCATATTTAGCAAAGTGCAAGTACAGAGATTTATTGAGTTTTAGGAGACCCTGCTTTCCTCTGACTTCCTTAAAAAATATGGACCACTGCATTTCCAAAACAAGCAGGTGGAGTTACATCTAGAAATGTGTTTTGACTTGTTCAATTCTCATAATTTGCATAACATTTTAAACAGTATTTCAACTAAAACTAACGCAAGACCACATTGCTGTAGTAATTGACTTATCACCAAGCATAATAGATGCTCAGAGACAGGAAGCCTATGATTTTCAGGAGTGAAATCATGTGACAGCATCAGATGCTGTATCACTCTAGACAGAAAATCAGCACAAAATACTTCCAGGAAAGCACTAAACAACAGGACAATCATGTAAGAGAATACATTTGTTAACTTTCCTGCTGGTTCACTGATACATAGTAAAACATGTTCTGCTAGTGTAAAAACCTGCTAGGGCTAAGCATATAACCAAAGTGTCTACAAATCCTTTGCCTGCTCAGCTCTTGAGACAGGGCTTTATTAGCCATGGGACAGCATCACATTAGTTGCATTGACACTTGTGAACCCAAGAATTTCCTCTGATCAAACATCTTTCTGTCACTCATGCCAGGGAATTACAGCCCCTTGAGCTAAGCTATACTTAAGCAGGGAAACTTCAGGGCTATGTTGCATGAGGTGGTTATTTTGTTATCTGTCATCTCCCGTGCACAACAGAGTCTTGCCACTGATTGCAGTGGTGGAAGCAGAGAAAATGCTGTTGCACAATTGCTAGTGTGTGCAGGGTTCCAGACTGCTGCCTGTATTTAAATCATCTTGTATTTTAAAGCTGTCTGGAGAACTTGTACTTAAAGCTAAGCTGTGATCAGCTGTAACCAAAGTTAACAAAAATTCTGTTTAGTTGTACAGACAGGGCATAAGTGCTATACAGAGGCAGGCAAGCTTTATTTTTCCCAAGGGGTCATTTGAAGTGTTAGCAGAAAATTGCAATAAGAGCAAGCTCGGGCTGCCTGGAGATCAAATCTTGTTGGATTTAATGCCCTCTGGCTCATGAGACTTTTTTTTTTTTTTTTATGAACATCTGCTTAGCCGCCTTGATTGGAAAGCTTGCTTTATTTGACATTCCTTTGAAATCTTTTGCTTGGTGATGTAGGCCAAAAGACTGCATGAAATATGGTACCCTTCTTGAATGGAAGCTTTGGGAAGGAGGCAAGAAGAGTAAACTCCAGGGTATGGTTTGCTGGAATGTGGGAAGGAAGCCAGGTGGTGAGATTCCAATCAGGAAAGAAGGATAAAGTAGGGGAAAATAAAATGAAAAATGAGACTGATATAAAAAGATGTGGAGAATGGTTGTAGTAGTGCAGGACTGAGGCTGTGGTTCGGGCTTAGGATCCTCAGCATCCACGTAACATGGCATGAGATCAGCCACATAACTGAGCTGGAGTGCTGAGCTGTGCTGCACCACAGGGTTTGCCAAGCCTGAGCCCAAGGTGGAAAGAGTAGTCTGATGGCAGAGGCTGTGGGAGCAGCTTCCCGAGTCATTTCTCAGTGGTACATGGGACTGTGTGGGCAATCCTTTTCAAGGCAAAGCAAGCATTTCTGTGGTAAACTGACCTGTTTGACTTTGCCTTGAAACAAATTATGGATATGTTTACACTAGCAATTTGGCTCGTGTCCAGCTTGAGTATCTGTCACATCCTCCGGAGACCTTCTCCAGTTGCCTTGTGGCTGTTCAGGTCTTGGAGCAGTCTTGCCACAAGAGACCTGAACTCTCCCAATGAAACTGAACCAGGACCCCTGCTCTGGGAGCACTCCCAGTCAATTACTGAGTCTTGTGTGAAAGATACTGGTTTCTTAAAAGTACCTCTCAGCTGTAATTGAGTGAGCAGTTCTCATCCACTTTAGCATAAAACCAATGAAGAGCCCCACACCAAGTTTGTTAGCTTCAGGCATTTCTGGCAGTTCATTCTGGAGTGCTATTTCCCACTCCCCTGCAAAATGTGAGCAAACACTTCTCAGCTTTCTGTTACAGCTGAGAGGCCCTTCAAGAAGATAGTTTCCAGCACTTACAGTGGGTATAGTACCTGAGTGGAACCATGTGGTTGGGCATGGTGTTTTTAACATGTCCCAGTCTGTCTGTAGATCCTCAGACTGAGCACTCTATTCTGGTTCAGCCAGCTACGGTCACAGATGTACAAAGGAGCCTGGAGAATAGGAGAAATATGGGAGATGCAAAGACTGGAACTGAAAACAATTGGCAGACTGAGCAGGTGAAGTTGCAACTTGTTAGAGCAGATTTAGGAGGTATGGGATACTGTGGTCCTCATGACTGTGTCTATAGAAAATGGTGCGTACCTGTGAGCTCTCCCCTCTTTGGTGGTATTGTACCTAGAATTATTTCGCAGGCATTTTTAGTTTTAATATACATGTCTACACTAATGTTTTAGCTGAGACAGGGAGTGTGTTTTTTGAAGCAAATGTTCCAGTTGTCCATGCCTTTTTGTTCTTCACCTCACTTTGTGGACTAGTCTTGGGGCACCTGAGAATAAACAGGAGGAACTGTTTTGGGAGCACATCAACTGCAACCTGGCATTCAGTCCCAGGGACCAGGTTGGAGCTACTCCAGCATCCGTACTGGGTGTTTTGTTTAAAAACAAACAGCCTTTCCTCCATCTACGTAGTTTCAATTTCAAATGCTTGGCACCACTTTTTTTCATCAGCAGAGCCACTTCTGTTGGTCTGTGCTATGCACTGATGTAGCTGTAGGTCCTGTGGTAGGTATATATTTTGCCCCTCCAGGGAAGGATGCTTGGGTAGAGAGATTAAGGGACAGGACAGACCCAAGAAAATTAGTTACATGACGTCTTGTCTCCACAGCTCCCTGCATCATACTGCTAATCCACTCACAGTTAACTGATGTCTTCTGAAGGTGCATAAGGAAGAAAGGCTGTTCCTGTAAAGAATGCTTATTTAGGACTGTGTACAACTGGCTATCAATTTCACAAACATAAGAGTTATTCCTTAGTCTATACACCATCTGCCACACAAGCCCATATTGTGTGCCTGTGTCTGAATCTGCCAAAAGTGAACTGATAAGTTTCCTAGGACCCCAAAATTCTGATGCTACTGGGATCAGTATATTGAACAAGGGCTCCTGTGGCCGATTCCAGATTGCACAGATAATGAATGGAAGTTTTGCCACTGATTTTTTTTTTTCTTCTTTTTTTTAGTAGTCTTATTTATATATTTAAAAACAAAAATAAATCCCTACCTTTCATTGTCCTCCAGGATGCTTCAGGTATTGAGACTTGTCTGTGGTGTCACAACAACTTGTTACTGCGTTGATAATACTTGCACAATTGGGTGGGCATGCAGGTGATATGAATTGGGCACCTTAGTGCAAAGCAGTCCTGTGGTCATGGAAACTAGTCCTCTTCCATAGCTCTGGTAGGCAGTTATAAGAGCAAGTCTCTTGTTCCTCTCCCACTCTGCTTTCACAAAGCCACATCCATATCAACTTTGGCTTGGATGCTTGCCATCAAACAGGCTGTGCCTCTGAAACACTAAGATCAATGTGGGGTTTGTTAAATTTGGGATTGCTAGGCCTTCACGCTGTCAGTGTTAAGGCAGCCTGAGGAGAACAGATGGATTGAAGGAGGAAAAGAGGAGTTGTTGCTGAACTGAGTGAGGAAGGGAAAGGAGTGATGGTGTTCCCATAGGAAGATATGGAAAACAGGACATACCTTGGGCACAAATTAAGAAAAGGTCATGGAATCTGCCCCAGCTATTTGGTGGGGAACCACAACAATATCTCCCCTTTGGAAGGGAAAAATGTTTCAGCTTTTTTTTTTTTATACTATAGGCTGTTTTAGTGAAGTGGCTTTTCTTCCCAGCCCTGCTTATTTATTGTGTTGTAGGAATTATTTTAAACTTGGGGGGGAGGGGTAGGGGAGGGTATTTTTCTTCTAGAGTGGGAGGTGAGTGGTGCAGCATGAGCAAGGGAGGGCTCTTGCTCTTGTGCATCTTGAACACCCAATTAACATCATATGCAAACCAAGCAATTCAGGACTAGTTCTAAAGCATAAAACATGAGATTGTGGTCATCGTTCAATCCAAAAACTAACCAAACAACAACAACAAAACCACAAAACAAGAACAAAAAAAAACAACCAAAAAACCCACTGAAAACAACCAACCCACTGAATCTGGGCAAAATTTTGGTCTGCCAGTTGTGCTATATCATACAGGTTACCATCTCAAGGATGAGATCAGTTCATAGTACTGAATTATTACGGGTGTATCTGCTGCAAGTATTCTGGAAACTTGTTTTATTTATTTTCTTGTAGAATTTTTTCTGACTATTGCTTTACACTTATGAGGTAAAGGGTAGGACTATAAAAAAACCATACGCCCCATTATTCTAAGTAGAAGGAGATGCTGAAGGAAGAAGACTTTCACTGTTGCATTGTGTTAAGAGTAAGTGTATTATGGCAATGCTGTCAATCGTACTGTCCTAGTTTGTATTCTTGGCTCTGCTTTGCTCTTCTTCACGCTCGGTAATGGTGTTGCAGGAACAGTTTCCAATGGTCTTCATGTCTCTTCTGTCTCTTCTCTTCCCACATTGCCTTTTCCCCTCTTTCCAATTTTCTGCTATCAAATCTTTGCCAGCATCCTTTTCTGTCTGAGACTGAGCACCTAAAAGAAAGCAAACACCCAGTAGGACCAAGCAGGAAGTGGCAGAGGGAAGGAGAGCACCACGGCACCTCACAATTCCCATGCCACTGACTTTTTTTTATACTTGGTTGAGAAAGGGCATCTTGTGCGATTACCACATAAGGTTGGTTCCTGGGCCATGCCTGAAAATGTTTTGTAAGTCTTGCTTACCAGGTGGTATAACTTCATTGACCTTCAAACCATTCTTTCCATGTTTATCTTTTGCAGATCTTCCTCACCTTTTTCCTTTTGTTTCATCATATCAGAGGGGTGTTTGTGTTACTGTATCCCTCCTTGCTATGAATGTCCCTGTCACCAAACTCCATCCTAGCTTTCTTTTTCCTCTACTTATAGAAGCAGTGCTTGATTTTGGTGCTGCTTGGAGTTAGCTTAAGCTACAGAAGGGTGAAGTGAGTCTTAATACAGTCACTTTTACAGTTTTTCACAACCTTTGTTGATAGAAACTCAAATTTGGTAGGATACTTGTGACTCTTCCAAGTTGAAGAGTCAACTGGTAGCTGCTGGTACATAGTCTTTCTGAACAACAGATTTGGGAAAATGTCCCTAAATTTTCCCAAAAATGATTTTTTTTTTTTTTAAACCATGTTGCCATTCAGACTTTTCTCTAAAGAAGGTCTTAAACCTGTTTCAACCAAAGCGTGGAGTTTGCAATACTTATTGCAGAAACTTAAGAAAACTCTCTGGTTTCCATGGGTAAATAGATTATTTCTCCCACTTCTCCTCACTCCAGACATTGGTAAAACCAGAGCAATCTACCCTGCACATGTTCTTCTGGGCAGCAAGTGTGTAACCAGAGATTCCAGCAGGGTCATGTATTTGGAGCTGTCCTGGTTTCCTGCCGCTTGGGATGCAGAACATCTCGCTGAGCAGCAAACAGCAGATGAAATAGTAGGCCATGAAGTTTGCAAAAAAAACCTGCAGTGGGATTTTTAGTCCTCTTGTCTGTAGGTTAAGTATGTTGCTCATTTATTGTGGTCCTGGTGCAGATTGCAGGACTGCAGGCAGCTAACAGGTGGTGCATAACACTTGCTGTAGGATGCTCACAGTTTCACAAATATGGTGCTTCATGACATCATCTAACTGCCTTACTGCATGGGAGGTCATTATTCTTGAATCCTGTCTTAGAGAACAGTGCGTCTGTAAAATTACAGAAGGACATGCAGAAACTCTCATGTACCCTACTCTTGTGTGTCGTCTCGGAGATCTGTGGAAAAGTTGTCACTTTCATGCCAAAGTAATCCGGATACAGTGAAGGGAAAACTGGGCACCACATGGAACAATTTTCTGTTAGATCAGTATGAATTGTGTCTGACCTTCACCAAGTTCCTGGGTAAATAAATTGCATTATGCTCCTCTAGCCTGAAAGCTTTGTCTGGCCTTTGCCCTGACACCTCTGGTGTGCTTGTCTTAATTTTTTTTTTTGTTGTTAGTTAACAAAATAAACATGAAAGTCCTTAAATATACATGTTTTCAGGCTGGTGCTTGGTGTGAGATTGTATTGATCTGAATGGCTTAATTAACTCTGCCTGGTCCAAGCAAATATAACAGGTGTTGGAAAGGTAGGAGAAAGGATAGAGAGCAAGCATCTCTGGTGTAACTCTATTGACATTGCAGATCTGCCTGTGACCCATTGATAGGATGATGTTTCTTCACCACAAACTACTGTATGTTAGGAATTAGTAGGGCTCTAAAGCAAATCTAGACTTCAGTTAATTTTGGTGGCAAGTGAATACTTCATCTTTGCCTTTTACCTTGTACCCTCCTCTCATCTAGGCAATGAGGTGGAAACCAAGAAGGGAAGGCAAAAGAGCATCAGTCATTCACTTTTGGAAATAGTAATTTTGGTTTTTTTCCATGGAGCTTCTGCAGTAATTAGTCCAGGAGCTAACCAGGCAGCCTCTCTGGATTTTATGCATCCAGTCCTGTAGGATTTATTCTAAACTTGAAGGAATATTGCTACAAAGTGTGATGTTTTATTTAGAACGGACTTCCCTGCAGTACAAGCTGTTGTACGGTTTGTCTGGAAACAGAGCAAGTAGGCCAGAAACATTGCACTGCAGACCATGTAAGCACACACGAGTCACCCAGATGATGATGCTGTTCTCCTGGGTGAACTCATCAGTGGTCAAGTGAAAGTTCATGAGAAGCGTCTAAAAGTGATGCCTTTTTATAATGCATGAAGGGGTGGGGGGAAGTTGCTGTGGGTTGAAGGCTGTTTTCAAGCACGAGACTTCATTTTTAGCTGATATCATCTGCTCAGGCCTCTTTTGGATAAAATACGCTTTCCTCAATAAGTAAAGTAAGCTTGTTAAGGATGGAAACATTATAGACAGAGATGACACTTGGATACTTTTAATTCCTGTTGAAGTTAAGCATCTGATTAAGTTACTAGAAGTTTACAGTACTCTGGGATATGGAGAGCTTCCTCTGCTTTTTAACTTTGTATTTAGTATTAGAAATAGAATGTACCCAGTGAAGTCTTCACTGGTGACCTGAAGTGACTTATAATTTTGTCCTCAACATCTTTCAACACTGTGATAGAGCAGAGCTAATAGAAATTGGTAAAAGTAGATTAGTGCCATAGTTCTGCACACAAAATATGTCTGTATCCATGTACATCTCCTTTGCTGTATTTTGGGGATCTAGTTTGCTTTAAAAAGTCAGTTACAGAACCATAACCTTTTTCTTTTAAAGGGATCAACCATGAACTGTGGAGATGCTTCTACAATGCTGAGTTTTGATTTGATGTTATCTTCATCAAACTGGGTTATCAGTGAGCAAAAATCTACTGAGGAATTGCAGTGTGTAGGCTGAACTGGATGGTGTTAGAGGTCACTTGCCATGTGAGATTTTACAAGTCTTGAACCCAAATGCAGTCCTATGTGACTGTGTCTTACAGGTATTGTAAGACCCTCTTGATGCTTCCTTGTTTCTGTCTCATATCTGTGATGCTATTTACCACTTTAAAGAGGCAGTAATGGACAGAAGTGAAGTGCTAAGTTAGGACTACAAAATTAGAGACTTTCAAAGCACTGTTCTGTGGCTTGGGAGAAGGGGCTTTTATGCCCTCCTGCCCCCCAACTCTGTTGTGATTTTAAGCTTTTATTCAGGGCTCTTTCTTTGTGTTGCTTAATTGTGTTGTATGTGCTCGTGCTCATGGGCTTTTTTAGAGAGGACTAAAATTCAGTGAATTTCTACTTCGTGTCTTTCCCTCACTCTCCTAGTGAAATACAGAAACATAAAATGTCAATGTGTGATGGAGATTAGGAGAGGAAAAAGATCTTATTACCTGTGACAGTGTGACTGAAGTCAAGTCTTACTTATTAGCTTCATCAATCAAGTGTGACATTTTGTTCCAAGGTTTTATTCTAAAGAATGCTTGAAGTTGAATACCTGCATCCTGGGCACATGGAAATGGAAATACTGTTCTGTACTGAGATGGGAAACGGAACTCACACAAAACAGGCATCCACTGTTGATCTTTGAGGTGGCTCCTGCCAGTGGCTGCATCTGTTCGTGTCAGGCAAAGCCACTTCTGAGCCAACACAAAGTGCTTTTGAACTCCATGGAACTGGGGTTTGATACAACCTGTTCCTGAGAGCCTTTTTGGCAATAGAGCCGTTTCCCAGGATGCGTTCTGAGCTGGAGAGGTCTATGTACTGTTCTTACTATAACATTCAAAGACGTATAAATGACTATGCTGCAATTGAGATGGTCAAAGGTTCTCTGTTTTTACTGGGCTTTTAAATATATTTTTAAGTTACTTGCATGCATGCCCAAAGGTAGAATAAAAGTTGGAATGTGCAAGTAGGTACGTGTCTACCCCATATAAAGCCTGACAAACAATACCTGCTGAGAATTAGTATGGCTTGACCAAACTGGGATCCTAGAGTCATTGGGGTTTTATTTGTATTTGGGGGGTTTGTGTGTTATATTAATACTGGCAGGACTCTTGCAGACTCTTATTCTTGAATTGTAGGTCCCTTAAAATGACTTGTTTGTGGTCAAACTGAGTGGTGGAGGCTTTTGGGTGGGAGCGGTGGGGAGACATGAGGTAAAGGGAGTAATCTTGTTCCATCTACAAGCTAAGCTTTTTTTCATGGGAAACACTGCAAATTATACGGGATTTTAGTGAGAAGTTAGTAGGTCTTAAACTAATAAAATAGCAATGACTTAGGAACGCTGTCTGTTATATAGAGTACTTGGGTATCACTCAGAATATCTGAGAACTCCCCTTAAGAGTGACTGTGGGGAAAGCAGAGAATCAAAGGCTGGAAGGGACCTCAGAGGGTCTCCAGCCCAACCTCCTGCTCACAGCAGGGTCAGCTCTGAGGTCAGGCTTCTCAGGGCTTCATTCAGTTGGGGCTTGAAACCTCAAAGGTTCAGGCTGCACAACCTCTCTGGGCAACCTATGCCACTGCCTGACTGTCCTCTTGGGGAAAAATTTTCACCTTGTATCCAGGCTGAACCTCTCCTGTTTAAGTTTATGCCTGTTGTTTTTCACCTTCCTGCCCTGCATGGCTATGAAGAGTCCATCTAAAACTTCTCGATGGCTCCCCATAGGCACTGGAGGTTCTGTTAGGTCATGCCAAAGCTGTCTCTGCCCTGGGCTGAACAAGCCCACCTGCCCCAGCCTCCCCCAATCATCTCAGTGGCCTCTGCTTAACTCTCTCCAGTTTTTTGGTGTCTTTTTGTGTATTGCTGGGGCCCAAAACTAGACTGTGTCTAAATGTTGTCCAAAGAGTGCTGAGCAGAGGAAGATAATCTCTTCCCTCAATCTACTTACTGGTTCTGCTTGTATTCATGCAGCCTAGGGTGCTGTGGTCTGGCTTTGCATACTGCTGGCTTGTGGCCAGCTTGCTATCTGCCAGGGCCTCAAGGGACATTCATAACGTATATCAGCTATTCTTCCCCTTTCTAATTCTAGTTATCGCAGATTGGTGTTCAGGATAGAGAAGCATTAACATTCCTATTGGGGGAAAAAAAAAAAAAAGAATATAGAGTAGCAAAACACTTTTGGTGACATAAGGCTCAGGATTGTTGTCCCTCACAAATAAATACATGTAGGCTTTTGAGGTGAGTGAGGGATAGGTAGCAACCCAGGATGCTACTGGAAAGAAAAGTTGCAACCTGAAATCAACATCATGATGGTAGTTGGTGGTATTCAGCTCAGAAGAACCTTCTCTGAAACTGTAGGAACTAAACCTAAAAATAAATGAGTGATTTTTTTTTTTTTCTCTCCGCTCAAGATGACTGATGCAATTACTGCCTTCTACTTCAAACATATGTCCCCCCCCCTTTTTTTTTTTTTGTGAGGAGGAAAGTTGGGATGAACTGTAATCTAATGATCCACATGAAGTCCTATATTCAGCCTGCTCATCTTAATTGTTATGATGATTTGTCTCTTCAGCACAGCTATTCTTTCTTTATAATTAGAATATAAACCTTCTAAAAATGTTTGCAATATGCCAGGTAAGTCATTAGCTTGCAAGACAAACATTAGGAAGAAAGCTCCCTTGGTTTTATATGTTACTCTGCAAATATGGTGATTTGTGTTATTTAACACAATTTTTTCCCTCAGCTGTATCTGTAGCTTTCTTGAAGAGAAACAAAGCAAACTGTCAGCTTCAGATAAAGAGGTGACTTTTAAGGCTTACTGTTGACTTCTTTCAGCCTCCAGCAACTGTTAACCTTTCAGATTGATGCATGTTTTGCTATACTACTTAAAAGATCATAAAGTCACAGGAATTCAAATACTTAATGTTTATTTAAGGAAAGATCCATTTATATTTTGAGAGAGATCTTGCAATAGTGCTGCTGTTCTATGGGATTGTCGTAGTACTGCTTCTCTTCCAAGAAAAGCTGCAGCTAGTTTTACAAGGGGAAACTCCTGTCTAGTTTAAGATAAACTGGATGAAACAATTGGCAGTGAATGGGTACATGGGTGTGTTGTTGGAGGGAGGAGGAGGCTGATTTTTGTGGAAGTGGTGTGGTACGGGATACAATCCTGCAAGCTGAGAAACTAAAGCATATGGGAGATCCAAACAGTGTCCTTGCTCTGTCATCCTCACTCTAGAGCCTTAGAACATGAGTATCTTCATGCCAAGGAGCAAACTTTAAACATTGGTCCAAGAGGTTTTCAGTGGTGGATCTGTGGTGTTGGTGTGAGCTACTTCTAGGGAATTAATGAAAGATAGTTAATGAAATCAAACCTACTTGTCTTTAGGCTTACTCCAGCCGCATAACTTAAAAACAGAAAAGGCTGAAAAGCTGCAAAAGGAGAAGAGGGGAAGTATCTTGCAGGTTCCTTACTGAGAAAATGTGAGTGTCTATAGCTTAAAGCTGGAACGTTTTCTTAGGCTGCAGAAAAACACAGCAGCAAGTTCACATGAGTGAAACTATGTAAAAGTGCAAACTCAGATTCTCAGAGTGGTGGGTGGGTGCTGCGGCCAACAGGCTGCTCCCCACTGGGTACCTGCTGGCTCTGGGCGTCCTGCTGGAAGTCTGGCACTTTCTGACAAAAGTAGTATTTCAAAAGTGCAGGAAGTTGAGTCTTCAGAAACTTGTATTTCAGTCTCCCCAAATCCATAACTGCTGTCAAACCGCTCAACTAAATTGTATAATTGTTGTGTTCTTTCTTTCAACAAGCTCACAAATATTCATTACCCTGATCATCTATCACTTGTAGAAATATTTTTCTCATATGTGTCTTCCTTTCCCACAAGTGGACCTTGAAAGCCTTCCTGATCTGCAGACATCCAACTTGCTGAGGAAACTCTTTCCTTAAGGAAACAGGAGGCTGTAAGTCAAGTCCCTCTCCCTGACCACAAATGCTTTTTCTCTAAGCACACCTAATGGCAATTGACTGAAACTTTTCAGGCAAACTCCGAAGTGGTGTAAATGTTGTCCAAAGCTATAGCTGTTCTTGTTCACTGGGATGCTGTGACAAATTTACTGGAAGTAAAATAGAGTACTAGTTTATTTTGTATGGGATTCTATTTCTTTTTTTTCACTTAAAAGAAATCTACTACATTTTGAGAGGAAAAGATGTTGGCAGAAATTGTTGGCTCTACGGGTTTATGAATAGTTGAATTTACTCAGCTGTGAATTGTGGTAACAATCTTTTTAAAGAATTTAAATACTGTTTTCATCACAGAAAATCTTTACTGAACTCCCCTAGAGGATCACTCATGGAGGTATATGTAAATGGTGAATGCTGCCCTCCAGTCCTGCTTGTCTAAAGATGACTGTAAATTCTCGCCTTCTGATTTGGCTTCCCAGTCTAGTCTGGATGTCAATAGCTTAACATCATGTGTATGTGTGTGTCCATGTAAGTGATATGTTGCAAGAATTGCAGACCCTGGCATGAATTTCTATCCTTGTACTTAGCAGATGACAGCACTTACAAAGCCTGTCTGCCAGACATTAAAGTAAACATTTACCTTAAGAACCAAGACAGCAGCATAGACTCTCTGTACTTTTGTTTGTGCTGGAAGTCTTGCCTCTAGGTCTCAAACTTTCTTGGTAGAGTCAGGTGGAATTTTCTTGCTTTGTGCTCCAGTGGAGGAAACTGCTTTTGAAGCCATAGCCTTTCTATGGACCTGGTTATTGGCTGGGCCTGTGCTGTAGGGGACTAGCTGTTGAAGCCTGCAGGGTGAACTTGTCCTTTCCAAGCTGGAGTGTTTTGATGGTGACTTCTGTGGCATCAGGACTTCAGCTGTAAAGTTGCATTCTAGTGACTCCCCCCACCCCCTTTTAATTAAAAGGAGAGAAGAAGGAGAATTTTTCTTGTAATTCCAAGGATGGGCTTTTAAAGACATCCCAAACTGGCACTTTGTAACCACTTGTCATGCTTGTTGTGTCATTTAGTTATGCTTTTCCTTTGCAACTAAAAATCTTCCTTTGAGTTTAGCTTTCTGGGTAGAAGGCAGGGGTTTATGAACAGCAACGTTGACTTCTTAAAATACAGTTTATGAAACAGTCTAATTTTTAATGAGCATTCAAAACAAATTTATAATTGGATGTAGCTGGTAACTGTTCTTGAAGGGAGAGTATCTTGAAGCTCCTACCATGCCACATTTGGATGAACCAATTCTGGAGTTTAGGCAAGTGGAACTTCTCTTCCCTTTAAAGCAGTAGTAAAGAAGCAGCATCATTTTCAACAAGGACTTTGATCAGAATCAAGGAGGAGCTGACCTCAGAGGCTGAGGCCAGCACACACTTTTAGAGGGGGTTGATTTGACAGCTCCTGGCACTTCTGGAGTGTTCCTTACACTGCTGCCCTTATGGGTCAAATATTGTGGTGAAGCTTCCTTTGTTCAAGTTGATGCTAAAAAGCTGAGACTCAGCTGTGAGAATCTTTCACAAACTGTATCTTTTAAACAGCAAATTATTAGACTGGAGAAGGGGAGCAGGTTACATCCCCTCTAGTTTTTGCTTATCTTCTGTGCTCCCTGTGCTTGCTGTTGTCGAAGACCTATCAAAAGCTGTAGCAGGAAGTGTTAGGAGCCTGCCTACTGTGTTCATTAATGAACCAGAGTTTGATGTTAGCATCACTCTGCCCTCGCAAGCAGGTGTCACTGCAGCCAGCACCAATTACAGCTGTATTCAGGGGACAGCAACATGATTCAGCCAGTCAAAAACAATATAAATGAATGAAGCTTTCACAGTTCAGGGATTATATATTTTTAGAAAGCTGTATGTGATGTAATCCAACAAGATAGCTGCATTTTTCTCAACTTAAATGCTTGTTCTGTTCCTGTCAGCAGGCAACAGCATAATGTGAAACTTGCAAGTTACAAAAAGGAAAGAATATGAGAACAAGGTAGAGTAAGAAGATTTTTATCCCATCAGTGCTGATAGGTCCTGCAAAAGAAAATACATTTGAGGTCCTCTAGATTTATAACTTTGTGACAAAAAAGGCTAGATTTTTTTGAAGGCCTTCAGGTACTTTCCAGCATGCTGCATGCAGTGCTAATGAAACATGGGGTCTTAAATGATTTCTTAACAGCAGAGCTTTCATTCAGGCCTTTGTGTGTGGTTTGTACCAGTACAGAGCTTGAAAGGGCGGTCTTGCTCCCTTTAAGTCTTGGATTAAGCTGTCCCAATAGCAGACGTGTAGCAGTACCCTGTTTTCTGGCAGCAAGTAAAGATGTCTTATTGCCTTTTACAGGATATAAAAAACAGTAAGCTGAGAAGTCTGCATCTCTTAGTCAAATATCGCTTGTATGTGAATACTTCATTGTAGAAACCTGAAGTAAAGAGGGTGGTGACTGGGGAGAGTCTGCAGTACATGGGCAGGGTTGTATTTATGATGTTCCTGAATTTTTCCTGTTCCTCTCCTCTACTGGAACTAAATGGTAATTGTAATAAAAATTAACTGTAGGACACCAGATCTTAGAATGGATGGGCAACCTGGTCAACTGTATCTATTTTTAAGACATCATATGTATCACTTAATAAAGTTGGTCACCCGGAAAACTGATTACCTGACATCTCTTATAGTGAATTAAATCAGGACCCAGTAGCAGCTCTTTGCTTACATGCTACTCTTACCCAAGGTCTCCAAATGCTGTTGCAAATTCTGGGGAACAGAGGGCTTTTAACAGCAGAGTGAGCCGAGTGTCTCTTGAAACTGCCACTTGGCAGCTGCTGTGAGCCAGACAGGTGTTTGAAGAACACGAGAAGTGTTTGAAGTTCTCCAGATTTTTCTTTGAGCTTTCTTACTTATTTCTGTACTCTTATTCAAATTCTTTACTCCTTTTCTGAGAAGAGACATGGGTAGTGTAGTCTGGTCAAAGTATATGCTCAGGCTGAAGAGTGTAAACAAATTACGATTTTTCACTTTGCTTTTATTGACGTGAGTTTTCTTAACATCTTTCCCATGTATTTCCATAGATGTTTGTTTTAAGAGTAATTTAGAAAACTGAAGTACCACTTCTTTTTCTTTTTTTTTTTTTCTGTTAGTAAATACATCTCAATTCTATTTCTACAGCACTGATATCACCTGCAAAGAAGAGGTCATCAGTGATCAATAGATTACGGTTCTAGCAGCACAAACCAAACGGTCACCATGAAACACTTCCTAAGGTAACTGTTCTGTACTTTTTAAAATATGTTAAATTATTCTAATTACTTCTATACTGCAGTGAGTGAAGTGTTTTAGCTGTTACCAGTGGTACAGAAGGTGTAAACTAGTTTATACTAGATTGGTTTCTGTTCACCTAGATTTCACTATTTAATTGAAGTTATTTTAATTTAAAATTTCCTTTCCAGTTCTTTATAGAAGCAAAGAACGTGGGAACTGTCTTGTGGGATTGGAGCAGTGATGTTTCAAATCGGTAGTGCCTAATATATCAGGGGAAAATAGGAGAAACGGTAACATAGAACAAAAATGTTGGGTTTTTTCTTTCCCATTCTTGTCTGCTGTCTGGATTTTTGGAGTGTTATTTGTGAAAGTGGAGAAGGGGAGAGGCTTGGTGAAGATGTGCAAATGTTTTTGAAGCTGATTGTGTTCAGTTTGGGGAGAAATGTCTGTTACTTGCTCCTATGTATGACTTGCAGCTGTTTCTCTAAACCAGGGGTGGAATGGGGAACTTGCAGACACCAGCTGTAAGTACAGAAAGCCCATGTTGTCTTTGTTCTGTAGTCAGTGGAGAGAATTGAGGACTCCTAGAAACTAATACAGATCAAGAGCTTAATTTGTGTATAAACCAAAGAAATCATATTTTCTCTCGATGGGAAAAACCTTTTCAAGAGAGCTGAAACGTGCTTCTGTATAGAGCATCTGTCACTATATTTTTCTCTCTTTTTTGACTGTTTATAGCAAAGAATCTTATACACTATGGATATCGGCATCATTACCTCTAGGCTGATCATCTGTAATGATTTTGCTGCCAAGCCAGCCTTGGCTTAAGCATTTCTGTGGAGTGTTTGGGTCAGTTTCCTCAAGTATCTTGAACTAGCTGCAAAAGGACTCTGTAAGCAGGATACACGCAAGTTAAAAGTATAAAGCAATTATTTATTTGCCAACACCCATGAAAGACAGCTAAGACTTAATGAGCCACTAGGCTAAGTGTTACTGTGCTCACCACCCTGATGGTCACCAGTCAGGAGGGAAAGGATTGGCCCCTGCAATTCTGTCCCAGATCCTAGATGGTCCCAAGTCTTTCACCAACTCCATTGATACTGGTCCAGTGACTTGATGGCTGACAACTAGCCTGGCTAATGTCCCTGCGGTGCTTTTTCCCTTTACAATTTTATAATGTCCCATGCTGGAGCCTTCCTTGGATCCTGCTAATGATTTTCATCTCGGCAGTCCTACCTCTAATTTTTACCTTTCTTTCTCCGTACAGACTTGCTCAGCAGCCTGGCGCAAGGTCACAAATTGGTGCCATATGGGATCTGGGCTGTGAATCCTGCATAAATGGGACCATCCTGTGGGAGGGGTGGGAGCCTCTAGCTGGGTTCACAGAGGGTGTTACAGCTTGCCCTCATAATGGCCTGGTATCTTTTGAGCATAATGTAATTTTGCTCCTTCCTGATTGAGAAGCTGAGCTGCTGACAACTTCTAAGCTGCCAGCTTTTCCCTGACTACAGTAAATGCTTTGCTTCTCCCTTTAAACTGCTGGTTCTGCCCTCCTTTGGCTGTCCTGGCCCCTTGGTGTTTTTTCCATGTTGGAGAAAGTGTGCTGTTTTGAATGTATGGATTCCTGAGGCTGTCTTGAAGAAACTACTTCCTACTTCTTTTCATGGTATTTCTAAGGTCAGTGAATCCTAAAAGATTTGAGAAGTCTTGATGGCATTAGCTTCTCTTAAGTAGCCAAGGTAGATCTTCTGAAAAGCAATTGCTTATCTAAGTAACAGTCTAGGATTTTGTTATAGAAAGTCCAACATTCCAAATGCCAAACAGAAAGTTGCATTGGGGGGTCAATACAGAGCACCTCAAATCGGAAAACACTGTTGAAATAGGAAAGCTATTCTGTTTACTTACAAGCATCTGGATTTTCTTATTTTATGTTAATCCTTTGACATGAACTGATATGAGTACTATACTCCTCATATTTTGTAAATATAGAAGAAATATGGGGAGATTAAGAAATGAACTGGGGTCATCCTCCAAGAAAAGCACTTACTGGGGATAGTGAGTTCTGTTGTATGTGTTGTGGTTGCAGGTTTGTGTGATAGGGAATAAGGCAGTGAAGTTTGGAGGTACAGAGAGATATACATGCAAGACATGGATATTAAGTCTTCCAGCTTGGAAATCAGCTGGAAAATAAACAAGTTAACGTATAACATGTCCCCTAGTGTTTGTCCATTAACAATAGCAGCAGTGACCCAGGAGCTTGCTAAAAGCATCCTTAACTGTTTGTGAAGATTAAATGCATGGCTGAGTGTGGTGTACTGATGGCAACAACTGCTCAGTGGCATGGTGTTTTCCTTGTTGCACAACATGGAGTATACACCGGACTAGCTGATGCTGATGGCATAGATTATCTCTGTGTTTAAATCCAATGAGTTAAGTCCACACGAACTGCAAGTCATCTTGTTGACTGCAACACAGAAAATGCCATAAAACAGATGGAGAGAGGAGCCAGTACAGTTACATCTGTAAAGTTAAGATAATCTCAACTGCTCTCTCTGAATAGTGACTGTAGTTTACCTGCAGCAACTTCATGCAGCAGGTATTCGCCTGGAGACCCAAGGAGGACTTTCAACAGTGGCTTTCAAATCCAGCTTGTTGTAAGAGAAGATTCTTACCTGTAGGCAGACTTGCCACTCAGGTCTGAGTTAGGTTTGTGTATTGGAGGCACACTGTAGTCTCTGCTGCTACTATCAAAGGGCATGCTGCATCAAGGTTTTCTGATTGCTACTGAAGTTTGTCTTCTAAACAAAACACTGTAGATGTGAGTACAGATAATGAGGAGCTAGTGTAATTTGCATACTGCTTTTGCTGTGCTTACTACTCATCTGTTGGACCACTAACATGGCTTTTTATAATCAGCTTGACATCTCCTGTCTCTCATTTGACATAGTCTATTTTGTATTTAATATCAGTGAATTGTCTTTTTTCCACCAGACCTTTCCATTTAAGAAGCCCCGTTTAGTCTTCAACTATTCTGTGATTCTGTGGTTAATGAGGTTGAAAGACAGCTCTGGAAATCAAGTCCAATCCCCTTGCTCAAAGCAGGGTCAGCTACAGCAGGTTGTTCAGGGCTGTGTCCAGTCACGTTTTGAGCATCTCCAAGGATAGAGACTCTGCAGCCTCTCTGAACAACCTGTTCCGATTGTTTGATGACCCTTACAATTTAAAAACAGTAACAAAACAAAAATTAAAAAAACACCCTTAGATTTAAATGCAGTCCCTGCATTTTTGTCTGTGCCTATTGCCTCTTGTCCTATCAGTAGGCAGCACCAAGAAGCGTCTGGCTCTGCCATCTTTACTACCACCATCAGGTATTTATGCACACAGATAAGATCCCCCTGAGCCCCTAGCTCTCAGTCTATCCTTCTACAACGCATGTTCCCAGTCCCTTAATCACCTTCATAGTCCATTGTTGGACTCTATCCAGTATGTCCATGTCTCTCTAGTACTGGGGAGCCTAGCCCTGAACATAGCACTCCAGATGTGCCTCACTGGGGCTGAGTATAGAGTACAATCTGCATGATCCACAAATATATGGAGCTTTAAGGGCCTCACATGAAAGGCAATGGAAAAGGTAAAACTTTGAATGTTGACTGCTCTTCCACAATTGAAGCAATTGCTTAGTTTTATACAAGTAACACTGGTACATCCTCATGTTTAAAGGAAGTAAAAAGATGTTTGCTTCATGCCATTGACAACACTGGCTAAACTGCATTTTACGTGAAGGTGATGGAATTTGTTCCTACTGATATTTAGAACAATAGACAAGTAAGCAATATCCCTTTAAAAACTTATGGCATAATGTTTTATTGCTTTTGACATGGGTGTTTACTTGAGATGTGAGGTGGGTTGTTTAGTTTTGGGGGAGATTTTTTGTTTGTTTGTGTATGGTTTTTCTCTAAGATGTACTCTGAAAGGTAGTCTTTACCTGTTGAGAAATGGCTTGACCCTGAAGTTACCTATCTTCGCTGACAGTCACCATCTCTACTTTAACTGGAAAGTGAAATTGTCATTGTAAAAGTAACTTAAAAATGTGTCTCATAGTACATTTCTAACACAAAGTTCAGCCATTGAATGAGACAATTAAAAAGATATGAGAAGATACATGTTGTGGTGCCATGCAGTAAGACTGCTTTTAATAAACTGAAGTCCTACAGTATTTGAACAATTGTAAAACTTCAAAATAAGTCCTAAACTGAATTAGTTGCTTGTGCAGTCTTATTTCTCAATCTGAATTACTTCCTCTATCCCTGCCTTTCCTAGGACTGTTTTACACATCTGAATAGTGAAGAAAGGGTCTATGCTTGCACAAACAGCAGCTGGTTTGACATCTACATCTCTTATAAGAATATAATTTTTAGACTGGGGGATCCTTAATTAACAGAAGTTCATCTCTGGCTTTTCATCTGCCTGCTTTCAACAGCTGCTGCTTTCCAGTAGAAGGAGAAGCTTTTTTTTTAGCAGTCTAATACTTGGAATAACTCTAAATCCCTACATTTAGGGGAGTGCTGTTGGCCAGTAAACTACAGGACTCTTATGCTTATGTCTCTAATCCAAGGCAATGTCTAAATGAAAATAGCTGTTCCAGGTTTCTTTTTTTTCTCAGCTTGCTCTGATATGAATTATTCCTAAAGTCTGAAGTATTACTTATGAAATAATAAAACTGTTTCTCAGTGAAATATTTTATCTTTCAGTGCTTTCTTTTTTTGTAAAGGGGTTTTGAAGAGTCTGTCAGTGACAATTCCACTTTGACTAACTTACCTTAAACATCTGAAATAATAATGACTTGGAGAACCAACTGTAGCAGACACTTAGGCTTTTTCAATAAACCCTGGAAACTTGACACCTCTTGATCTACTGCAAAACAGTCTGTAAGCACTGGCAGATTTTCAGCATAAGTTCTGTTTTACTGGAATCACATCAGATAAAATGAAAATCAAGTCAGCAAAAAGTAAGAGCAGGTAAAGTGTGGAAAGCTGCTGTTAACCTACTCTTATGTCTTCCTTAGTTGCCACGGTGACTTGCTTTTATGTCTAAATGGAGAGATAAGGTGGATTTCAGTTGTCAAGTCTGCAAAGAGGCAGAATGAAAAAAATTTCTTGTGTTTGAAAGGAGCTAATAGCAGGTTTGCCTATGGCAGAAAGGGTGATTGGTACATTACTACTTAGTTGACCTTGTGTACATACTGTAAGTTTCACAAAAAACCCCAAAGATAGTCAAGTTAATCAGCTCCTAACAGGCTAGTATCACTTGCTTACTCACCCATTTGGACAGCTTGTCATCCATAACTAGTATGTCCTTGACTTCTCAAGCCATAATCAGAATTCTCAGGAAGGAAATACTGATGTGTAACATTTTCTTCTCTGAGCTGAGTATGTCCTTCAGGAAAAATAGCTGAGTAAGAATCTTTCCTATCCATAGGAACTAAAACAGGACACACAGGAAAGAAAATGATGTGTAAGTAGATAGAGTAACCTTTATTTTATTCTTTTAAACTAGTGGGTTTGGGGGTTTTTTGTTGGTGGTTTTGGGGGTTTGCTTGCTTCCCCACCCCCCTCCCCCAATTTTAAGTCCAGTCACTAGCATTGGGTATCTTGTTGAAGTTTTCATTTTACCCGAAGTGTTTGTTCTGTTTGTTACTAGCTCTGAAAATACTAAGGTTCTGAAATTACCAGGGGAGGGAATAAGCGCTGTCAATTTTTAGTTTCAAAAATGTTGCACAATAATTAATCTCTACTTCCCTTCATGTCAGTGAAATACCACGTTGCATTATACATACACCTTGCTACTTAGGCGAGCATACCTCACACAGGAAAGAGCTTCACAGAAATATTAGACAACTTTGGAAACCTTTGCTCAATTTTGCTTCTGTCTCCTTATCAGGGAGAAGGCTGTCTAGAGCCAGTTACCTTTAAATAAGGAGCCAGATTTCATGAAAATATGATGTCATACTGTCGTTGGAGAGATATGTAAATTCTAATAATGATCATGTGTGCCATTCCCATCACACTGACCCGACATCAGTTGGGCTAGTTGAGGGCAAACCTTGCGACTGCTTGTTGAGAACCACTTCTGTTCTTCCCTTTGCAATGTCATGGTGTGAAACAACATGCTCGGTTCTCTCTGCTTCTTGCTGTTGTATGCTTTCTTACCCCAGGCAGAGCAGCACGTGTTGTGGGGAATAGAAGTGTTGTGACTGCAGGACCAGTACTCTTACTTTGTGCTCTTTTTGGCTCTAAATTTCTCTGTTTTGCAAGGATCCTAGCAATTGGAGAACCCCCTTTCTTCATCCCCTCCCTCATGGAAGAAAGCTCTCCAGAACCCCTAGTGAGCCCCATTATTGCTGATAGAGATCGGTTGCTTGCTTGGTTTTGCAGTATTCCTGATAGTCCTTGCAAGGTACTGACTGCCTAATTCTTTTTTTGGTTAAAGCTGTTCTTAGCAGAAAATTAGAGCTTGGAAGCAGTGACATACAGCAGGGAAGATATGAAAGAGTTAAAAGTAGAAGAGCAAGGAAGAAGGAGAGGTGAAATAGGTGCATATACCAGCCCTTAACTGATGTTTGCTAATTATACAAAAGAAAACTTTACATTTCTGTGGCACTTCAGGCTATTGTGGTTGTAGCTTTAAGCACTTGGTGGTATTCCGTAAGTCTCTTCCAGATATGCAAGGGAATACTTAATAGTTTCAGAATATTTTGTTGTTTTGATTTCCACCACCACCACTCCTCCGCCCCCCTGCCTTGGAACCCAAGTAACAAGTACATTTTTCTGTAGTATTGATCTTGGAGTTCAGTGACTCTTTCTGTGAGCCACGCTGGGAGAACTATGCTGAGTTGCGTTGGTATTGCTCAGAACCTAACAGGTAGCTTCTGATATCCAAGTGGTTGGCATTAACACTGGGAATGTGTAACCCTGACTTCTCATGGGAGAATGGCTGCACACTTTTCCACTCATACGGCATCCTTGGCAAGGGAACTGCCTGTTGATTAGGCCTGTGTGCATCAGCATCTTATTATGCAGTTTTTTCTTTGTTTTACCTGAATAAATGTTCATATGAACTCTTGTAACTCACTGTACATGTATAAACACAAATCTGTAGGTCTGTGCAACTGTATGTAATACAGGAGGAGAAGGAGCTTGTATCAGGATGTGGAAGAGTAGAGTGCAAGTCCCTGAGGAACACCTTCATTTCTCTAATGCTTCTGTTCTTAAAGCTCACCTGGGGATCTGAAGTATTGCTGTACATGACTACGCAAACTGCTGGTGAAGCACGCTATTTTCTGTGCTGACAAAACCTGCAAAGGCAAGCAGGAAAAAAAAATACCAAAGAGATTGAGTGGAGAGGAGGTTTGGCATTGGACTCTAAAACAAAGCAGAGGTTAATGCCACCATGCTGTAGTCAAACACGTGGCTCATGCTACACTTCCATGTGGCTTCTTGTTCATGATATACCGTGTTTTGTTTTATAGCTGCCAGCATCTCCACTTTGCTTACATGAACTGAAGTGCGTAGTGGCTAACGTAAAACTTGTCTTAATCACTAGTGTGCTTTTATTACAGGACTTCTGCAAGCAAGAATTCCCTTTTATAAAGAACAACCCTTTGAAAACAAACTTGTTACTTTTTATGCCGTTCATGTTACAAATGGAAGATTTCAACTGTTTTAAGCTTGAGATGGATGAGTAGTAGAAAATTGAAGGTATCCACAAAGGCTAAGGTTTTTTCTATAAGCTGCCTAGTCAAAATTAGTGTTTGTTTGCTTTATTAGTAATAGCTGCTAAGTATACTTTAGTGAATCACAGATGTAGTGTTTGCGTGCTGTAGTGACATGTTTTTAGTAGATGCATTCTTATTAGTTAATCTTTGTGTAAATCACAGCCAAAGCAAAACTTTGGTGGGGAAGGTGATTGCAATCATGTGGTCACAGCTCTATCCCATTTAGAGTTTTTCCTTTGATTTGCAAATCTGTCACTGAGCTTAAAGGCAGCAACATATAATTGAAGTGCACCTAACACCTTCCACTGCCACCCCTACCCCAAAACTTATCCACATCACACAGTATAGTAAGAAACAAGGTTTTGAGTAATGAAATGGGTTGTGATGTTTCAGCCCTGGAATTAATCAAGTGTAGGCACGAGCTTTCTTAAAGGACATGTGGTTTTTATGGGAGCTATCTTGCTCATTAGAAGGAAATCTTACATGGGTTGTTAACATGAAGTTAAGTGAGTCATTCATCACTTCTTTCACATAAATGAGCTCTCTGGGTAGTGAGTTGCTCTAACAGAGACCTAACCTTTGGAAACAAAGCAGGCCAAAAGAAAGCACCCCTAATTTCTGCTACAAACGTATGGTGAAAACCCGGAACTTTGTTTTACCACATTCCACCTTCCAGTTTGGCATTACTCTTGTATTAATTTCTCTGGGCCTTCAGCCTTACTACAGAGCTGGGGTGTGCTGAGGAGGCTGAGGGATGGCTATAGGTTGTGTTTGGACTCTTCAGGGATGGTGGACTAGTCAAATCTGTGAAGGTTGATATCAAATGTGTACTGGAAAACCAAAATGCCCAATGTTAGCCTGTGGCTTTTTTCAAGCCCCTATTAAAGGTTGCAGCTGAAGGCATTAGTTGACTTTATATGAGATTGACTCTTTAACTGACTTACATTTCTGACTGTTGGAAACTTAAATAACAACTGCTTGGCTGATGATGGACTTGCCTCCTGGTAACTGGCCTAGTTCTTAATACTGAAGGTGATAACCTGCTGTGAAGCATGTAGGAACTCCTCACAGTAGCATGTTCTGGCACGTCTTACAGTGGATGGCGTGGGACAGGACACCCAAATATTTCAGCGTCAGCAGCTGAAACTTTTTTTGCTTGTCTAAAACTTGATTCCAGTGTGGGAGTGATTCCTCATTCTTTAGGTTTCACTTTGTATTTAAAATAGAGCCTTCCTGTTGCATAAAGACAAGGGGGTTGCCTGCATGCATTTGGAGCGTTAAGTGAATTAACTAAAAGTGTGAAGATAAAGTGGATGCTTTTAAAGCATGTTAAATACTCATGTGGATGCTCTCCATTTAGACATAAAATGGCTTTAGTTCCCCTAGCTTAATCCTCCTTCAAAGGAGATTAAGCTAAAGTGAACATAAAGCAGATTAAACTACTGTGTGGACATTAACATGAGTTAACTTATCTTCCCTTCCCTGAATGTCCTTCTACACCATGCCCTTCAGGATGTTTTTAGGAGATGATTGAGCTCTTCAAACTTTATTAAAGCTATAACAGATTTGAGTATCTGGAATTCAGTATTTCAGAATAACCACCAAACTCCATTGAAAAGAATAATACAAAGTCTCCTAACAAATAACTGTCCTTTGAAAGCATCAACAGCATGTGGAGGAAATAATGGGCTAATGATGAATATGCATACATACAGGCTTAGAACATAATGGACCAAATTATTTTTGACCATTTAGTGGCAAGCTAACATATCAAAGCTGTATTGACGTTTTTCTATAATGTAATCGTAGAATGTAATCACAGAGAGGTTGAGGTTGGAGGGGACCTCTGAAGGTCATCTAGTCCCCACCCCTGCTCTAGCAAGGCCACCTAGAGCCAGTTAACCAGGACTGTGTCCAGATGGCAATGTTCCCATTGTCAGGTCTTTGCAGTGTAGCCTTTTCTGAGAGGTGCTTCTTCTGAACTCAGGGACCCTTGGTGGATCCTACCCCACCTCAAGTCCTGGTGCACCCCATGGGGACTGACAGTTGGGTAACATGGCAGGATCTGTGCCTTCATAGCCACAGAAACAAGAAAGCTAAATTGTGTCCAAATAATTTGTAGCCCATGTAATCTGTTTTTGAGGTGTGTTATGTAATTGTGGTAGCAGTATGTGGGCTTTGGTAGCAGCTGCAACGCTAATAAACTTTAAAATAGAGTGTTTCTCATATATGCAGACTTTTTCAGGCTTTTATAGGATTACAGGCTAGTTCAAGCTGGGAGGGGCATTAGCAGGTCTCTGGTCCAACCTCCTGCTCGCAGCAGGTCAGCTCTGAGGTCAGACTGGGCTGCTCAGGGCTTCTTCTAGTCAGGGCTTAAAAACCTCTGAGGAAGGAGATTGCACAGCCTCTTTGGGCAACCTGTGCCACTACTGGAGTGTCCTCATGGGGGGAAAAATCTTCTCCTTATATCTAGGTTGAGCGTCTTATTTTTCAGCTTATGACTGTTGTCCTTTGTCTTCCTGCCCTGCACCACTGTGAAGAGCCCAGCTCTGTCTTCTCCATGATCTTCCCACAGGCACTGGGGGCTGCTGTTAGGTTGCCCTGAAGTTCTCTCTGCTCCAGGCTGAACAATCCCAACTCTCCCAGCCTCTCCTCACAGGGTCTGTGCTCCAGCCTTACCATCTCGGGTGCTTCCACTGAAATCCATCCAGTTTGTCAAAGTCTGTTTTGTATTGCTGGGGCTTGAAACTGGATGCAGTACCTAAATAAGGGCTTTCTTGTCTTACTGTCTGTTCTGTACTTTGAGAAATTGCACAGCGTCAGTGCTGTATAACAACTGATCTTGGGAAGAACTGGCAGTCCTCAGGACAGGTTCTTAAACACCTTCTCTCCTAAAGCGGGGGAAGCTTTGGTTTCCTTAATTGTAGCTTTTTGCTCTTAGTGACCTGATGTGAGTGTTGATTCGTGTTTGTCAGGATAACCAGCCACTCTACTTGGAGCAGCCGGACACAGAGGCAAAGCTAAGCCAGGGTGTAGTGGCTCCCTGGATCCTCAGCAGCCATGATAACAAGGTGAGCTGTGCTCACTTCTCATGTAGTCCTGTTTGCCCAAAGCATTAGTAGGAACTATATGGCCCTTTATTTTAAGGGGACAAAGAGTTTTCTAGAAATACTCTTTTGAGAACTCTGAAGTGGACTTATTCTGTGCTTCCAGTTCTGGTGCTTTGTGCGTGTTTTGGTTTTGTTTGTTTTTTTTTTTATTGGCTAAGACTAAAAAGCATGATTTAACACTTACCAGGGTAAACATTTGCAGTGTGAATGCTGCTTTTGCTTTAAAGCTGCCTTTAGGCACTGGGAATTTGGGGTGAGCAAGTACCTTCTGTTTGGGTGGTGACCTTGTTGAAACAAACTCTGCTCAAGACTCTTACTTTCAGGCTTCTTCTTTTGCCAGGATGTTTGTCCAGGTATGCCTGTACTTCTACTGCAAATGCTTGTGGCGCTGCCTGAAATTCGTGGTCAGGAAACTAACGGGTCAATGTGAATTGCAAAGGATCTGTTACAATACCAAACCTGGAGCTGCCAGAACTATGAAAATAGGTAACTGCAAAATACTTAGTTCTGCATGCCTTTGTACCTTTCTGCGTGAGCTAAAAATAGTATAACTTCATTCTTATAAATAAATAAATTGTTAAATGAATCTAATATAAACTTAGCTTGTCTGACATGATGCTTTCAAATACTGTTCTCTTACAGAGGCATCACTGAAAGGTTCAAAAAGTAAGGTGAGTGAAAGATCTCATCCTTCACCTTTTCTGTTGTGCCCTGTGCAGTTGGTTTGTTCAGTCTGCTGTTTGCTCACCCCAAAAAATCACTTTAAGGTTTGATATGATTTTACATTAACACCATCTTCTATTGAAGAGGGTCTAGTGTCTGCAAAAGCAGGTGATCTTGCAAAGTTGGGGACAGTGTCCTGTGCTTCAGGGACAAACACGCTGTGAAACTGATGGAATCAAGGGGCAACAGGCCATGGTGGAGGGAGATGACAAGGGTGATGTGTTGTAATTTGGGGTTTCTTGGCTTGATTCCTCATCCTGTCTTAGAATTTCTGTAATCTGCAGTCAGTCACTTACACACTTTACACCTCAGGTTTTTTGTCTGGAAAGGAGCCATAAAAGAGGCTGAAGACAGCAGTACCTAGATAGCCAAGACAACTTTGTTCTCTGCTTTCCTTTTAAATACATTAATGGAGAACAGCCTCTGTCACTTCATCCTTTCACTGTAGCACTGGTGGTGCTAACCTAAATTCTTCTCACAAAGCATGTGTGTATATGTTAAAGGGCATCGTTCAGCCGTTCATTTCTCTTTGGCATGAGAATCAGTGATGTTGAAAAGCTTACCTCAGCATTAGCAAAAATGATGTCACATAGCTCATAGTTCAGCATAGTGCTTCCAAATGTACTTCTAGCACAAACAGAAAGGCAGAAACTTATTTAAAAGCTTGCATTTAAGCAACTGTGTAGTTTTGAGACAAAGCACCAGACAGTTCAACCTCTTTTAATTTTTGGAAGGTGTGTTGATTTCTGAATACTGAACTTCCAGGAGCATTTCTACAAAGTGCAATGACATGCAAGAGAAAGCAAGAATGTTTTGCTGTGTTACTGCAATGTGTTGGGAGAGGGGATATCAAATGAAGCCTAGCGATTCCAGTGTAATTAAGTGGCTGGTCTGAAGCTGCTTCTTGATCAAAAGCCTCAGTGCAGATCACCTTCACTAGCTGCTGCCACAGAAATGTGATAGACTGACTACACGGGCATGGCGAAGCGACTCAAGCTCTTGTAGGGCTAGCACTCTAAAACTAGTCAGTAGTGTTGAATAGGCTGGGAAGGTGTGTATATATATTGAATTGGGTCTTCTGGGCTCTTAATCTAGAAGTTTTTGGGTATCAAATTTACCATTGTTAACTTCTATTGAATAATATCTTCCATAAGAATTAATATGTGTTTAAAACCTTTTTAGCGGCTGCAAACTTCAGTAAGTGTTCACCCTGATGCTATTGAAAAAACTATAGATGACATCATGGAGCTGAAAAGGATTAATCCAGATATAAATCCACAGTAAGTTCATGGTTTCCTTACAAAACAAATGGGAATTATTGATTTCTTCAGTGCCTAGGTCCATGGAGAACTGGTTCTCCATAGCTATTGTGGCACACAACTTGAGGATGAATTCTGTCTCTCAGCATAAAACTTCAACTTAAGCTTTGCTGTCAAAAAGCTGATGGAAAAATGAATGATCTTTTATGGTGACTGTAATAGGCAAGTCCTGAGTCTCTTTCTCTAGCTGCTTCCTGAATCATGCTGTCTTAGTATATTGTTGATGCATTGATTTATGGGGCCCACTTCCCCAGGGTTAAAATACCACCAAGGCAGGTGGTCCTGTCAGTGACAGTGATGGCTTCTTAGCGAGGCTGTGTGGCCTTTTGAGTAGGGAAGAAATCATCCTGTTGTAACTGATATAAATGGCATACTGCTTTACGTTTTAAAACTGCCCTTGATTATCCAAACACAAGTTCTAACAATACAGCATAGCTGATATTCTTTTAATGCTATAAGGTCTTGGTGGTAAGAAGAGATTTCCAACAAACCATTAAATTTACAAGCATGTATTTCAAGAGTAAGTGGTAATGCTTTTGTGGTTGCCTTACCTAGCTTAAGACCCTAGCTTAAGGCACAGGATGGTCTAGATCAGGAATCAGTGGGAGAAATGTTGAGGGTTGTATTCAGGTGATCAGTCCGAGGTTTGCTCCTCTTCCCAGACTTGAAAATGATGTACACAATCCATAATGGGCATCTACAAATTAATAGCTGCTTTTCTTTAAGTGGTCAGCAGCATCAACAGGTAAGGTGGTCCTAAGGCCTTGCTGCAACAACAAAACCCAAAACTTCAGTTGGAAAAATATAACTTTTTTTTGTCTCATTACAGGAATGACCCCCCAACCCTACCCCCCAGTGAAAAGGACAGTAACTAGGTAGTCTTAAAATGAGGCTTCACTGATCATAAAGGACATAGAGTATACTGGGTATCTCTCTAACTTGAGAGACAACTATTGTGGACATGACCACCGTCCACCTGGATTGAAAAATTGGTGACCCAACCATTAAAGAAGGGAAGAAAATAAGAGAAACAAAACAAAGAGAATACCTCATTCTCATAGATGAGAAGCTCTGTGAAGTTTTTTTGGGAGTGGGCCCAGAGCTTTTCCAGGGGTGTCTCTTCACAGGACCTTGCCCACAGGACCTTCAAAGGGAGGGTGATGAGAGAGCAGCTGCTTCAAGTGGATGCGAGGCCTTGCTGAGAGGTTGCTCGCCTGAGGAGGATGTCACAGCTCTGGTACTCTTGTATTGCACAGGATGCTGATAGCAGAAATTCAGGAAAAAAATCAGTTATGGCAAAATTAGTGAAGGTGACATATGAGGAAAAACTGCAGGATGTAAATGTGCACAGCTCGGAGCCTGGCCTGTGGACATCAGTAACTGCAGTGTTAGCAGTCGGGCTGATTCAAGTGCTCGCTTCTCAGTGTTGGACCCTTGGGTAACTGGGTGGAATAATTCCAAGAAAAAACAAGGAATTCATTACAGTAGTATTTTTGTATGACTCTGGAGATCACCATCTGATTCTCCTCATGGCATTGCCTTTGGCCTCTGAAGAAATGCCGTCTTCCAGAAGAGAGAGCAAGCAGAGGTGAAAATGATTTCTGCTTTTTTGAATCAGGCCCCTGAACCTTAAGTTACATTTTGAGTGATCTGGTCCTAATATTAAAACAAACAAACAAAAACAAATAAACAATAACAACAAAACCCACCAAAACAAACAAACAAACAAAACCCAAAGAAACAAACAAAAAATCCCTTGAACTATTTTTTGTTTAATGCAGGTGGTGTTCATATGCTTAGCACAGAACAAATGCTTAATTGTTTTTCGACTAGAACCCTTGCACTCAACATTTTACAGGACTGAGTCTTTCATCCCCATAGCCCCTTATACTCACCTCAGTTTGGTGAAGTATCTTTTCAAAACAGTGAGGAATGGAGGCCTGGGATGTGCAAGGTGATGCCACATCCATAGAAACACACCCTGCCACTAAATTGCTCCTTATATTAAACTAACCATAGTTCTGCTAAACTTTAAGCATCTGCACTGAAGTTTTACATGTGAGGCACTTATTTTATACTAAAGTTTTCTGGAGAAATTTCAGCAAAAACAGGTCAGCTATTTCTTTAGTCAGGATTAAGGAAAATCAATTGGCTTGCCTACTCTTGAACATAAAAAACCTGTACCGAAACTGTCTTGTTCAGAAGCTCTGGCCTTCCCTTGCGCAGTAGAGACTTGAAATCTCCTGGGGTAAGGACAAGGGGACATGTGTCGTACTATATGTGTTTCTGCAAATCTGTATGCAGTCATTTTTGTTAATGTAGCATCTTTGCAGAGCTGAACTAGCATCCCAGGCGCATTTGTGCTGAGCTGTTCTTGAAGGCTGTAGGCTGCCGTGACCTGAAGAGGAGGAGGAGACCCACAGTAATTTCCCTTTATCAATGCCTCTGAGATAAACATGTATATTTAGTGGTGGGAGCAAGTAGGTTGAATAACCAGGTGGTGACATCTGCAGTCTGCACTAACTATGGAAGCAGTCCATGAAATATTCCCAGTTTTGGACTTGCCTCCATCTGGTGGAGCACCTGGAGATGAGCGCAGTGGGGGTGCAAGCCCAGGTAGGTCGCTCATGTGCTCTGAGAACTGCTACCACCAGCACAGAGGTGGCCAGGAGGAGGTGCAGGGCATCAGCAGCTCACCCACATCCTTTGTTTGGCAAGGAGGAGAACAAAAGCTTAATGACAAGGAGAGTGGGGAAAATAATTCTGTATCCCCCCCCCCAAATAACATTGCATGGGGCATTTGACTGCCTTTAGATAAAGTGCAAATGTGGCTTGCTTTGTGTATGTTGTGCAGCCTGGAACTTAAAAATATATTTATTTTTTTTAATATAAAATTACTCTGCCACTGCCTGTGGTGTTCTGCTCTAAACTACTCTGAGGTTATAGAGTAGTTAAAAACATGGCTGTGGTTTAGTGATGTACTATAGCAATTCACGTGCAGTCTTGATAGGCTTTTCAGCTTTCTTGGAAATGCAGCCTTTCTGTAAAACTGTAGGATACAGCAAGTAAAGCATGTTTTTAAAAAAACCAACCAAACAAAAAAAAAACCCCAAACCAACCAAACTAAGAAAAAAAACCACCCCACCCACCAAAAAACAAACCACAAAGGAGGGAAAATACTGCATAGGTTACTCTGAAAGGGTTATAGCCACAAATAGCATAAAATTGCAGCAAGAGAAATGGCCTAATGATGACATCTCTGATTCTGTAGATTAACCTTAAAAGATAAGCAGTGAAAATCTTTCTGCTCAGAAAATTTAACAGTATTATGGAATAAACAAAATGTTTCGGTATATCAAACAAGACAGACGAGGAACCTGTGCAGCTTAACATCAGTGTAGCCTGCGTTCCACAGAGGAATGAGGGTACAGATTTAACCATGCCCTCCAAATTCGTACTAGGACTTCAGATAATTTCAGACGTTATTAAAAATTAAAGGATTTATTTCCATATATAATTAAATATTCTTATGAGCGTGGCAGTTGTGTACTGCATTAATTGCATTTAATACTATAAAATCTTATCCTAAAACTGAATAAGGCATTGTAATTTAAAGCCTTGGAAGCCACTTGTTTGGGATTTGGGGGTTTGGGTTTTGGTTTGGTTTTGGGGATTGGTTTTTTTTGGTGTGGTGGGTTTTTTGTGGTGTTTTTGGTTTTTTTTTTTTAATGATGATGCATCAGGAAATGTAAAAAGGAAACGTAAAATCTACATTATAATGAAAAGAGAGCCATTATGGTGATTCTTAACATGAGACCCAAAAAAAAGCTGCCTGGAGGCAGATCTTTCAACTATGTTACTTTAGGTTTTTGTCGTCTTTATGCTAGCTTTTGTGGCACAGAAGCAAAATGAATATTTTTAGCTTTTTGCTGAGCTTTCTCTCCCCCTCACCCCATTTATAGTTCACATCTCTGGTCTCAGGGTATTGCTTGAGAAGCTGCTGTTTGAGTGAGTGGAAGGATTCAGTGATGTGCTTGTTGCAGGCATTTAACGCTGCTGTGTATAGTTATAATGGGATTTCAGTGTGAAAATTCACCGTTCAAAGTTTTGAAAAATCCCAAATTTTATTATCTAAGGCAGGCACTAAATAAGACTGCATTTCACAAGGCCTTGTTTAATGTAATATTGATCTCTTGGAAATTCTCCCATTGTAATTAAAGTGTTACATGAATTCATTGTAACATTATTCATGTGAATTACAGGTATGTATGCAGTAGTGCTGTTTCATGGATACATATGAATGAGTTGGATTATGTTGCTCCTTTTTCCCCCCCCTCTCAGGTTGGGAGTATCTCTTCAGGCATGCCTGCTGCAGATTGTGGGGTACAGAAATCTGATTGCAGAGGTTGAAAAGCTGCGCAGAGAGATGTATGATTCAGAGAATCCGCAACATGAGGAAATGCTTCTGAAGGTAGGTGCTTAAGAAGTACTTAGAGGGCATCCTTTATTCATGTCAGCTCCAAACAGCCTGGTTTAAAAACCTCTTTAAAACATCAGGAGGTATTTTTGCCTTCCTCCATTGTATACCTGTTTTAAGATAAGGCTATACAGCATATTAATCTGGCTGGGTGTAACACCTGCTAAGCAAGCAGCTCACTCCCTGGCTGATGAATGCGTGTCCCTTGGCTGGACTGTATCCAAGCACTGGATACGCAGCTCTTACTGCAGATAACAGCTCTACGCTATGAGCTCTGGAAAAATAGCCTTAGGTCCTACTTCAGTACACCTTTCTTCAACACGAGAAGGGTATTTTTCTGTCTTAACCAGAATAAACTTTTTTTTCTTTAGTTTCTTGTATTTTTTGAAGACATTGTCTTCAAAACCTCTAGCTTTCATTGTGTGGGATGGAAGGGTGGGAGATGATGACTTACATGTTTATATTTCCCAAATATATTTTTCAAATGAAAACAAAATAAAAACATTCTTTAGTTAATACACATAGAGTGATGAAAACCATACCAACTGGGTTTTACTTACTTCATGCTTTCAGGAAAGCCTTGCACTGGGGCAGATAATAAAAGTATTTTTTCAGGAAGATGATCTTGAAGCCATAAGGAGAGAGAGAGCTAGAGAGCTCTTAGAAAGGAATTGAGGAGAGAATAAAGGGGGTAGAAAATAGCCTAATAGCAAGTCCTAGTATTTCTTCTGATCCTGTTTGTGACTGTAGCTAGTGCAAGATGCTTCAGACAAATGGCAAGAAACACAGAATTGTGATAATGAGTTTATCTACAAGCAAAATGCATTCTTACAGAGTTTTCAGAGGTGTTATAAAAACATACCACCTGTTTGGGGGTTTTAAAATTATTTTAAACAAAAATATTGAAAACTTAAACACTACCTGTGCTTCTGCCCCCATCCAACGTTGACTGGATTTTTACAGCACATGATGATGAAGCTGTCTTCTACACTCTAGCTTGCAGTGTAGTGCTTTACACAGGCTACAGTGGGAGCTTCTGGAAACTTTGCTATAGTTACTTGGGCTTCCAGGTACTTCTAAAAATCCCAATAGGCATCTTGTATAAGCACTTACGGACGCAAATAACTATTTCTAAAAAATGCTTGAAATGGTCAAAGAGTTCCTATAGGTGTCTGAAAAGCTGTCTTTAAGGCTGGCTCCTTGCTGTGCAGTGGGAGTCTTGCGAGGAAGTAAAAATCCAGAGCTGCCCCTGAAGGAGTGCTCTAGCTACTAGGTAGGACAGAGCAGATAGATTCCTCCTTTTCAGGTCCTGCCCCTGTGTAGCCAAACACCCAAATTTCTGGGGGTGGAGTATGCTTTAACTAAAAGTACACATCAGCTTTACCCAGTGAGGAAGCCTGTGTCTTGCAGGTGGGAGATCCAGGTGCCAGCCTACAATGTTGGTCCCTGAAAATACCAGGTAGCTGGCTGCAGGTTTAACGAGGGCCCTTGGCTCCAGGAAAGCATTCCTAAGTACACTGGGCATCTACACTGCCCAGAGAGCAAGAAGTTGGGTCTGAGGATGCAATCACAGGTAAGGAGCACCAAGGAGCTGGCTGTGGTCTCCTTCCTGGCCACCCAGCCTGTGAGGGCAAGGTCCTGGTTCTTAGATGCTCCTGAGAATCATGTCAGCAATGACGTGTAGCCACATAAGTGGTTTAAAAACATAACTGCATGAGAATAAAAGCAGAATAAAAACTGAGCGTTTGTCTGAGGGGAGACAAAACAGTGCAGCTTAGGCTTTAAAACTTGTAATGTTGAAGAAAGTATCAGTTTCACCATCTGCCTCCAGTATAACCTGTGTATTAGCACTTGTTTACAGTAGGCATTTTGCTTTTGCAAATTTTCATGTCAAATGGAAATATGTCCAAGAGTTTAATTTGGTTTCTAACCCAAGCTGGGAAAGAATAGGCCAGTTGGTTTTCAGTCCTTCTAGATACTTTGCTAAGTGATCTCTGCGATGGGTAATTGAAGTTCCTAATGTCTATCATTTATTCATGTTTACCAGGAGGGCACTTTATGAATGAAAGATTAACTTAATGTGATTGAACTAATGAATAATACTGTATTTACTGTTGATGGATGAACAAGAAAGACAGCAAATATGATTTAAACAGTGATGCTTATGCAGTCATTACAAAGTGAAATCATTAAAGTTTTAACCTTCCTAAGGCACTTCATTTTAAAGGTAATTAGAATAGGTAAAATTAATACAATTTCTGGGTTTTCTATTTGGGAAATGTGCATACAGCTCTTTCCCTTAGGTAGGCTTTGTCTAAGTGCATTTCTTGAGGCCCTACTTACCAACTCATGGTTTATGATCTCTTAATACACTTTAGAAAGGGTGAGTTTGTGATATGGCACAAGATGCGCAGAAAGGTATGTATTTGTCAGACACATCAATTTAGGCTGCTTTTAGGTGCCTAGCAACATATTTAGGCACTAATGTTGCTGGACCAGTGTGGCTAAGTGGATTTATTCCAGCTGAGGATCTGGCTTGTTAAATCACTTTGTCCTTTTTTTTAATGTGAGATCAATGAATGATTCACCCCTCAGTTAAATATGGAGGTGGTACATGCTATTCTTGTATGGATTTTTTTTATATTCTCTGATTTGCTTTTCAGCACTGTGGTAGCCAAGTCAGCATTTCTGATTTATAACCCTTCCAGAGACTTGCAAAAGATGCCTGAGAAAAGATTGCTGCAGAGCCTCAGGGACCTGAGGGCTGATTGCCTGCTGCTCTGTCAGTGATTTACAACCAAATTCCAGGCCATTCCTCTCTCTGCACTTAGGGAGGCAGATGCTGTTTTGTTCGTGCTTTGTGCATCAAACTAAGTCCTTGTGTGAGATGTTACAGCGGCTGCCAATAAGGTTGGAAGGGCCTTGTAGGGCTGAAACATCTGCAATACTTAAGAGTGGTTTGGGATTTCCCACACACACCCTCTTTACCCCCCAGGAATTTCATTTGATTTTATGTTTGGGTTGCTGGGATAGCAATGCAGTGATGTTACATTGGAACTTAGCTTGGTTTAAAAAGAAGAAAAGGCCATACTAATGTGTGGAAGTTTAATTATGTTTTACCTGTAATCTTCCTAGTTGTGGAAATGCTTGAAGCCCAATTCGCCACTGAAAGCTCGGATTTCAAAGCAGTGGTGTGAAATTGGTTTCCAAGGTGACGATCCTAAAACAGACTTTAGAGGAATGGGTCTCCTGGGCTTATATAACTTGGTGTAAGTATGTTCCTCTGTAGATAGGTTTATGTGTGTATGAAGTCATGAAAAGCAGCATTACTTGCAGATTTTTTGCAAGTCTGTGGGAATAACTTATAAAAGTGCTAGGGACTTCATATAAAAAAATAAAATAATTCATGTCCTAGCCCAGTTTTTTAAGGGTTTCCCTTCTCAAAGGGGTTTCCTTTCGTTCAGTATTCCTAATTCAACTCAGTAATACTGTTTGCTAAGCCCTTCTTTTAGTTTCTCTGTGACACAGTAAGTTAGCACTCTCTTCCTACAAGAAAGAAACTGAAAAGTATATTTTCGCCAATGTCTAGATCTCCTCAAACAAAATGACCTGGAAGTGGGTAGGTGAGAGGGTTGTGTTACTGCTCAGCTTTTGTGTTTGGGAATTTCATGCTGAATTCTTAGGCAAAATACTTGAAATGTAGCCACCGATGGCAGACTTCTGTAGTTGGACTACTACTTCAATTTCTGGTGATACTCAAAATTAAGTGGTGAGTTTACATCACTTTCCCTTCCGCCTCATGCATACCAGGTGTTGGTACCATATCTGTCTGGTAATTTGGAAATCGGTCAATGCTTGTTATTTCCTCCAGCCCTTGTATCTACTGCAGATAGTTACATAACTCAGAAACATTTGGTAAAATAACCTCTCCCTGTGAGGGGGAAAAAGAAATATTTTCTGCTTTTACAGATTGAAGGACATGAATCATCCACTGTCCATATGTCGTTCTCTATCAAAGCTCAGTTGAGGATCTGGACTCTTGACTCTGGCTTTGAACTTCCGTTGGAGATGAATCTTACCATGTATTTTGTTTCCTGTGATGACTCTTATCTTGCTTAATGAATCTGCCAGATCAAGAAGCCTGAACTGCTTTCTCTTGAGCTCAGCAGCCAACACGCTCTAGTAATAAGCAACTGACTTTCTGTAGGGTGGGTAGAAAGGGGACTCTGGTAACTTATGTTCACCAAGTGCTTATAGGATTGCACTTGTAATTTGAGGCTGCTTTTAACTTTCATGTTGGGGGTCTAAGTAGCAGTTTAATGAATTTAACATGTTAAATGCTGCTCATTGCATAGCACATGTAGAGACCTTTAAAAGGGTGTGTATGGGCAGCTTAGTATGCCTTAAGATGCCTGTTGTTGTTGTTGCGTTTCTTTAACAATTCACCCTAAACATATATATCTGCAGGTATTTTGCTGAATGGGACACTGAGATAGCTCAGCAAGTTCTCTCTGATTCTCTTCAGCCTAAATACAGGTAATGCTTGAGATCAGAAAAAATAACTTGAGAGCACTGTGCTGGCTGGTGTTTGGGGGAAGGGGCTGTTTGTTTGGTTTTGTGTTTTTTTTCTTTGTTGGGCACATGGTTGGGTATTGCCACATGCTATCTGTCTTCAAGTACTGATCCTGAAAAACTGATCAAGAGGCAAACTTGTATACTGAATCTTAGAAATAGTTAAACTTAGTGTTAAATGTTTTCACTTATACTTCTAATTTCAAGTGATTTTGTATTTTTATTTACCTTTCTTTTAATTCTTTTGTCTTTTCATAATGAAGGGAAGTCACTAAGAAGGAACCAAGGTATTTTTTTTTCTTTTCTCTTAGTTTTATGAGACCCCACATGTAAATAAAGATCAAACCATACTGTAATTTGGCGTGTTATAAACTGAAAGTCTTTGTTGCAACACCAAGAGTTCTATATTCCTTTCTCTAAAGTTAACTCAAACATAGCTGATGGTGCAACACTGGGTACATCTGAGCATGCTTATATATAAAGAATGAAATCAACCTTGCTTGATGTAGTTAAAACACTGTATTTTAGACCTATTTAGTACCAGGCTTAACGAACAAATTTTGGATGACTTTTACCTGAAGGAAAAAAGTCTAAGCAGTGCCACTATGGTCACAACAGCTGTAACTGACTTGATAATAAAAAGTAGTCTAGGCCAAGGACTTGTTAGTACAGCTGAAGAGCCCCTTTACTTAGTCGCATACTCTGTCCACCTTGACTAATGATGGGTCTAATCTGGCTAGTCCATTGTCCTGACTGTTGAGAGATCAGGTACCTTCAAGTGGCAAAAATTTTGTGTTGTGCATGATTTGTGATTAGGAGATTTATTCCATAATCGGGGGGGGGGGGGGGCACTTTTAGCCAGTTAGATAGTAATCAGTTGCCTTAAAAGACTTTCTTCTTCTGCCAGTAATGTTAGATATCCATATAGCAGATCCACAACTGCATCCTGTGAAGCTTTTGATCTCCTCAGTATTTTGTGGTTGAGTTCCCAATAGTAATTCTGTGACAAAATGCACTTAGAACACATTAGTGTTCTTCATTTACGTGTTTGATTACCAAGGACCATCTTGGAGTGCTGTGTGAGCATGTGCACTTTCTATCCCTTGAAAGACCATTCAGTAGAAGATGGATGCTGTTGGTGGTGCTTATGGTGTTCTTCCTGATGTGGTTGTTTAGCAGCCATGCTGGTTTCTACTGTGATCATGATCAATGTAATTTCTATTTCTGTTGAACTGTATTGCTTGTCTACAAACTATATGTGCCACCTTTATTATTCACTGTTTGCCTGGGGTTTTTAAACTGATGTTATGCCACAGCCTACAAAGATGGTTAAGATTTTAGAGAATTGGTGAAGACTGATGTATTCCTGTGTGTTAAGCCATTTAGGAGGTAAAGTTTTGTCCTCATGCATGCCACCTGGTAACACTCAGATCAGGATGGGTATGAGCCGATTAGCATCTTAAATACTTAATGGCAAAAATTTTTAAATACTATATTTACATGAAGCTCAGGGGATTGTTTTTAATGTAATATACACTTCTTGTAGTTCAAGTATAGTCCAAGAACAATGCTATCACACATAGCTGTCTATAATTTGGTTTCTAAAGCCTGCAAACTCTGATCTGCCTTACCAAGGCAAAACTCCCACAGGCATGTCTAAGTTGTAGTCCACTGATTAGGGTTGGTTCTGTGCCTGCTTTTAGCTGCTGATAAATGCAGGCAATGATTTCTGCTAAACTTGCTCCATTTGAGCAGATTAAAACCTGGTTAGTGGGACCAGCTGACTGGTTGCATCACACAGCTCTCTTAAATGAAAATGTTGTTGAACAGCACAAATTTAGTCTAAAATCAATCTGTTCCCTAATGAATTTTTTTTTAAGGGAGGGACCTTTTGTGTCCTTGAAAAGCTCTGCATTATTGTGCCAAATAATAGGAAACACTGTTCCTTATTTTTGGCTGTTGAGTGGTTTCTAATTTGTCTGGATATAAAAACTTTCTATCAGAGGAGTATTTTTCATGTTTGCTGCCTCAGGTGAATCATGCCTCCAGTGACGAGTGTCATGTATATCTTTGAAAACACAAAAGGCTAAACACATCTTTGATTAGTTAAAAGAAATGTAATATTTTCCAATTTTTGTATAGCTCAGACTTAATTGAAGTGGAACATCTTTGTGGCCAATACAGAAAATAACTGTTTTTTACTGAGAGCATTGACATAGGAGCATACTTTGTAATGATGAGAAGTTTATCAGCAAGGCTATAAAGCCAGTTACCCATTTCAAGTCTTTTTGTGCCAATCCATTCAGTCAGAAGCGGAGTTAAATGTGACTAGCCACATCGATGGAGGTAAAATACCATGTTCAGTCAAGGTTATCATATCAAAGCAATTGAAAGAAAATATTTGTCAGTTAGTAATTCATAGCAACATCTGGATTTTAATTTTTTTTTCCCCTTCAGCCAATTCAGCAAAGCCGAATGGGAGAAGAAAAAGCTTGATAAGGCAATCGGGTAAGTTTAAAAATCTTTTTAAGGTTGCCACAAACACGACAGTTAACAATGATGCTGTATATTTGAGGGGAAAAAGGTGTTTCCTGGTTACTTTTTAAAGGAAATTTCAGTGTACATACTAACATGTATTGTCTTAACCACACCTTGGTTTTGATCAAAGATTACAGGAAACAGTTTGAAGTAAGGATTAGGAAAAATAACACAAAAACGTAGCAAGGAGAAGCTTTCTCTGTATGCTATGAATAGTGCAGTGATGAATAGCTGTTTAATTCTTCTTAACACATAATGTGATCAAGTCTCACTTCTTACTGTCAGAGCCAGGTTCTGATCTGCTTTCTGGAAAGTATAATAGGGAAGAAATAGTAGTGAGGTTTTTTTTTCTTAAGCAGTGGGTTTGGTAGAGCTGCATTATTCATAAGTATGGAACTGGATGTTCCTTCTGAGTATATCTGAAAATCTGTAATACAACATTTTAATGCCCATATTTCATTTTTCTGTGAAACTTGCCATTAGGCCTCATGTTGCAGTTAACTTCTGAACTATTGTTTATTATTTTTTTCTCCTGAAATATTATCAAAAGTTAAAGAAAAGGAAAGTATTTTGGTTTACTTGATATAGTTGGAAAAAATACCCAAGACATTCTACAAGACAGCTGTGTTTTAGAGGAGGGGGGAAAAAAATCACTGAATAACTAAACAAGTTTGCTTTTATCACTAAATGTCAGTGTGGGATATTATATGTTTTCTTGGGAAATAGTGACTGCCGGAAATGTCAAGTTCTTTATTCAACAGGCTCACAAATTAATAAATAACTTCCAATTTCTGAGTTCTGTTGTGCCTAAATATACTTCCCTTGTCTATATCCCTTAGCAGGACAGGAGTTTGCTTTATGGGTCTGATTTTCTTATTTCTGTTTCGAGCATGCTCTGATTTAGGGTTTTTTGCCTGTTTTCTGGCCTGTGTATCTAGTTCTGTTAGGAAGAAATTGAAGGTGACTCAGCTGGATCTTTTTCAGAGGCTTTTTAGCCATATGAATGTCTTTATAGGACTGATTGTTGAAACCTGATGTTCCTTACTGTGGGTAATAAATTCCAGTGGGGTAGATGGGTTAAAATAGCAAATGATGGGTCACCCTGCAGACACAGTCACCATGTGGAGTGCTTGCCCTGTGTCAGAGGCGGGTGCAGGAGCACAGGGATGCCTGGGCTTGTTCTTATTCTGTAGGAATGAATCTGTGCTGCTCCACTAAAAATGCTATCACAGTGATGAAACTCCTGTTTTTACTGTGACCATATGTTTCACAAGGGAAACACTGCCACTAGAGTGTACAAAGCAGGCAGGATACATGTCTGTCTTGTTTTCCATCCCCCTACCTTGGAAGCTCAAGAAGGAGTGAATTAATACACCTCAGTAGCACACAAAACCTGCAGTGTCAGTGTCATCAGTGTTTCTTACAGTGTGCTGAAAGAAGACAAACTCTCCACAAATGTTGCTGCTTTTTTTTTTTTCTTACAGCTATTCTTTTGCTATCGTGGGCATTAACATAACAGACCTCGCATACAACCTGCTTGTGAGTGGAGCTCTGAAGACCCATTTCTACAATGTTGCTCCAGAAGCACCAACACTAACTCACTTTCAGCAGACGTTCTGTAAGTGGCAGGGGAAATACATAACTTGTACTCCTGCTAACACTTTTGTACTACCCATATGCTTTTTTTAAAAACAAACAAAAAAATCTGCTGACACAGCACAGAGACTATCATGCTAGTCTTGCTATCCTGTCTTTAGGATGCTTAGATTCAGTTCTTGTGATGGATGCCACTACCAAACCAAGGGGTAAAACAAACAAAACAAAACAAACCTCCAGTAAATCCAAACAAAAAACCACCAAGTGCCTGAACAAGTGGCCTTCCTATCTTCTTAGACTGGTTTTAAATAACAATAATAAGAAACTAAAAGTACTTGAAAGAGCTTCTGGAGATTGCTTCCCCATAAATCAAACTGTCTTAAGATATTTGCATCTACATTCAGGTGTTACCCTCCACCCTTCAGTAGAGTTGTCCCCGCTCAAAATAATGTTTTCCCAGCCTTTTCCACTGTATTCGAGGATCCTTTCTACAGCACAGACCTGCTATGCATCCTTGCACCATGGAAAAACACTTCTAATTTTTTTCAATATATAGGCAAGAAACTGATAACAAGAAGTCAAGACACACTGTTTTCCACATTTATGACAATTGCAAAGGTTTTGTTTTGTTTGTTTTGGGTTTTTTTTGTCTGGCTATTTAGGTAACAGATTTTTTAGTTTGCAGCTACAATAACTAATTATTGCTCAACTGGATAAATGACAAATATTAGTGTCATGTGCATTTCTCTCATTATTAAATAGTATACGTTTTTCAGAACAAGGATGCTATTTAATAAGACTCATTCACCCAAAATCTTATGTGGGCAGATATCATACTGTAGCAGGGCTCTCCCTTTTGCAATGGTTTCTGGGCTGCTGCTCTGGATAGGCTACCTGGTAGGAACTCTGGGCAGTTTAGCTGCTAGGCTTTTGTCTTTTCGTGGTGCTTGGATTGATTAAAAAAAAAAAGACAAATAAGTATTTACCTAAATATCCACTTATGTATCTTCAGGTCATCTTTTCATTGGAAGGGTTACTCTGTCTTTTCACCACATTCCTGATGTGCCCATGGCCTTGTGAACAGTTATGTCTAGTATGATTGGCTTGGCTCCCATATTTCATGATCACTAGCCCTTGTTCTCATGGGGGACTTCAACTTACCAGATGTCTGCTGGAAATCCAATACAGCAGAAACAGCCTATGAGGTTCCTGGAGTGTGTGGCAGATAACTGCCTGACACAGCTGGTGAGTGAGCCAACTAGGGAAGGCGCCCCGCTGGACCTGTTTTTTGTGAACTGTGAAGAACTTGTGGGTGATGTGATGGTTGGAGGCCGTCTTGGGCATAGCAATCACAAAATGATAGAGTTTTCAATTCTCAGAGAAGTAAGGAGGGGAGTTAGTAGAACGGTCACCTTGGACTTCTGGAGGGCAGACTTTGGCCTGTTTAGGCGACTGGTTGACAGAGACCCCTGAGAGACAGTCCTAAAGGGCAAAGGAGTCCAGGAAGGCTGGACATTCTTCAAGAAGGAAATCTTAAAGGTGAGGAGCAGGCTGACCCCATGTGCCAAAAGACAAGCTGGCAGGAAAGAAGACCAGCCTGGCTGAACAGAGAACTTTGGCTGGAACTCAGGAAAAAAAGGAGAGTTTATGACCTTTGGAAGAAGGGGTAGGCAACTCAGGAGATCTACAAGGATGTTGTGAGGTTATGCAGGGAGAAAATTAGAAGGGTCGAAGCCCAGCTAGAACTCAATCTGGCTACTGCCATAAAAGACAATAAAAAATGTTTCTGTAAATACATTAGCAACAAAAAGAGGGCTAAGGAGAATCTCCATCCTTTATGGGATGCAGGGAGAAACATAGTGACAAAGGATGAGGAAAAGGCTGAGGTACTCAATGCCTTTTTTGCCTCAGTCTTTAATAGTAAGAACAGTTGTTCTTTGGGTACCCAGCCCCCTGAGCTGGAAGACAGGGATGGGGAGCAGAATGAAGCCCCCATAATCCAAGGGGAAATGGTGAGTGACCTGCTACACCACTTAGACACACACAAGTCTATGGGGCCAGATGGGATCCACCCAAAGATACCAAGGGAGCTGGTGGAAGTGCTCACCAAGCCACTGTCCATCATTTACCAGCAGCCCTGGCTAACCAGGGAAGTCCCAGTTGACTGGAAGTTAGCAAATGTGATGCCCATCAACAAGAAGGGCCAGAAGGAGCATCCGGGGAACTACAGGCCTGTCAGTCTGACCTCAGTGCTGGGGAGGGTTATGGAGCAGAGCGTTTTGAGTGCCATCACATGCCATGTACAGGACAACCAGGTGATCAGGCCCAGTCAACATGGGTTTATGAAAGGCAGGTGCTGCTTGACTAACTTGATCTCCTTCTGTGACAAGGTGACCCACTTAGTGGATGAGGAAAAGGCTGTGGGTGTTGTTTACCTGAACTTTAGTAAAGCCTTTGACACTGTTTCCCACAGCATTCTCCTGGAAAAAAAATGGCTGCTAATGGCTTGGACAAGTGTACTCTGCTGGGTAAAAAACTGGCTGGATGGCCGGGCCCAGAGAGTGGTGGTGAATGGAGTTAAATCCAGTTGGTGGCTGGTCACCAGTGGTGTTCCCCAGGGCTCAGTATTGGGACCAGTTCTGGTTTAGTATCTTTATCAACGATCTGGACAAGGGGATCAAGTGCACCCTCAGTAAGTTTGCAGATGACACCAAGTTGGGCAGGAGTGTTGGTCTGCTTGAGGGTAGGAAGGCTCCACAGAGGGATCTGGACAGCCTGGATTGATGGGCTGAGGCCAGCTGTATGAAGTTCAACAAGGCCAAGTGGTGGGTCCTGCACTTGTGTCACAACAACCCCATGCAATGTTACAGGCTTGGGGAAGAGTGGCTAGAAAGCTGCCTGGAGGAAAAGGACCTGGGGGTGTTGATCGACAGCCAGCTGAATATGAGCCAGCAATGTGCCCAGGTGGCCAAGAAGGCCAACGGCATCCTGGCTTGTACCAGAAGAAGTGTGGCCAGCAGGACTAGGGAAGTGATCATCCCCCTGTACTCGGCACTGGTGAGGCCGCATCTCAAGTACTGTGTTCAGTTTTGGACCCCTCACTACAAGAAAGACATTGAGTTGCTGGAGCGTGTCCAGAGAAGGGCAACGAAGCTGGTGAGGGGCCTGGAGCACAAGTCTTATAAGGAGTGGCTGAGGGAACTGGGGTTGTTTAGCCTGGAGAAAAGGAGGCTGAGGGCAGACCTTATCACTCTACAACAACCTGAAAGGAGGTTGTAGCGAGGTGGGGGTTGGTCTCTTCTCCCAAGTAACAAGTCATAGGACAAGAGGAAATGGCCTCAAGTTGCACTAGGGGAGGTTTAGATTGGATACTAGGAAAAATTTCTTCACTGAAAGGGTTGTCAAACATTGGAACAGGCTGCGCAGGGAAGTTCTTGAGTCACCATCCCTGGAGGTATTTAAAAGATGTGTAGATGTGGCACTTGGGGACATGGTTTAGTGGGACTTGGCAGTGCTAGGTTAACAGTTGGACTTGATGATCTTAAAGGTCTTTTCCAACCTAAACGATTCCGTGATTCTATATCCTATTCTTGGTTCTGGTTTCTTGCCATGTCTAAAATGCCTCACCACTGAATTTGGGGGAGGAAGAGACATATTTCTGTACATTTACAGTGTTGTCTTGCCATTGCCAAAGTCTTGGCTGCAGGAGGGACTGTTCTGCTGTGGCTAAGCCTGGGACAGTGCCCCAGGACCAGTATGCTTGCTGACCAGCATGGCCAGTCCGTCATAACACTGGAGGGAGAGCTGATTTTGACACCTCTTCCATCTACAGCCCATGCACGTATGAGTTATGAAGCATGATAAAACTTGCATGGGTCTCTGGTGTAGTAATGGGCCAGTAAAGGTGGTGGATGTTCCTACATGGTCTGCCTGCCATCCTAGGAAAAGCTTGAGGTTATCAAATGGACTTTAGTGTAGAGAAAGCATCAACAGACAAACTTTCCTGGAGCAAGGGCAATTCATCCAGAGATTATCTGTTTGAGTCTGACAAATCCCTGCTCTTATGCTCTCTTACACTCTCTCCTCTCTTATGCTGTTATGCTCTGTCCTCTCCCTACCACAGACATCCTAGGTTTCCTTCAAATTTCCTTCAAACCCAGACATCATTAGGCTGCATTAAATGCCTACGGTCTGCCTGACTGAACTGGAAAGTCAAAATTACATTGCCTAGCTGGCAGCGTTGCTGGTAGAGGAACACAATGGTTGTGCTGCATGGACCTCCTAAATGCTGATCCACCATGTCACCTCATCTGCACACTTCTGCTCCCTCAGGCTACAGGGACACACGTGAAACAGAATTGCATTTGGCCCACTGCTCTTGGGCTCTGTTGCCTTGTCTGGCTGTACAAGCAATGCATGGAACTGCATTGTTCAGTGGCATGCTCAACACAGTCACTGCTGAAGTACAGAAGGTACCTCTTGGAAATCTAGATTTTGGGGGGTGAAGATCTAACAAAGTTTTACATTTTATATAGTGATTTTTTTTTTTTTAAAGGGGTTTTACTGAGGTGGTTTGTGGTTTGTTTTTTTTTTTTTTTGAAAGTAACATCTCTTGGAATGAAACAGCCTGTGGCTGTTGGAATACATGGTGGAGATTTGAAGATGTACTTAAAGTACCTTTTGAATGAAGTTTCTCAAATTGATGATGGGGGGGGGAAATATGCCTGCAAATATACCTAGAAATTTAAGTTAGAAATATGTGTGTTGTAATTGTCATACAATAGAAAAAAATGGATACAAGCAATTAAGCCTTTTTTACAACAAATACCCTCACTTTCTGGAATACAGAAAACTTACTTGCACATTTTGCTGTGTTAGGATGAAAGATTATACTTCTTCAATGGTTCATCTACTGTGGTAGTTGGGATCAAGAGACTGGGTCCAGTTCATTGAAGTCCCAGTGCTGGATGTAATGTTTTTCCTGTCAGTGAAACTCTGAGTCCAAGGATGGCACAGAACTGAGAGGGTAGAGGCCTTAATCAGAGCCTGTATATTAAACCCCCTTTGGAATCAAGTTTCTTGCTATAACAGGGATGTCTTACCAAAGCTAGTGGTTCTGTATATCACCTTATCATTCATCTTTTCAGGATCATAGGCATAAGTGTTACACAATATTTCCAGCAAGGTCATGCACACACAAGGTAGAATTGTGCATGAGGAGCAAGTGTTAATACAGAAAGATGTGATGGTAACTGTTACATTACCTATGAGTACGCTCTTTTTTAGTGGAGAGTAAGCAATGTTCCCGTAAGGAAATATATGTGAGGCAGAACTTGAATATAAACAAAAGGCTGGTGGAACAGCATCAGTAGCATCTTCCCCTGCTTTTATACTCTTTAGTTTAATGTTTTAGTTCATGTAACCATATGTCAAGACAACTAGTGACTTCTTGTATTTTTTTTTTTTTGTGAGAATTTCTGTTAGTGTATGATATTCATCAAATTTGGGGTTTGTCCAGAACGGGTTTAGTCTCGTCCCTGCATAGTGTTGTGAGGTGTCAGACCTCAGTGACCAGGATACTCTGTGTAAATCTTAATTGTTTACCGCAAGTTTCTTTCTAATTTTGTATGTGATCTTTACATACTGTATTTATTTCTTCTACTTCTTTTTTGTTATTTCATAGGCTACTTAATGCATGAATTCCACAAATTCTGGCTTGAAGAGGATCCACTGGACATAATGGAGTTCAATCGTGTCAGAGAGAAATTTCACAAGCGACTCTTGAAACAGCTCCAGAACCCAGAGATGGCTCTGTGCCCTCATTTTGCTGCATCAGAAAGTTTAATCAATATGTAGTTACTCACTCGATTTTATTTGGAAACACTATCTCACTCTTGTGTTAGATCACTGTTTAGACCATCACTAGCATACTGAATGACCATGCCGATTGTATGCATGTTTTTGGTGCAGTATTCATCTATTTTTGTCACAGGTACTAGATCCCCTTATGCTTCTCTTTTGGGGGATTTCTCATTTTAAATGGGTGCTCATATTGCTGCATTATGCAATGTTACATTCTGAATTGATGTCCATGTATCAGAGTTTTTCTATTTTTTTAGACTTCCTCATAATTCAGCATTGACAACTGAATTGTATTTCTCTAGCTGTGTTTTTGTATGTGTGGAATAAGTAGCTGGATCTTGTATTGTGAAAGCTTTTTAACTTCTTGGTATGTTTTAAGGTAACTACTGGCATTTCAAGCAAAATATATGTTTGGACCTCGTCTAGAAAATAATGTGTGTAATTTAATCTGGTGCAGGCACACACTTTAAAGTCCAATTTTCTCCATGCAGCCATTATATGCTTAATGCAGAATTAGTGAGGCTTATGAGATACAAGTTTCAGTGAGAAGAGTTTATGCAGAATTACAATCAGACTCCACAGCTGCATGAATACCAAATGGTCTGGTGATGCTAATACATTCACAGTGAACTGCAAACACACTCACAACTACTGGATACTGGCAGGGACCAAAAATTATATCATCAGGCTGTTGTCACCACCACCCCCATGCTGAAGCATGGTCTAAATTCCTGCACATTCCTTTGAATATACAGGGGTTAGTATTTTGTGTCGCATGTTGGAAGGCAACGTGATTTGGTCACATTGTGCTTGGTGAATTCAGGGGAGCAAAAATCTATATATTTTTTTGAACTACTGAAAATGTTGTGTTGGTCGTCAATTCAGTTCCTAAGAACTGGGAGAAATAATTGATTAGAAGGTTTAGAGCAAGACCACTTGAGTTTCCCAGACTACTTATAAAAAAAATTAAAAATGGCAAACTGCCTTTTTCTAAAAACATAAATGGGTAAAAGTGTCTGACACTAAGATTGTGTAGTATATTGAACAGCATCTACCATGGCATTTCATACCCATGGTATTTTTTTACCTTCTAAGCAATCAATTTTAGTATTATATGTTTGTGTAAATCACTTGCATATGGAGATTAAATTGAGTAGTGTCCAACTACTTGTGAATTATATGAATAAACTATATGTCATTCTAAACTGAAGCACTGTGGGTTTTATTTTGGAGATACGTAGTAATACAAATGAAAGCTATTTAACAGATCAGGTAAAAGGGGATGTTTTTGTGGTATTTCCCTAGTCTGAAGAGTGATCTGAACTTCCTCAGATCAGGTTCTTTATACCATTTGTGGTTACAGCTTGGGCCACTTTTTACTTTAAGTAAAAAATAAAGCAATAGGAGTGGTAAAAGTTCTTGGGAAACTCCTCCTTGGGTTTAAGCCCTCTCATTTCTTTGCTAAAATATAAGATAGGGATCAGGATGTCTGTGCAGGGCTGGAAACTTACACTCATTGCAGTTAATCAGCAAAACTCTATGGGTGTTGTGATAATTAGTCTTCTCCAATGAATTTAGAAATATGGAACTGGAAATATTAACTATTGCATATTTTGCATGAAAATACAAGGAATAAAAACTGTGCATGTTTAACTTACTCCTATTGATTTTGGAAAGTGGTTATTTACAATCATCAGATACTGAGGATTTCTTTGTGTCACTCTTGAAGCTTCTAAAATAAGTTTCTAGCAACAGTTTTTATTGGTTGGAATCTTAGACTCTCACTCTCTTTCCCTGGCCCACTCTGACTTAAATACCTTCTGCAATTTGTTAGGCTATGCTGGTTTATTTTTAATACCCTGCACTGGAGTTCATGGAGTTGGGGGGGAGGGAGGCATGAAGGTCCCTGATACCTTCTTATTGGTGTGATCCTCTCAGTTGTTGTGCCTTGTTTCAAGGTGTCACCTTCAAATGAAATCAGAAAGTGTCATCTGGCTGAGTGTCAGATTGTATCACCATAATCTAGCTGCTTTGGGTGATTGTTTTTCCTGTCTTGCAGGGAGATGGATTTAATGAAGCTAAGTGTGAAATTCCTCCTCCTGTGGAGCCCCTGCATGCTGGTGCCTACCAATCTTACCATCTTGCTCACTCATGCTTCAGCTTTGGCCTGTGATGTCCTTGCTCTCAAAATCCTTGTCAAACCTGGGGGAGAGGATGACCCTGGTGACTGCCAAACTGGCTGTGCGCTGCTGAGGGAGGATGCCTGCCTGGCACTGCATTCCCTCCTCCCCAGGAATGGCCTCTTACCATGATGCAAACTTAAACTTTTCTTTAAAAAATTAGAATTTACACCTTATCATTGATGCATCTCCAAACTGACCTGTAAGAAACTGGATGCTGTTTTCCCTAGGGTGGAGAAAATGAAAGAAACAGGAGAAAAAAAAAATGTAGTTGATGAAAACATGATATTGGCAGGTTGTATGTGATTTAAAATGCAGAAACACTTACCCTGGTCTGCTTAAAGCTGGAAAAAAGGGCCACGTAGTGTTATGGGTCTTTAATTCCGTATGCAAAATTATACAAGGGTGGTCTGTATTTCTCAATGTTACAGATTTAGCCACTTCCCATAGCACAGCATTTCCTTATCCCAGCTAATGTGAATTTAAATTGTTGCCAGGGCTCCTTCAACAGCACAGGTGGGTACAGATTTGTCTTCAGTAACCTCGGTGCTCTGCCAGCATCTGTAGAGCTGGGGCTGTGAGTGCTGGCAGGATCTGTGCCTGGGGTTTTGATTACAGCTGGGAGGAGAGTGAGTGCTGCTCCAGCTTCCTGTCACTTTTTGGCTTGTAACTTTTTTATTCCTCTTAGGAAGAGAGAATTATTTTTGCTGAGGTTCTTACTGGCTCTTTTGGAAGGTACTTTTTCAAATGCTGGTGATGGTGGTATTTCTATGTACTATTTTTAGACGCAAACAAAGTCCGTCTTATCTATGCAGTTTGTCTTGGAGAATTGTATCTCCTGGCTGTTTCCTGGACCAGCACTGAAGCTGGAGTGGAAAATTTCCTGTCGTGTAGAGGGTAAAGGAGATTAATTCATTGTCCTTGTTAATGCAAGAGCAATCTTTAAAAGCACCTGTATCTGCTGTGTGCCCTGTGGGGCACAGCCAGGTGGTCATGGCTTAGCAGTGCTGGCTGAAGCACTTTGCTGCAAGTGGAGAATTTTCAGCATGTTCCCAGTTGAAATAAGTGCTGTTAGGTGGAGCAGGATGTATGTGAACAGAGTGCTGATGCTTGGGTTAATGAACCCAGATCTGCTGCTACTGACCCAAAGAATCACTGGTAGCACCATGCACACATTGGTTTCCTTTACGCAGCTGGTATCATCATTTCCTTCTTAATCCTGCCCTTCATGGGCTGTGGTTAGCTTTTAACATTTCATTTGCTGACCTGTCCACTTTTGTCATAAAGTGACCTGAGGTTTTTGACCCTTCCACAGGGGCGACCAGCATTGCAGGGTTATCCATTGGTGCGGTCTTGCAGATTGGAGTCATTCCTGCACGAGCTCTAGAGGAAACCTCAATCTGCAGCTCTGCTGCTTGGACGGATCTGACTGAGGTAGAAATCGGTTACAGCCTGAAAGAGTAACTGTGTGCAATTCTATAAATGCTAAGTTCATGTGTATGGCAAGTACTGTTGGGAAATAGGGGAACTCAGTATATACTTCCCTCTGTCCCCCAGCTGGCTCTTGACAATCTTGACATTGTCAACATATGACCATTTTGGCATCATAGGAAGACTCCTCTGTGAATGACTTTCATAATCTCTGATTTTCAGAGAACTGTTCTGCTTTGAATCTTGCTAACTACCCTGATTTTCACCTCTCACTCCTCACTTGGAATTTGGTCCAATGAGATCTGGAATTTTGCACTAATGAATCCTCTAGGCTACACCAAGAAAAACAGTATGGCTCTCCTCTGTACACTTGCACCTGCAGCATGGTGCAGCTAAAAATCATATGAATTATTAAAATAGATGTTTTGCAGAAAACAATCCTGAAACAGATAAGAAAATGAATTATTCATTGTTTTCCTTAGTTTGCGGCAGTGCAGGTTTTCTGTAAGACTTGCCAAAGATTAGACAGGAGTCTTTCTACAAGATAATGTAGGAATATAGCAGGAGTGGCTTTGTGCTTTCCCCTGTGAGCAGCACGTATAGAAATCAGGTCACTACTTATTCTAGTAAAGGACGCTGTCCTTCTGTATATAGAACTATAATTAGAAAAAGAGATTTAGCTCTAAAACCGCCAAGCAAGAACTGGGTAGAGCAGCTTAGTTCAAAATGAACTATGGGGAAGGGCAGAGGGTTTGTTACTTGTGTTGCTGTGTTCCTAGACCTGGGCTCCACTGTATCCACTGTACTGAAGGACTGTAAAAACATGTAACTAAAGGTAGTGTATTCCCCAAAGAGCTTACAGCCTGAAACAAGGGAGGTGAGCAAGACAGGGGAGCATGGGATCAATACTTATCAGCACAGCTGGTAGCTCAGCAAAGCAGAGCAGCACAAGAGGAGCTGGAGAAAGGGACATGAGGAAGCTTGTTTCATGTTTATGGGCAGTTTTTCCCAATTGCAAGGGCAACCAAGGAAAGAACATGGAGATGACTGTGAAAAACCTAACCAATGGGAAACAGGGCATGGCACTGTGACATACTGGAAATGAGGACAGACATATCCCTAGTGGATACAACATGGCTGAGAAGGTCCTTGAAAGAAAAACGTAGTCTGAATTCACAGAGATGTTGGTGTGGTTAACATGGTGCTGGCGCAGTTGGCACAGAGAGCTCAGCAAGGGCTGTGTGCCAGGGTCCTGAATGGGTCTGAGGATGGCAACACTGCATGGTACAGGTCATGAGAAGATAAGGACAACTTCAGGGGCAAATTTTACTTCTGGGGATGGATAAGAAAGGCTGTGCTTCTCAAGAGAGGCCAGTCAGGAAGTATCAACAAGATGTAGACATAGCCTAGGCGTAAAGCTCTGAAGACAGGTTAAGGGCAAAAGGGGAGCCATTGGTCATGGTCCAGAGACAAGACAGGAGTGTTCTCCACAGCTGGAAAGAGCTTTGTAGGAACACCAGGCTTAATCCGGGGAGAGTTGTTAGGAAATGGTGAACAACTTGGGACTAATATGGATATCAGGATAAAAGTCTGGAGCTGAGAGAGCTCTGATGCATTGATGGGGCAAGAACTGCCAAGATTGTTCTTACAGACAAGATTAACCGAGGAGAAAATGTTGAAGCAGGAATAAAAAATACAGCAGAACCCTGTAGAGAACCCCATGGATAGAAAGAATCCTGCACAGGACTTGTGGCATTAATGATCAGAAAGCTGGGAGGCAGGAGAGGGCAGTCTCAGAAACTAAGGGGAGACCAAATTTGAGAAAACAGCCATGGTCACCTATGTCAAAGGCATTTGATAGTTGAGTGCTCTGTTTTTTCCCTGGTGATGTACTCTATTCTGAGCAGATTCTTTTTAATTCATCCAGCAAAGCACTCGTGCAATGCCCAACTTGCCACAGACCAATCAGCAGTGCATACACCCAGGAAAACCAGTACCAAAATCCTCAAAAGCAGTAAATCAGCTCAGCGCCTTAGCTTTTGTCACCTGCCCTTGTCAAACCAAGTTGACTCAGTCTTAGCCAATGGGAATGGCATGTGTTCTGCACCTCATGACACAGACCTTTCAGGCTGACCCAGCCTATGAAACCTGCCTGCTCACCCCAGTGAAGCTGCCCCTGCTTGACTTGCTGGATGGGGGGAATGCCAAAGGGGCAGGATGCAGAAGACATGATGATGCAGTTTGCTGCCTCTCTTTGATGGGGATATTTGTGATGCTGATTTGGCTCTGGATGGTCTCACATGTTCCTTTAAGCTGCTGTGACTAAGCCATCATCTGCCTCTTCACTTTCTCCCAGTTTTCCATTCACATTGGTTGGTTTGAATTTAAGCCAACTGACATACACTTTGCCTCAAGTTTCCATGCCTCTGTCCCCACTGCCCCTCCAGCTTCTCTCCCTTTCACACTTTGTCGCACGCATTTGGCAGAGAACCATTTTGCAGAGGTTTTGGGTGTCACCTCTCTGTAGCTCTGTGGCCAAAAAAGAGCAGAAAAAGAACAGTGGGAGCAGAGGTCTGAGCAGGTGCCAGCTGACCTGGTGAGCCCCCTCCTCCCACCCTGACCTGGTCCAGCTTGCAGGGGGTCACTGTGACACCAGAGGTAGGAGGGTGAGGAGATTGAAGTAGACGGATGCCTGTAATCTTGAGAGCAGACAGCAGACGACCCTTTATTGTTAAAACACACACATACTTATAGTCACATATTCTGCAAAGTCACTGTACACACGCACGAAATATGATTGGTTATATCAACACTGTACACGCGCATAAACATAAGATATAATTGGTTATACTAACTCTGTACACGCGTATAAACATAGGACACAATTGGTTATACTAACTAAAACATGCGAAACTTGTCTCGGTCTAATTGGTCAAGATAAACTGCCAAATTGCGGTTCTTTGTGCCAAGTTCCCTTTATCGTGGAATGTGCACCTGTGTTCTTCTAATTGGCATCTTTCCTTTTTTGTCTTCTTGTTTATTCTTTTCAAGGTCTTCTAAAGGCATCTGGAATGCTCTTGCGACTGTTAGCTAAATATGTGTCCACAGGAGGGTTGCTCTAAGCTTGGCCATCTCAAGGCTGCTGCTTCCAGCTGCTTTGTGCCTTTCGTGAGGACTGTGGGAAAGGGGTACAAGCATGTGGCTGCAGGGGGAATGCAGAGCTTCTCTAGCTCAGCTGCTAATTTAATGTGTGGGATTGTTCTGCCCCGAAAGCACCCTCAGTCTCCCACCAGGGCCTCTCCAGGGAGAATCAGCTGCTTCTGTCTTGCAGAACAGAATTTATTTTATTTTTTTGTCCATGCCTGAGACAGGTCTCAGTGTAAGTCATGCCTGTCTGCTGTTAAGCTGTGCAAAATTACACTGGCTCCAAATCTGGCCAGAAGAGATGAATCCAGCAACAGCAAAGAATAGGGGACCCCCAGCAAGGAGGTACAATCCCAGCACAGTACTCTCCTTCATCTGCTGGATAAAAAGGCAGGTCTGAGGGAGATGTGAACATCCACTATCTACTGAGTGGGTCAGAAAGCCTTCCTTGATCAGTGGTTTGCATGCCCTTGTATTAAAAGCTAGACTAAGCATTCATATCCACGGAGACTATTTGAAAAGCCAGTCAGTGACTTTCTTATCATGTAGAAACATCAATGCTGTTGGAGCACTCAACTCATTTCTAATTCCAATAGAGATCCAAAAGCTACAGAGAGGTTGTGCAGTGCATTTGGAAACCTGCAGCAGTTCAAGTCATTTTGGAGCTGTCTGAACTGCAAGACATAGAGACATGCTGGCACTTCAATGTTTTATTCTATATTCTTAATTTGCACCTATAAATGCAAACTAAACATTTCTGTCTAACAACAGTATTTTTCGTGATCCTCTTAAACTTATTATGGATGTCTATAATCACTGCCTCTGAGTCTCATACATAATGGTAATTACCTTCTATGCCACAGTTCTATTCCATTATTTTTCAGGCACAGCAATGACAGCTCCTAGACATTTGAATGATGGGAGTTAGAGACTCTCTTCCTCCCAGAGAGAGAATTGCCTTTGAGGTGGAGCATCGTGGGATGCAGTGCAGCCTATGTCATTTGGGTTAGGTCATCTGTGATGTTACTGAAATGTTAATCAATAATATAACCCTAATATCAAATGCCTAAACTTCAGAGAGGGAGATAAGCACAAGCAAAAATGTTTATAAGACCATGCACCAATCTAAAAAAAAGATGAGTCTGAAATACCGCAAGCAGTTGGAAACTGTGGAGTGATGTATTACCTGCATAAACAGTAGGACTTCTACATCTGTCTTGTATTCTGTCAGAAGTTAATTCCAGGATACTTCAGCTCACTGCTCTTAGGATCAAAGCGGTTGTAATAAATTGATTTTATTCATATTAAATTACCTGTAACAAACACTGCAATGGGAAAAAATACTGTGTTTTAGAGAGAGAAAATTTTTGTTAGCAAGCCCACATAATACCAATGTATCTCAGCAAGTTGCTGTTGTATGACTGATTCCCAATAGCCATGCTCCAGCCAGGACAAATAATGCTTTGCACATCAGAAGGAATTCAATTTCACAAAATCCCTGTACAAGGACAAATAACACCTACTTATCACATTTGGGGAGAATGAGGTGCAATGAAAAATAATCTAGGTTTTCGTTATGCTAGTTCATGGGAGAAGCCTGAATTCCCAAGCTCTCCTTCCTTGCTTCAGCCACAAGGAAGCTTTCTCCAAAGAACAAGTAGGATATTCTTTGAGAATGAAATATATTGGTTTATAGGTGGTGAGTAAAACTTCTGGGTATGATCTCACTATCTTGACTCAGCTACTGTAGTAGCCGCTTCTCTGACATGGCTGAAATGTGTGTTAGTCAATATATATACCAAGTATGGAAGACATTGTCTTGTCTTGTTTAAAGCTACCACATCACCATTCTGCAACACCTGAAATCTGACCCTTAAGTGACATCTAAATGTAGAAAGTCAGATTCCCCAGGCAGAGGGGGCAGTTTCCTCTGTTTAATGCCTGGCACATCTTCCAGTTTCTAGCAATAATGAGTTAACCGTTGTGCCATTGCCCTCTTTGGATTTTGTCTCCTTACCTATTTCTTTCATCTGCATTCTTAGCTGCTCAAACCAAAGTCTGACTCCCCTTTCAAAACTTTTCTTCTTGCAAGGCCCCCATAACCTAGTCTTCATTAATGTCTGACTACACAATGAATTTGAGGTCGTAAGAGAAAAAAACACAAAAGACAACTTCAAAGCCATAAGCACCCATATTTTTAAGAACAGCCTCACATTAATTGCCTTCCCGTTGACCCCCTTGAGTTATAATCAAGGAACGTTCTGCGGTAAAAGCAAGAGCCCTCTGATCTCGTGCAAAAAATCCCAGAGGTTTTGGATGACCCCGTTCCCCCTGTGTCAGGGTCCCTCGCACGCTCTCCGCTGCCCCCGCCGGCCCCGAGCCGCCCTGGCCCAAGCGAAGAGTGAAGAGCCGCCGCTTCAGCACCCTGGACAGCGGCAGGCAGGGACGGGCAGGGCCAGCCCACCGCCCTGTGCTGCTGGGTCCACCCTGTCTCTAAGGCAAAAAAATTAACCCTGTCTGCTAGCTCCTTGTTATTCTTGCATCTACCCCCGTGTTTCGGCCCCTTGCTGCTAGCTGACTGCTGGAACAATAGTACTGGGGATACTTCTTAACTATCTCCAGGAAAACTCTGTTAATCAAATTAGGTGAATTATACTTGAGTTTCTGGTGGAAATCAGAGTTTGACAATCACGTTGAGGCTGTGCCCCTTCAGGGGTTTGGAATTGTATTGGGAGATCATCACTCAGTTTGCCTGTCAGAGTTCAAGGAGCGTCTGGACAATGCTCTTAGTCATATGTTTCAGTTTTAGGCAGTCCTGCAAGGAGCAGGGAGTTGGACTCGATGATCCTTATGGGTCTCCTTCAGACTTGAGATATTCTATGATTCTATTCTATGACATGTTGCCTGGATAGGAGTCAGCTGTTGTGAATGCCCTCACCTTGGAGAAAGACTGCCAAGGATCCTGCACTCCAAGGCCTGAGAGATCCCCAAAAGGCTGCAGCAGCCTGGAGGAAATAAAATTTCTGTAGCACTTGTCTTCCCTGAGGGAAGCATTTTCCATGCTGGGAAACACTGCTCTAAGTCACCTAAATACTTTCTAAATTCCACCAGGAAAAGTGCAGATTGGCCTAGTCACATAACCCGTTGTTAGTTCCTGTAAGCAAATTGCAGCAACTTTCTATTAGCATTTTTCTCCATTGTAAAATATCATCCTTTTCATTGAGCTGCGCTGGGGAGTCTGAGACCTCTTAAGCACTGAAGGAAGGAAAGCCTTTGGTATTTGCTTTCGTGGAAGCTCCCCAAGAGATAGTATCCCTCCTCAAGCTGGATGTTTGAACTCATTCTTAAAAACCATCGACAGCATCTCTTGATATTGGTAGCGCCTCATCTCTCAACAGTGTAGGACAGTACTCAACTATACCCTTGTGACGGTCTGACAGATTCAATGTCTCAAACATTCGTTAAAGAACTTTGGTGGAGAAAACGGCCTCTGTAAAAATGCTGGAGTTTTGTGAACAGGATAATGTGGCCGGAGGAGAGGGCCCCCCGGAGGGTGGGACCGTGCTTCTCCAAAGCCACAATTCCTTATCTTAAGTGACCAGGAGAAGCAGCACAGCATATGCGCCTGGAGGAGGGGGCCCCACGGAGGATGGGACTGTGCTTCTATCTTAAGCGGTCATGCCAGCAGAAAAAGAGAGGCAACTCTGTGATGAACCCCCCCCCAAAGCTCTCCGACCGATTCCAGAGAACCCCGGGAATGGGACTGCACATGTCAAGACCATCGACTAACACACTATAAAAGAAGGGAGAACGAGTCCTCAGCGCGCGCCCTCCGGAACTGGATCTCTACGCTGGCTGGACCAACGCTGGACCCACGACTGGTGAAACCCTTTCCTTCTCTCTTTCTTTCTTTCTTTCTCTCTCTCTCTCCCTCTTTCTGTTCTCTCTTTTCCACAGTCCCTACACCTCATCCTTTTAAACATAAACCGTTGACCAAGTCTGAGACTAGGAGTGGATCTAGCCGCCCCTGGGCTCCTCTTTGAGAAGGAGTCCAGAAAGCAAGGGGGTCCGCTCTGAACCTCATGACTCAACGGGAGGGCTCTCCTCCTGATACATTTCATGTTTCTTCTTCCATTTCTTTTTCTACACCTCCCCTCTCTTCTCAAACAGCAGCTTGATGACATGTTGCAAGGTTCATATTGATAAGTTCACGTGTACTTGGGCAACGTTAGCTAGGTTGAATAAATGTTGATTGTTGTTTGAACTCCCCTGGTGTCGTTTCACTTTAATTCTGACAAAGGAAATCCACGAACCTGAGTCACTCCAACTTTGGGACGCGACAACCCTCTATTAGTTACACTAAGAAAACTGCTCTGAAATCTCCTTTGCTAACATTCAGGCCCATTACTTTGTGTGCAAGGAAAACAGTTTCTTGCTGTCTTCTTTGCTGCCACGTTGTATATATTTGAAGGCCGTTAACAATCTTCTTTTCTCTTACTTGGCCCATCCCCATTCCCAGCGACGTGCCTGATATCTGCTGCTGAGGCTGCCACTGGTTGCCCCTGGCCTGCCCTGCTCCATGGCTGGAGTGGTGGGATGGGCCCTGGCTGCCAGGCCCTGCTCTGCTGCCCCTGGGGAGCCCCTGGCCCCTGCGGTGCCCTGACGATAGCTAAAACAAGGAGAAATAACTCTTCAGAATACCTTCTGAGTTTTGACAATCCGTGGGTAAAGCTTCCTATGGAGCCAGCAAGACTATCCTCATATTTAACAGGTCTTGATGTTTTTTTTTTTCCTTGCACAGATTTGTCTAAACATTTTTAAATATGTCTGTCCTGTTTTCTTTCAGAACATCTTGTACTTCTGCATTTTACAGTTCAATTTTGCTCTGTGAAATGCCGCCTTCATTTTATATGTCCCTATTATGTTTGCTATTTATTTGATGGACTGAGAAAGTGTAAATAGCCAGTCCATGTGCCCTTATTTGTTGCTACTCATACCCTTTCTTCAGTCACCTTTTTTTTTCAAGTTAAAGAAATCTAGTCTGCTTAATTTCTTCTCAAGCCAAAGTTGTCACAATGTTTTTTATCATTTTATTGCCCTTCTCTGCAATTTTTCCAACACTGACCATGGAGCTGATGTGTTGAGGGAACTCTCTGCAGTGATTCCTAGATCTTTCCTGTGTGCCTGTGTCTGCTGTGCTCATTATTTTGTGTGTTGGAGTGATTTTTCTCCCTATGTGTCTTACCTCACTTTTGTCAACCTTTAATGTCATTTACCATTTTATCACTTATCATTTGGCATTGAGATGACATTCTACAACTCTTCATCTATGACATTCATACCACCAGAAAATTTTGCAATCCTCCTGCTTTTCATGCAAGTATGTTAAACAATGCAGTCTCTTATGGACCCCCTTTTATTATGCAGTGTCACTGTTCACTGCCACCTTTCTCTCTTTCAACCAGTTAAAGAGAGAACGTCCCTTTCCATTCCATGACAATTTGGGGTTTTTTTAATTTATCGATCAGCTCACTTTTACTGACACGTTCACTGACTCTTTCAGAGTTGTAATAGATACCAAAAGCAGGATTTCCCTTTGCAGAAGCCTTGCTGATTTTTTCCACTTATGTGCCTTTGAACTCTATCTGTTTGCTTTTCTGTGGTTTGGGCTTTTTTCCAATATGGAAATGAAACTTCCTGGTCTGTAACTGCCCAGCTCTCCTCTGCAGCCCTCTTAAAACCTGATACTGCATCTGCCACCTTCTGTTCCTCTGGTACCAGCCTGGTGTGAGCAATAAGTTACACTCCACAGTAACTAGGCAGGCAATTCCATATCTGAGCTCCTTTAAAATCACTGGGTGAACATCTTCTGGTCCTGCTGATATATGACTGTTCTTTCTATTGACTTCTGGCCCTTCATTTGAGACCGTTTCTCCAACTCATCACCTGCAGATAAAAGTTATAGTGGGGAAACCCTCCTAAGCCCTTCCACAGTGAGCACTGCTGCAGGTAATTAATATAACTTTCCTGAACCAAACTTCTATTCTCTGAGCACTCCTGTTCTGCATCTATCATCTGCAGACCCTGCAGTCTCTGTGGCAGGTTTCCTGTTTCTGATGTGCTTTATTTATCATTACTTCCTGTGCTTTGTTGATTAGTCTTCTGCCATTCCCATTCCCATAAGGATGTTTCACTCATGCACATTGTGGTCACTATCGCTATCATCATTCTACAAAGGTAACATTTGATCCTGATCCTGTGTGTTGTTAACGGGTGCGCATTTTCTCCTTCTGTGATGTCTGACTGCCCAAGAAAAAAATATTTATGTTGTTAAAAAATGTATTAGGGCCCAGTCTGACATCTCCCCACCTTGTGGAGGTGGTGTATAACTGAGGTGTTCTGTGCCCACTGTGCTTTCTGCCTTACAGCTTCACTGGTGTTCTGTAGCATGTCATATTCTGGTTGACAGTTTAGTCCTAATTGCACTTTTCCTCTTTTTGAAATGTCAGGCTAGAGGGGTACTATGTTATTTTTTTGAACAGTTAGTTTATTTTTCTAAAGCTTTCTTTAATGTATGCTCCACCTTCCTTATTAGTACCATCTTGTCTTTCTGATACTTGCATTATCACCGTGTCCTACTGGTTCTCTTCCAGTTACCACCTCTCTTATAGGCCAGTTCTGATTAACAACCAGATGTTCCAGTCTACCCAACTTCATTTTGTAATTAGTAGTATTTCCAGAAAAAAAACCCCAAAACATATGTTTAACTTTGGTCAGATTCTAGCTAAATAGGCCTTTATTTGTTGAAATTGCTGTTTGTTGTGTTTCCCATCTGAATCTCGTTGACTTCCGTCCTGTTCTTTATCAGAGGGCACAGTATGATATGATTTTACATCTAGAAGATGAGCACTATAGCTTTCGGGGTGGCCGTTTATGCAGGCAAGCTTTCCCCAAGCCTGTAAGGGAGTTTTCAGTACTTTCTGTGCTCTGGGGAGTACAGCCTCAGCAGAGAAAGAGCCAAAATTCACAACCAAGACTGCAAAGGGAGTGACACTCTAGTGCGACAAGTAGGAGCTCCCGCTTATTATTCTCCAGAAGACTTTATTAGCCTCATTATGTCATGGAATTGACTGTATCTTATTGAATAGTTTCAGTTTAATTGTTTTGCTGATACACAAGTGAAAATGCAGCTGAAGTATCCAGAGGTGTCTTTGAGTAGGGAAGTATCCTAGGCTGAAAAAAATCTAACTAAGGCTCAGTGTTTTTGATGCTTATTAGTTTCTGAGTTCACTTAGTTTTAAACCATTCAAAAAAACCCAAAAATCAAAAAAACTGGACTAGATTTAAAGTTCTACTGGGACTGTAAAAAAAAAATTTGTTGCAGAAACCCATATTGGACTCAGTTAACTGTTATTACTTATTTTGTTCATAGCCCAATAAGTTTTAGAACCTAGCAATTCAAAAGTATAGTTTAAAATACAGCTATGGATTTAAAGTGTGAAGCTTAGTGTTTCCAAATCATATGTTCATTAAAGTATTAGTTAATATAGCTTAATAAATATAGGATGTAAGATTTCTTATAGTGAAATTCTTCTGTTCAAAACTGGGTTTAAGTGAAAGATCTAAAACTGCTTCTGGCATATCTCTTCCAGGTGATGCTGAAACAGACTTCTGCACAGAGCAGATCAGAACCAGGGAAATGCAAAGGGGCTGATCCTTGTCTGATATAACCAGGCCCAGCTCCACTGAAGTCCATTGGGGAAATGGCTTGCAGCCTGTGGAAGCAGGTCTTTCCTAACCTAGTAGAAAATCTCAGGTTAATCCTACTGGCAGTCGCCAGTGAAACTGCACTGCAGGTATTAAAAAAATTATGTCCCTGCTTTCAGATATGCCAACAGATGTCTGTGGACAAGAAGCTGAACAGCAAAATGGTTGAATACTGCAGGGAAAAGAGGTACATGCAAAATCCATTCTAGATGATTATTTATTGCTCAGCGTGTTCCATAGTTTTGATTAAGGAATTGGGTCACTCCTGCTAGATGTTTTGGAGAATGCATCTAGGCCAGACTGTCACAGTAATGTGCAAGACCAAAGTTACGCCAAATGCAGTTAGAAATGTGCAGATTTCTATGAGCACAAGCTAGGATCTTCTCCAGGAACCCTTCTCCCAAGGCACATCTCTACAAGGGATTGAGTCCCTCCTAAGAAACTATTAGATACCTGGGTCACTGTGAATATCCTGACCTCAACGATTTTATCTTCAGGTCACCTAAGCCACACTCATTCCAGGCTTTCCTACATACGGGCAGGGAGAGCAGCGCAGAGCAGACATGAATAGGGCATGACATTGTTGTGGTAGACGGTGTACTGCTCTGGCCATGAGGCCAAGAGATAAAAGCCACTGCCTGCCTCCCAAGAGCGCAGAGGTGAAACACGAGGAAAGCAGTCATTTCAGAGAGAGGCAGAGCTCTGGCTGCTCTTCTGGGTACACAAAGAGGCATATATGCAAAGCCAATAGATCAAGGCACATCCATGAAACATCTAAGCACCCTTCTGGACCCTGCCGTACAAGCTGTAAGGTCTACATTTAGCTAACAACTGCTTCCAAAACCAAATTATTACTCATCTCCCTCATCCACCCACTACAGCGAAGAACTGGCAAGTACAAGTGCAATACAGCATGCACACCAGCACAAACTGACCATCTCCATCCATTTTGCATGAATTTATGCTTCTTTATACTCCCTCGCAGATCAACCCAGTGCAAGTAGAGATTAGCATCAGCTGATAATCATAATGGAGCCTGCTTGAAAAATGCTGTCATCTCTCTTTAGAAGCTGACGGCTGAACTGTTAAGCTAAGAGGTCAGAGTTGATTGGCTTGAGCACCAGCTGTATACAGCCCTGGGAAATGCGCCAAAGGCTTTTCCAGCTCAGACCTGCAAGATGCTAATCTGTGGGTAAACCCTACACACAAGGGGCAAACCAGCTCAGCTGTGTAGGTGAAGAATGATTTAGGAGCCCCTGCAATGGCATCCCAAGGTGTCAGCAGCTGTCTGTCTTCTTGATCCCTTCTAGCTCACTGCACCACCAAAATATAGATAATTATTGTGCAAAGTTCTTCTTGAATTGCAAGGGTGTCTATCGCCTTTGGCATACTTCCAAATGCAGTTGTATAAATAGAACCATGCTGGACTTGCTACGTAGCAAGGAAGTTATTTATGCTTCACATTTTCTTGGTTTGATCCAGAGAAAACTTATATGCATACACAGGAATGCTGTCTTGATAAGGCTGAGAACCTTGGGTTTTGCCTTTCCTTCTTCTATGTCATCTACTGAGCACACACACACAGAGCTTACACTGTGTGCAAATTTTTCCACAGAAAACTGAATTTTGAGTGAATCTTTGCAAACTAAAAAATGTCAGCAAGAAATGGTTTGTAATCAACCCACTTAGAAGTGCAGCACATGCAGTTCCTCCGTGTCAATCACTTTTTTTTCCATTCTCATCTCTTTCTCATTGCATGGCAGTTTCCTACCCTGTGACTTGTGGGTGACATATCATGAGAGTGGTTGGTTATGTCACACAGGATAGAGAACCTGGCTGGCCTGGAGCCCAGGTAATAAAGGACAAAGGGGGCACAAGCCACACAGTCTACAGCAGCCATGACATCATTCAAAAGCAAAATGGACACAGCTGGTTTTCAAGCATGTCATTTGCCTTTGATAAATTTCAGATTTTCTTATAAAAACACTCTTCTTGAAAAAAAAAAAAATAAAAACCAGTTTCAAGTGAAAACACTTTTGATTGATAAAAGTGTTTTGGTAAACTCCACTGAACAATTTTCTGATGTTTAGCCAAAATTTCAAATCTTGGTGCCTGAAATTTGGTTTCTAGGCTGGTATCCAGGCACACAAACTAGTGGTCTGATTTTTCCCAAAAGCCTGTTGAACATCCTGTGTCTTTAGTTTCTGTTAAGTGAAGTGCTGAGTGCTTAGCAATTCTGAATTACCAGGCCTAGAGCCAAACTTTTGAAATCAGAACATCTAAAATTAGGTAGCTACGGTCTGATCCAAAGCCCAGTAAAGTGAACAGAAAGGCCACCACTGAACTTCTGGTTCTGGGTGAGGCTAATTCATCCATACTTAGATGTTAGAATGAAAATTGGCTTGTTCAGGTCAGGTCAAAGTCATGAGCAACCACCATTTTACTTGTTGTTGGCAGCTCCTGAGGCACTACACAGAGTGCCTTTAAAAAAGTAGGTGGGATGAGAAAGGAAACAGGGCAAGTACAGTGTCACCTTGGCAATCCTCTCCATGAGCAGGTACTGTAGTGCGTTCATGTCCTGGGCTCATTATGTGTAAAACTTATAGCAGGTCAAATGTTGATATACATACATATATACATATAAATATATATAAAAAAAACCAAAAAGCTTGCATATATACAAGAGAGCTTGCATAATAAATACTCTTCAAGGTACATAATTCATAATGTGTTGGGGGCCAAAAAGAAGGGATAGTCATCTGCAGTTCAAAACAGGTATGAGTTAATTAAAATGATGTAAAGTATATAATTGTATGTATGGAAAGATGTACAGTAAAGATATAGAACTGTAAGGAGTGGCTGAGACACCAGCGTGTTGTCCTGCTCAACAGGCTGGAGAGATGAACTGACAGGAATCTCATGAAGTTCAACAGAGGGAAGTGCCAATTTCTGCCCCTGGGGAGGAATAACCCCAGGCACCAGGACAGGCTGGGGCCAACCAGCTGGAAAGCAGCTCTGCAGAGGACCTGGGGTGCATCGTGGACACCAAGCTGACTATGAGCCAGCCATAGGCCCTTGTGGCAGAAACCAAACAGCCTCCTGGGCAGCATCAGGCAGAGCATTGCCAGCAGATTGAGGGAGGTGATCCTTCCCCTGTGCTCAGCACTGATGAGACACATCTGGAATGCTGTGTCCAGTCCTGGGCTTCCCAGTACTAGAGAGATGAGGAGATACTGGAGAGGGTTCAGCAAAGGGCCATGAAGATGATGAAGGGACTGGAGCCTCTCTTCTATGAGGAAAAGGCTGAGAGAGCTGGAACTGTTCAGCCTGGAGAAGAGAGGGCTGAGGAGGATCTTATCAATGTATGGAAACAGCTGATGGGAGGGAATGAAGAAGACAGAGCCAGACTCTTTTCAGTGGTGCCCAGTGACAAGACAAGAGGTAATGGGCACAAACTGAAATGCAGGAATTACATTTAAACATAAGAAAAAGCTTTTTTACTGTGTGGGTGATCAAGCACTGGAACAGTTTGCCCGGGGAGGCTGGAGGAGTTAGAGTAGCTACTTTATAGTTTTAATAAATATTTTGCCTAAAATAATTTTACTGATAAACTAAAGACAAATCACTGTTAGCCCAGAAGTCCTCTGGTGTTCTCGATCTCCCTTACACCTCAAAGGGCTGGAAAACACTGGTAACATACATGTCTAAAGAGCTGCCTCTCCTCCAGGGCCTCTTTGGCAACCAGGAAGATAATGGAGAGAGTTTGAGACTCAAGGGTCACACCAAACATCTACATTAAGGTCCCTCAACCTGGGAAATTTTGTCTGTATATGTATATTTGGCTGATGTTCTTTGACACTAACAACGTGCCTGTGCACCTGCACAGTTCTGGCTCTTCACTACATCTGGCACTAACAGCTGAATTGCCTTTTTCTTCACTTTTAGGCAAATTACTTAGGCAAATAACTTATCATCTCATTCAAAATCTGCTTAAAAATTATAAAAGCCTGAAAAGAGAACTGCTTAAACTGGTATTCTCACTGCTAGCAACTTGTTTGGGGTGCTTTACCTTAATCATATTGTCAAAGTTAGATGCACATCTACTCTCAGAAAGACTGATGGCTAAAAGTTGTGGATGGTCCAAACTCTCCAGAACATTTTCTCTTCCTATCTGAAAATTGCTAGGATCACCTTGAGCTGTTGTTGAACCACTTCTGGTTCAGAGAGTGAAGCCCGTAACTCTATTTTTTCCATTGCTAACCTGAGATGAGCCCACACACATCAATGTTCAGCTGCAGTAGGGAGTCACAGGTGGTGAAAGATGAGAATCTTTCATACTGAATTATCAGGTATTCACCGTATTTAAAAATAGATTTTTCCATGTCCTTCTCCAGTCACTGCTCCATGGCTTGTCTCAGCCAAGCTTGTGAACACAAACTAACCGTGTAAATTAGTGAAAATATAGCAGCATCTGGGGCAAGGTGGGCTGCAGAGAAAGGCTACGTCCACTGCTGGCAAAAGTTCATTTCAATGTGTCGGTTTTCTCACACAAAATTTGCCAACCTTGGAAATGCTGGAAGGAGGTTTGTTCAGTCACAGCCAAGAGTAAACTAGAGGTGATTTGTATCACTGCACTGGAGTGGGCATTTCTTGACTGGGAGGATGAGTGGCACCAGCTGCAGTGGGGGTGACTGCAAACCCGGACAGATAGTACAAATGACACAGGGCAACGGGTCATTTACTAGCAACCTTTAAGTAATACACACACTTAAAAAGTGGTGCTACCACAATGTTTGCTGTCTTTCCTTAAAGCGCAGGCCCGAGTCCCAGCTGTCACTGCCAGCACCGCTCCACCTAACCATACCAGAGACCTGCCTTGGGTCACTCACAGCACAACCCTGCTTTGTCACCTGCTCCTTGCAGGCTCCTGGAGGGAAAGGAGACCTGTATCAGCAGAATGGTGCACGTCTAACTGCCTTCCTACAGAAATCTCTATTTTGTAGAAGATACTGATTCTCTGAAGCCATTAAAATAACAGATGGGGAATGCCTAGGAGGAGTTTAATTACTGATTTCACAAACCCAGGGACTGTGGGCTCTTCAGGCTGGCTCCAGATTTTTTAGCAGGTGACAACACCATCACAGCAACCCTGACACACTCTCGCCTTGTCCCACCAAGGCTGAGCGTGGCCATGCCGTGGCACCTGGCATGCTGCAGCGGACCCCAAGGGACTGCCACCCCAGGCAAGGCTCGTGGCAGGGCTGGGGCGCCAGTGGGTGCCTACGCCTGCGACCGGCCCGGGCTCGTCCCTCCAGGCACTGCTCCAAGCCTGGCTTGGCCAAAAATAGGATCCTGGGAATCCCTGCCCGAAACCCAGCTTCAGAAAATGCGATTATTGACAGTGCTGCTGTGGGACAGAGGTTCTCTTTGAAGTCCACGTCCACAGGCACCAATGGTCTAAGTCACTCTGGACAGAAAAGTGACCTGAACAGCTCATTCATGTGGATATGCATCTGTTAAGCTGCAGGATTTCAACTCTAGAGTGATTTTTTTTTTAAGTAAGTACAAGTAAAAATGCAGGTGGGAGGAACAAGCAAACCACAAGACTTGCACGGTGCACTGTACCACGGTTATCGGCAGGTCTCTCAGTGAACAGCAGTCAGGTCAGGAGAGGGATAAGGAATGTTACAAAAAATGGTTTTACATGTTCTTTATTTAAGTGAAATGAGCAAGTGAAAGTAGAGGTTTCACATTCCTTTCTGCTAAGCGAGTTTGTGCCTCTTACACTGGCTAATACAGACAGTTACATTGCATACTGCAGTTTTATTCCCTCGAGAACCTAACACCGACGCCAAACAAGCCAGCGTGGCGGGCAGGGGGCTACAGCATTCACAGTAACTACCGGAGGAGACAGCCACATCGAACAGTTCCTAAGGATCTTGCATTTTACATTTTACAGCTGGATCACTGCAGAATAAAATAATTACACCATCATAGACCCATCACAAACATAGCACAGGCAACAGATATGAGAGAGTAAAAAAAAGATTCACGACATCCTCAATTGACTGAAAGCTAATCATGGCGGTGTGCTGTGGGTGTTACTTATGTCTGCGGAGACACACGCTTAAATCACCTCCTAGAGTTTCTGATTGTCTTTTACTCCTGATAAGACTTCACAAGGAGCCACATAAGCAATACAGTAATCAGGACAATCATGAAGTTGAGGAAAAGTTCTTGTGTGGATCGCTCCATTTTTCGGGATTAATCAGGGGAGAGCAGAAGGCAGCAGGTAGAGCAAAGGGAAAACTTCAGTGACTTGCCCGGGAGCGCCCTTGAGCTTAACCTTCAGGTCACAGGCTCTTTTAAGGAAAAAGAAAAATATGTGAAGAACAGGTGCATGAAGGTTCAACAGAGCTATTTATATTGGTGTAAATAAATGTTGTTTCAGTGGCTAGAAGTTAGTAAGCGCTGGGGACGCTAAAAAGTAAAAGCTACCTCTGGCAGCTTATCACCTCCTTTGATTTCCAGCATTTGACAAGGAGCATTCTCAGTGTCACCTCAAAATACACCACGCAGGGGTGAGCAGTCTGTGGAAATTAGTAATGCTTTGTACAAGCATTTTCAAATAAATAATGCCCAAGCCCCATTTACTGCTTTCAGCAGATATACATTGTAAATATACTACTGTTTACAGTTCTTTTAATTCCTATAACTGTTTGCATATTTGCATTTTTAAAGAAACTAGGTGCAAACTATCATTTTATAAAGAAAGACTAATAAATCTGAATTACTTATGTTACCACTAAAACTACAAGGAGAACCTAAGGTTAGACATTTTCATTTCTGAAGAACTTCATAAATTTTGTAAGTTAATCCTATGGATGAAACAGTATTTTTCTCAAGAACCTTCTGACTTCCCTGCACTTTCAAGCTGCTATAGATCTCTTACTTCAGAAATCCCATTCAAGTTGTATTTTAAAACTTTTCTGTTGGTTATTTTTTTTATTTAGTTTATCACAGCAAGTTTTGGATTTTATATGGTTTTGGCGTTCATGCAGAGAAATGAGAATACTTTATCATGAATATCATGCACTAATCCCATCTGTATGTCATGTAAATAAAATAAAAACTTTTAAACAAATGAGGCATAAACTCTAGACAAAGAATTTCAGCCACACAACCAAAATCTCAGCAGAGAAGCCAGGTTAGGCTGTAACATCTATGGTGCAAACAAGAGAAGCCCTGGGACCAAACCAGCATGAAGACAGAGAGTTTAAATAGAAACTGCTTTAGCTTGCAGATTAAATATTAAAAGCCTAGTGCATGCAGTTAACAAATTCCTTCATTCCCAAGTTGTTTTGCCAGCCTCTGATTGTCCTTGGACAAGAGAAAATCTGACCTAATAAGTAAGCCAAGTTTTTTACCTTGAGGAGATAAATGGAGCCCAGTGGTTCTGCCTCTGGACTTTGGGACGCTGCAGATATTATTTCCCTCCAAGCTTCTGCCTATCTGCCACTTGGTCTGGATGCCCCGTCCCTCTGTGGCAACTAAAGTAGGCTGAGGGAGGAGAGCAACAAGTGCATTGGCAACCCAGGTGCTGACATCACCCCCAAAATATTTTAAAAGAGCTAAGCTGGGCTGCAGGATCTGGTTAAGGCTGTTTATGCAGTGGGCTGATTTTCTTCTTTTAGTTCTTCTGACGTGGTGCTATGCTAAGAGCAGAGCTGCGTGCACCCCTTGGGAGTCACTGAGATTTGGTGGAATTTCTTTTGGCCCGTTGGTGTCTTCCCCGATGTGGGGAAAAGTAAAGGAAAGAAAGAGCCACTTGCAGAAGTCTATGAGCAGAATTCAGGATCTCTCAAGATCATTTCCAGGGTATGGAGACCTGTCTACATATTTACCTTCTTAAGTACAGTACAGCTGTTGCTGTCCTATATACCTGTAGTCCCTACAGCTTCTGAAGTTCATATGCATTTAAAAGAAAGTGAATAGCAGCAAAATATTATTTGCATTTAAATACAGACTACTGAAATCCAGGATCGTTTGCTGGATAGAAAAGTTTGGGACTAGGAGGTCTGAAAAGCACAATCCATTGCTTTAAAGAGCCACTGACTTCACCTGCATGCTCTTCCCTCATTGATTTTCAATGCCGATGTTAATGCTCCATCTGCCTGAGCATACAGAGAACTATTTCTGCCACCCTGCAGCATTTCTTCCCAGAAAGCACACTGCTCTGTGGCCTAGATAGCTGTAATCCCCACATCACCTTATCTTTGCCCAAGGCATTGCTAGAACTTGCTATATACATGAACAAAAAGAAATGGCTATTTGTTTCCTTTAAATCAATACAGCTGAAAGAGAGTCTCAGCAGAGCAGGCTGGACTGAACCGGGAGCACTCTCTGCCAGCCTTGCGCTGCCGTGGGTTTCCTCCCGCTCGGAGCCTTTGCTTCAGATGAATGATATGAGTATTTCCACTGAAGCCAGAGGGGTCACTTCTGCAACAAAGTGCTGCCAGCTGAGCATGAGGATCGTGATCAGGTTTAAGTGTGTAAGGCTATCCACAACGCTGGCTTTATTCTCAGTGCCAAACACCACACGATACATAGCATGCAGATTATTTACTGATTCTGATGCCTTTTGTATATTTATATTTGGGCATGCTGGGAGGTACTGTAGCTCAGAGTATCCAAGCTTGCTGTGACAGTCCCCCTCCATCAGCTCCCAGGCTTCTCCCTTTGCACCAGCACTTGTGTCACAGTGCGATGGCCCCATTAAGGGAGGCCGGCTGGCTAGAAACCAACCCACTGAAAAACACAACAAAACAAATAGCTGTGGGAGGGTTGCTTGGGTTTTGTTGGATAATCTCCCTAAACAGTCTTCCCGTGCAATCACTGGAAGTAGGAGGGGGACCAGAGTCATAGAAATCTTTCCTTTCATTGGTTTGACTGCCTTGCCACTGCCCTCCCAGACACCCAGGCAGCAGGTTCGCAAAAGCCAACATGCTGTGTGGGAGTCCTGTGCTAAAATATACACATGAAAGAGCAAAGGCTTAACCTATGCTTCATTCAGGAGTTAGATGCCTAAGTAGGTTTGCAGGGTCCTATTGCGATGCATGCTCTGCTAGGCTGTGCCACCAAAGCCCATCCTCTCAAGGAAAACTTGGGCAAACCTGTCCCACACTTACAGCGGATTTGGGAAATCCAGATTCAAAATGCTGCCCCTCAGCCTGAGGGAAGCAGGGTGTATATCTGCCATGAACCTGCCCCAGCTGGCATGTCCTGCAGCATTAATCTCTGGATTTTTCATGCGATGGCTAATCCACTTCACCTTGAATCACATAAATATTCACTAGGAAAAGGGTGAAACATTTGAGTGCCATTGATTAAATTAATTTATTTATTATTGCTAATAATTAAATGTTGCACATCAGTGCCCAAATATTTGCCTTGGACAATGCATCTTGGAGATCTTGGGGTTTATTTTACTCTCTGCCAAACAAAACTCAAAAAACGCCTTTCTTTAACTGGAACCCCTCAGCTCTGGTCCCCAGGCCTGTATCTGCACTTCCACACTGACAGGGAGCCCCTTCCTGCTCCATCCCAGCTCACCTCCTTCTTGCATTTCTTCTGTGACAGCTAGAAAACTTCCCTTCTGCAAAGTAGGGAAACAGTGCTTGAAATGTCATTAATCAGCACACACAATACATGCCCTAACTCCTCTGTACAGGCACAGATGCTTCCCTCATTTTTTGTGTTGAGGATCTTCCAGGAGACTGTGGAAGAGCATATAGGATCAGAAGAATTCATCAGTGCACCAGAACAAAGGTTCATCTGACCCAATATACTGACTGGTAGGGAAATCTGGGGAAAGCATACAGAAACACAGCGAATGTAACATGATCTTTGCCTGGATATCCTCAAACTTCTGGCATTCAGCCTATTCGGATTGCTAGCTTGGGACTACAAACAGGGTTGAGTTTATGGCTCCCTCTTGCTTGTACTGTCAGGGTGTCCCTTCAACACAAGGGTCTGTTCCTGCAGCTGTGATGGCTCATTCCATGAATAGTTCTAGACCAGGCAACTTGTTCATAGTTGAGCTTCTCTACACAACATCCTACATACTTCCAGCATTACAAAAATGAAATAGCAAATACAAATATTCCATATAACAGAGAAAGTAACTTTCCTCATCCTATCAGCAATTTGAAGGCAGCTCATTTGCTAGAACTGAGACCAACTAGCTAAGAAACACTTTTTGATTGACAGAGCTAGTCCCTAGTAACTTTAGAAGAACCAAATTATGTTACATTTACTTTTGATGTCATCTGACAGAATGTTCCTGTATATTTTTACATATGTACACATACACACATGCATGCATACACACACACACAAAGACTTGTGGAAAAAAAAGACTTAGCACTGAACAGGGGGTCCAATAAACATGCCTGAGCTGTGGAATGTGCCTGGACATTAACTGTAAATCCAACCAGTGTCTGAGCATCTGACTGAATTCAATACACCATAGATTAGAGTCTGCAGTTGCCAGAGGCTGAAACTTCTGACCTGCCCCCAAAAAACATACTCCTGCTGTTTATGAATGAAGAGCCCAAAGACCTCAAAGGCTGTATCTTTAAAGGGATGGTTTATTTAACCAAGGGATTTAATACTGATTAGGAAAGCAGAAAGAATAGAATGAACTAAATGGTTTCACTTTAAATGCTAACCCAGAGGTTTAGATACTGTGCCGAATATTTTTCTTGTTGGCACTTTTATTTTTTCTTCTTTTTCTAACAGATCTGGATGTTCTCAGCTTTCATGTGCCCTGTGCCAAAGCTCCCTCTTCATGCCTCGCATGCTCAAACTTAAGGGTCTAGTCTATATTTGAAGTCACTGTGACTATCTCAAGTTCTTCCCAGCCTACTAATCAAGTAGTACATAATCCTTCAAAGGCATTTTTACATAATTAGAGCAGATTGTGTTCATTTTTGCTCTCATCATTACCTTTCTCACTAAGTGCAGTATATATAATTTTTAAATCTGCTATTAATTGGTTCATTTTTTAATTGGCACTTACCCTCCAGTGTAATCACAAGTTATCTTCTTAGAAGACCCACTTGAAGGACTGATGTCTTATCTGCATGAACCCAAGTTTGCAGCAGCATACTGTACTTGTAATCACAGTATGTATTTCACACATATCATGTTTCTCTGTGGGAACTGAAGACAAACGTCACTTAAGACTGTTCAACAGATCTTAAATCTGATGATTTACAGGACTTCTAAACAGACACCATCACTCCATGAAAAGCTGAAGATGTACAAAGGAGCCTGAGTATTGCCACATCTTGTCTTTAGGCTCAGCAGATCAGGAGGATCTGACAGATAGTTCATGAGACATTTACATTAGCATCAGTATGTGCTTTGGGGCTTACTGAAGTGTAAAACAAAACTGAAGGTCAAAAAATGGGCAGGGACATCAGATCAGCAGAAGCAAAGGAGAAATCATTAGATATTTAGAGACCCAGTCACAGAAGTAGTTACTAACTGCATTTGCATGCATCTCACCTTCTTTGAACAAATCCTCAGATGTCACAGGCATCATTTCTTCAAACCACAGCAAACTATTCCTCCATTTCCCCAGCAGGACCACTGTGATAGACACACATGGGATGCAAAGATCTGGATTCAGTTCTGTTGTCCCTCAGGGCAGACAGGAAAAGGACTGCACAGCAACGGAGGCACAAGGCAGAGAGCTAACTGCCTGCCACTCCTGGTCTTTCAGGTCTTAGGGAGCTTCAGTGATAAAAAATGTAAGCACCTATGGGTGTCTCCAGGATGAGATGTCAGCACAGTGAGTATCTTAAGGACTTATATTCTGGGTGTGGAGAGTAGAAGTAGAACATCCTGCTCCATATTGTTGGTGTTTGCTGCTCACCAATCTCGTCCTTCTAGAAATCACTGTAAATATTGGTGAATAAGACTTCCAAATTTTAATGATCACAGCACTCTGTCTTACAATCTTTCATTAATGTTCAGCTTTGCTTCATGCTGACTTGTTAGCGAGACCGATACTCAAAAGGAACACAATAGGGAATGGTGGCAGGCAGGGAATCACTAGTTTTCAGTGTCTGATGGGTGGGATTAGTCTCTTCCAATATCAATATCACACTACAGTTGGTGGGGAGAAAGAGTCCTCCAGCTGGCAATTTATTTGACATAAAATAGACGTTTACAGTTCTCTGGATCGTATTCAGCTTTTTCACCTCCACAGTTATGCTAGACAAATATGACCAGAAAAGTCCAGGATAACAAGGAAAAATGTTTCAGAGAAGATTACAATAACCAAAGTACGGGCCACAAGTCACATGAACATTTACAGTTGTTGCCAGGCCATAGACCCTTGTTCTCTGTCAGAGTTCATTTATTTTTAGACTTGTTCTTATCATTTTTTTATTAGGCTTATTTTATTGGTTTTGGGTTTAGTTTTATTAATTTTAGACTTCTTTTCACAACACGCATAGAGTCAGAAGATACTCCTCTTATTTCTACACAACATTTTCAACTAGACAAAAGCTGCAGTACTATGAGCCAAACTACAAACTGGCATGGTAATGCAGTTAGTTAGACCAGTAAAAGATCATGTGAAGCCCTGAAAACAATGGGGAAAGAAGACAACTTGAAATTAATTCTAAGGCACCACAAATGAGAGGTAAGACAAGAAGGATAAAGAGAAGGAAACCTCAAACTTAGTCTTTTTAGCTGGCTGTCTCCAAACTACTTTAAGTGTCAGGTCAAGAGTGAAGAAAACATCAATTCACATCACACAAAACACACAAAACATCAATGCAACAACAGTGACCCAGTCACCCCAGGGACAATCAAGACAGTGAATACCATTTAGGACATTAAATATTGGAGGTGAAATAATGCAGAAATGCTGTAGAAAGTTAGCCAAAATGGATGTATGTTACATCTCAGCTCATACATGCTCCCACTTGTTCTGAATGGAGCTGAATTCTGGGACACAGCCTTCATCTTTCGCTGGACTTAAAGAAAGGAATTAGAAGGCAACTTCTCCCGGTGATGCTAAACATCAGACCTTGCAGTTAATGAGTTTCTCCTGGAAGATAACTAAAAGCTAGTACGGGATTCATGGTTATGTGCCGGGATATGCTTTCATTGTGCTCCCTTGTCCAGCCAGTACTGGCAGAAGCAACGGAGAGGCTTTTGAGCTTAACGGTCTGTAAAGATAATTTCAGCAATCAGGGTCAAGGTCACAGAGATGCAGATTACCGTGGCCACACTCTTCCACACTGTTAGAGCTCAAAATGTGCTGCTGGATGGAGCTGCAGTTTGGGCAGAGAGATGCATGATAAATCCCTGCGACTAAGGGCCCCTGCGCTGGCAACATCTTCAGGAGCAGAGCAGTCATGACCTTTTTACCACATTAGTAAAATTCCTTATTGCCATGGATGCCACTTCTGGGGTTTATGCTTGAACCAGCAGCCTTCTGCCCACAGATACAAGGTGTTAAGGGAACAGAGAAAAAATATAGTCAGCATTTGTTCAAAGAAAAAACAATCTGCAAACTAGTAGAGAAATACATGAGACGGATTGATGGCAGAAGCTGCAGTGGAAGAAAAACATATTCAAATCAGAAACACAGTCAATCATCTTTTTTTAACTCATTTCTGAGTTGTGGAGGAAACTTCTACAGGTGGTATAGGAAAGACTTTGGTGCAGCAGGGTCAGAGATGTAGGCAGAGAAGTGCAACTTTCTGTACTCAGGCCTTGATGTTCAGTGCTCTTGCATCAAGACTGATCAATGCCCTTGAATAGCTATCAACATGCCGAAAGTCTCCAGCAAATGGTTCAGCCATCCTGGAACAGGAATGGACACAAAGCAATGAGGGTGGCTGTGAAATTACAGCCTATTGGTTGCAGCCTGGTAACTGGTTGTATAACCAAACACAGGGTGCTTATCTCTGCAAGAAAGGAGCGAGTTACTGTAAAGTTATTTCTGAGTAGGAGTTTGGCCACGATCTGCTGCTGATGTCAGGCAGGTTCTCCCCTTACTCTATCCCAGAGTGAGGTGTCTGTGTGCTCACAGCCTGGCTTAGTTCTCTTACATGAAAAGAAGTGAGTCTTTAAAAAACTATGTCCTGGCACCATGTAGAAATACAATTTTTATCTCTGTGAACAACGATATCAGCACTACTGCTACGTGAGAAACTTTCAGCTCTAACTCATACAGCTGTTGTGTGAGTTCTTAAATCTCTGGAGTCATTTATAAGGCACCCTGTAAATACTCCCTGCGAGGAAGGTTTGCCTTTAGTTACTAGGTAGCCATCAGCTGTTGTGCCAACACACCCTGGTACTTTCAGCCGACAGTGTTTGTGTGGTTTTACAGGGCTATGAGGCCAATGAACCTGTTTCTGAAAGCTCACAGCCCAGCTCTGCTGCAATGTGCAAGGCACATGGCTGCTCATCTGCATGAATGCCCTTACCCCGGGGCGTGGTGCGTGGTCCCTCCTCTGTGTGAGAAGATGCTTCATATTTACCACAGAACACCAAACACAGATGCCATGGAGCAGGTGCTGCACTTCAAGAAAGCAGCACTATTTCCTCTCAGACAGATAATATCCTGCCCAAATCCTCATGACAAAGCTGTGGCAGCCACAGAGAAGTGTTAACCATTCCTGGCTGGCTATAAAGACCTGGAGAGGGGTATGTCCCAGTGGGGTGACGGGGGCTGTCCTGAAGGATAGGGACGATTGAAGAGAGTGCTGCAGTGGAGCAGCCCGTGCATACACCATCTGAAAGGAGTGGAGAGTGGGCACTCTCTCTGTGTGCCCCTGGGAAACAAATCCTTTGACAGTCTTACCTGAGTCCAACAAAGGAAAAACTCTGAAATTCTGGCTAAACCTTGGCCAAATTGGGCCTTCAAATACCTTTGGGAAGCCAAATAAGCAACAAATTCTGGGTAATGCTCTATCTGTTAGTACGAGCTTTCATTCCCTCCCATTCTCACCACTTTACAAATGCCAACAGCAAACTCTGACAAAACAGTGCAGCTTGGTTCAATTAAAAAAAAACAAGCATGGGGATCTGCAAACAGGATGTGTGGGGGTGAGCTCTGGGACCAGCCCAGGACTGGTAGAGAGGAAACCACACTAAGCTGGGTATCTGTATCAGAACCAGGAATATTGTTGAATTTAAACAAAAAACGAAGCTTATCTCTATAAATGCTTCATAGCATGAGCCCTGGTATAAGTGTAGTTTAGCAGTCATCAATTAGATGATACTGGTTTTTAGAGTAGTTTGAGTTTCTGGATGCTGTAAACAAGAGCCCTCAGTTACTCAGGTGATGCCTGGGACAGGGGGAAGCCAACAGGGCTGGAAGACCTAATGCTTTTGCAAGATTTAGGTGTGCTCTACAAATGTAAATGGGTGCAATGAATAGATAAACTGCCACTAAACGGTACGTAAAATATGTCTCTGCTGGCCCACCACACCCACAACGACCCTCTGCAGAGAGATGCACACAGTTCTGCTTTATTTATTGAGCCAAATACCACGCCAGTATTTATTAGCCTCACTCTGGTGAAAAAAGCCACAATCCTCATATTAAAACATTTTATTCCATGAACCAAAACCAAGTGAGAGACACCCGTCAGCACAAGCAGTATTGTTTTTAGGGGTCTGAGGCAGTCAGAGGAGCTCTGGCATGATTAACGCAACATTTGTAGTGTTCATTTTTCAAATTGCCCACATCCAGCATTCCAACAACAGGCTGAGCTGGGTTTGCATGACAGTACCAAGTAACTGTAGCAACCCAAATAAGTCACTGATTCCTGAGAAAAGTATGAACTACAATAGCAAACACAATCTTAATTTAAGTAGCCATGTTCTAATCAACTTCACTTCCTACCGAGGTTCATGTGGTGTTAGTCAACCTATGAAGGATCTCATCCTTCTCTCATTGAATTCAAGACGAATCTTGCTGTGGGTTTTAACTGGAGCCGGACTGAGCTCTGAGCACATGGTGGCATTGCTTTTTGCTTGTTAGGACAAACAGAGCTAATAAGGGCTGGAGTGACATGATGGGGAGGGAAGGGAGGAGCAGATCTCCACTCAGCACTGATTCACCCTTCATCTTTGAGGTGTTTATACACAGCCAAAAAGAGTCAAGAGGTCTCTAATGACTTTCTAGTCACCCAGTCATTGACCCTGGGTGAGTGGAATGAAATCTGAAATGAACCTTGGCTCAAGACAAAGCAGATCGGAGCTTTGTATCTAACAAGAAATTGTTATTCTTTCTCAGTGCACTGTACTATTATGGAATAAATGAGAAGAAGTCAGACATAGATACTCTCAACAATCCAGCAACCTCCCCCCTCTCCAGGACCCGGATGCTTGCTCCAGGCTACAAAATGCAGCTGAGTGTTAGGGACTGTCAGGATCTAACCCAGAAAAAGAAGTTTGAACAACCAAATTGTGGAACAGCCCAAACCAGCACCCTCAGTCTGGGCTCCCCCAGTGCTTCTTTCCTCTTGCTTGGTCAAAATGCACACGCATTATAATTAGCCCTTTGGAGGTTGCTCTCCCAATCTGTTTTGCTAGACATGTTTGTCTGGACTCTTTGCAAGACAAGTGTTAAGAGTGAACAACAATTTTTAACAGGACTGCTGGCCAGTAACATATTGGGAGTAAAGCCTTTTAACATTAGCTACCACACTAAGGTTAAGCTTCCTCTTTTTTTTGTGACAAATATTCCTTGCCCTCTTCTTGTCTTAGTAATCACACTTTCTGTATCACTGATGAACAGTTAAATCCACTTTTTGCTTTCTACAAAATCAATTAACACATCTCAGCATGAGCAGATGGAGGCATCATTACCTGAGGGTATACAACTGCAGACAGCAGCAAGTGAGCAGTACACAGACACCTACGTTTATGCCTACAGACTTAAGTGTGATATGGCTAAGGGAAAAAAACAAGGACGTCCACTCCCTGCTCAGTTATCATGCCTTTTCTTGGGAGGATCATACCCTCTACTAACACATTATCATTCATTCCCTTCTCTGAAACAGGAAACTACTTGTTTTACCCTCCCAGGGTTTGATTAGGCAACCACTGATATCAAACCTGGGCACTACCAAACCAGCTGTCAGCACGACTTTCTCTGGATCAGGCCACAGACATAATCCTGCAGCAGTGAACAGCTGACCTGCCCGTGCGCAGTCGGTGTTTATGGCAGCTGGAGCCAGGCACCCCATCTTCCCTCTACCCTTGGGTGCACTGCTCAGTGCTAGCCATTTTACATGGTGCAAATGCTTGCACAGGTGTTTACGAGATGCTCTGTTTGAAAGTGCTGTGTTGAAAGCATTGGCTGAATGCACCTCTGGCATTTGTCCCTCTGAAGCCTCCTCCAGTTCTTCCTGACTGGAAGAGGTGTGATCTGCCATCTTCCAGACCTTTGTGGATCAGAGGAGACACTTTCCAGAGAGGACATCCGGCTAAACTAGCAGCAAGCATGAATTCCTACTCGTTGTAACTCTTCCCTGCAAGAGAGGGTCAGAGACACAGGTTGGTACACTCTTTGGCTTGGCTTGATAATATTAACAAAATCAGTACTTTGCCCATAGGACCTACCAACCATCTGACACCTAATAGACTGCTCGGGCTGGATGACATGACATCGACCTGTGTCAACCTTGGCTAACAAAAGCATCTCTTAATCCAGCAGGAAACAGCCAGGGATCCATGCTCTGATCCTCTGCAGAGCTCCTGTGGGGCTCGCTACACTCTTGGGGAGAAGTGGCAATCTGTGCCAGGTCAGACAAGAAACTCCTTGTCCCAGGAAACATTAGAGGGATGTTGCTTCACTATCTTGAGCTAAAGTTCAGTTTTTCCACCCCAACACACTGGCAGGGGTTGGTGTTGTTGATGATTACCTGGGCAATAAGGGCACACAAACCTTGCTAGCTCATGTTGTTTTCTATGTGCAGTCCTCCTTGTAATAAGAAATGGTTGGTTCTGCGCCAATTATTTTCTGAGGTTTGCCAGCACATGGCTTGGATATGACCAGCCTGAGAGAACAGGAGGTGCTGCGGAAATGTCAGCCAAGGAGCAATGGAGAAGAGTGTGTGTGTGTGTGTGTGTGTGTGTGTATAGAAGGGGGGGGGGCAGGATGCGAGGGATACTCTGAGCCAAGGAGCTTGCTTGCTCCCACCCTCCCAGAGGCATGACTGTGCATGCCCTTGCCTGCCTACTCTCTCCCAAGGCATTTGTCTTGGAAGAAAAAGAAGGTCTTGCCCTGGCAGTGCCCTAAGAAAGAGAGTGCATTAAACCTGGCTGCAAGGAAAAGTGGCCAAGCAGAGGCGTATTCAAATTCAGGGAAACTGATGACAGACAAGTCACAGTGTCTTAGAAAATGCTGTTGGGCCCAAAGTACTTACAAAGAGGTTAGCAGGACTCAGGGACCATGTCCAGTGAGAACAGGGGTGAGCACATCTGGAGATAGATGCAGGGAACAGAGCTTTCTGCATCCAGGCACAAATATTTTTGAACAGGATTGACCCCACCGTCAGTTTTCACTTGGTCAGCAGTGCTACCTAAACTGGGATTTACCATTATGTCTGGCCAGGGCTAGTGCTTCTGGCTGAACTGCACTAGCCAGGCAAAACAGAGCCAGTTTGGAAATGTCAGAGAAATGCATGTGATTTTTGGCAGAAAACTGCAAATAAAAACAATTGTATAAATACATGGTTTTTACCAACTAATCTCAAAATCCCTTCTTCAGCAGAAATTCAGGCTATTACAGATTTAAAAATGCAGCAGGTGAGAGCACAAAAAGCCCACCCCAGTTTCAGTCTGCAGAGACTGTTTCTAAAATCAGGGTTACTTGGGCTGCTTTCCTTCTCTCACAACACTCCTCTGTTCTTCAGTCCATAAACACTCATCCCAGATCCAGGTTATCTTATTTGTACAAGCTATGAATTTCATAAATGCCTTTGGCACTTTAGCAAACCCATGCCTGTAAAATAACTGCAATCTCAGTAAGAAATATTGCTGATCCCACCTACAAATCTAACCTTGGATTTGTGTTGCAATCTCAGTACTGTATGTCTTGTCTAAAACACACCACAGAAGCCATGCAGGAGGTGAAGACTTTTCTGACCAGCCTTCTGAGTGCACAACAGAGACGAAAATTGCAGCCATCTGTCTGCAGCATCTCCAGTGCCCACTCTGAGTGTCTCCATGGAGCACCCGCTACCCACCAAGTCTTGTCCCCATGGATGAAGGAAATTTGTCCTTCTGCAATCAAAACATCTTTTTTCAAGACTCAGTGCGCACCAGCTCTACGCTTCTGCCAGATTCACTGCTCTATATTTTTTATTCCCTTTCTGTTGTGTTTGATTCAGAAATTTCAGATTCCCATCCCAGGTTACTGGGTTGCACGTGACATGGCAAGCGAGGAAAAAGACATGTTGTATTATTTGATCTCAGTCCCACCAAGCTTACCATAAACCCAAAAGTATCTCCTGTAGGAGGTAAGCTCTTTGACTGTGTCATGATCTAAGCATTTTGGACTGATGTGGCAGTCCAGCTGTTACACCAATTTCTTTGGTAGGAGGTCTTAATCCCATAGCATAGGTTGGCAATATCAGCTTGGTTTTAGCATCATTTTTAGGACAGAGCATGGCTTGCCACACCTGACCTTTATCTTCCCATATGGCTAGGTGCAAATCGTCGTTTACTGGCTTGCTAAAACTTTAGCTAAGCTCCAGTTTTTTTAAAAAAAAGTGGGACTGGATTCACCTACCCATAAATTTGTCAGGACTGTGTCTCTCCTGCTCCTTGTCTTTTCAATCAAGTCTCCAGGCACACAAGGAGTGGAGGTCTCTGCTCCTGGCAAAACCCTGGAGATTTCCCCCCTGCCACAAGGATGGCCCCTGCCTCTGTGCTGCCCACTAGTCCCAAAGCTCCCATCTGTACTAGTAAACAAAACACACCCAGGACACACATCTGGCCAAGCCCCACAGATGCACATGCCCATGCACAGCTAAGGCAGCGTGACACTGGGACCCTTCACTGGAGACGGTTTGGATGTGATTGTCCCATTTTAAGAGGGAAGAGAGCTTAGCTATGTGCATGGCAGCTGGGCCATGCCTCCTGTCCTCCCCTGGTAGACCTCGTCGGACCTTTATTTGGGTGCTTTCAGCGTGAGATAAAAGCAAAGTGTTAAACTGTGCCTGGAAGAGCAGCAGCAGCAACTCTGCATGCTGGTGATGCACGAGAGGGGTAGGGTTGAGGCAGCCACAGCAGCACAGTGGAAGACAGGACTCCCGGCAGAGGGGTTCTGTGCTATTAACAGTGCTGCAAGGGAACAGCTGTTCCACTTACAGTCCATGAAATATTTATGAAATAAACTTCTGGAATGTGATGAGGACATTTAATAGGATGTCACCTCCTGGGATTAATGAAGCACCAGAAGAACTGTAAGGTCGCAGACCTGCGGCAAAGAGCAGCTCTGAAGGAAAGCCACCACTCTCTTCTGCTGCTTTGATTTGTAGTATGTAGGCACGTAGTCAAGAAGCCCTTTGTGCCAAGTGCTATTCAGAGAGATGGTTAGCAACGACCACATGTGCAGACCTGGGAAAATTGGTGCCAAACCCAGCCAAGTCTCACCACTCGCTCAGAAGGACAGACAGAGTCTTGTCCCCACTGGGAAAATTGTTAGGGGCTTGAACGCTCCTGGCTTTTGTACATCCCTGCAGGCTACAAGAGCCTTCCCTCTTCCTAAGCTGGACTGTGGATTTGTCCAGCCTTGCATGCTGATGTTTAATATCCACTTCCCAGGGCAGGAAGAGAAGACACTCATGGCTGGGGCAGCCAGAGCAGCACAAGATGGAACATGTCGCGGATCTGGCATCCTCACAGCCAGCACTGCTGTGGTGCATGGTAGGCAAACAGCATCACGGGGCTGGCACAGACAGAGGACCATCGTACTGACGCCAGCACTCACGCTATCAACATACCACCCCAGTAGAGGAAGGTGTTCAGTAATTCAAATGTTGTTGCAGTGCCCTTTGGAAGCAGCATGCAAACAGGACGCTGGGGAATTGCACAGTACCCAAGGAGCCTATGCTATGTTTTCATGGTGATGTAAAAGTCAAAATCTAGTTAGGCAAGTTCAGGCAGCCAAATTATGGGAATCTTATAGCATTTTCCTGCTTGTAGTGTAGATACATTAATCAATGCATATCTGAGGAGGCAAATCATTAATAGCTCCTCTCCTAATTTCAAGTATTTGTAAAGGGTAGCATCTTATACAGGTTGAAATCTGTGCTAGTAGCACACAGACCCTGCACCACAGGAATATCCTGGCTTCTGCCACAGAATGCTAATGCAAGCAGAGTGATGACCCCTACTTTGTGAACCAGAAAGCCAATTCCCACCAACCATTCAGCCGAGCTAGTACATTACAACCTAAAACCAGTTTGGTGGCAGGAGAGCAGTAAAAGGAGGCACTTCCATGTGCCAGCATGGCTTTCACCTGGCTATGGTACATCCCAGATTTCCTCATTCTGCATAATCCCAGCTACCAGCAAATGTCAGGAGTATTAAATTGGCTGCACTGGGGTTTGGATGCACCATTTTCCATTAGGAACATTCTCTCCAAACTTTTGGTGAAGACTATTTTTTTTTAACACTGTTTCATTTTGCTAAAAACCATTTGAGCTAAGAAAGCCCTGGAGAAAATCACTGACAACTTGAGTGAGATTTTAAAATGTCTCTTCTCCCATCTCCCTCTTGGTAGGACTGGGGAGGAATTATTCACAGTTTATTTCTCACTACCTTTCATGAGAACTGTTCACTGAGGTGATGAACATTTACATAAATTCATCTGGTCGGTAAGTACTGTACCATTTCTTAGTTTTCCTATAATATATTCATGGGAAAATGTGAAAATTTCAGTAGAGAAGCAGTTAATGTTTACTGCAAACTGTAGCTGCAGTGTGCTCAGGGAGAAACAGCACAGCTGGCAAAATAACCTTGCTCTAGGGCCTGATTTAAACCCCGGAAAAGCCAGAGAGACTCTTCCATGCTTTTTAGTTCAAGCAATATTTATTCTGTCCATCCCTTGGACCTCTAACACTCTTGTAAAAATTGGATGGACCTGCAGGCCAAGACATCGCAAAAAATGGAAAATATTTTCAGGTCTACTTACTTCATTTGGACAAAAAAATCTTTGAAATAGGGTGTTGGATGCTTTATTGCAAAGAGACAGAAAGAGGAAAGCTTGGAACAATTACTTCTACAAAAAAAAAGGATTTTTTTTTTTTCCATTCAAAAGCCTGTTATTTGTTTACTTTATATAAAGCAAGTTCTGTTCTTTGAATTTCAAAGCTTCTGAGTATCACTAAAGACCAAGCTATATTTTTTCCATTTGATAAATGGCATACTGGAAAGCTGTTTGCTATAAATAGTTCATGGACAATGAAACTGTTGCATTGGCTCTTTATTCCTAGATAATTCCAGAGGAGGGGGAGGGGGGGTGGAGATGAGAAAGACGTATACAGAAAACCAGTGTGATAATTTCTTTGCTCACCTGTCTGTATGATTAAGACTTAGGGGTATACAGCCAAAGCATATCTTCAGCCTAACAAGGCCAATCTTCCTGAGATCCGCCAGCAGTCAGTGGAGAGATGGGTCTAACTCAGCCTCTTTGGAGACCCCTCCACAGGGTCTCAGCTGGTGCAGGCCACAGTGGACCACCGCTGGTGGGCAGAGGGGTGGTGCTAGGGCAGACGGCTGCCTTGGTCCCAACCACCCCTTTTTGGGAGGGTCTAACCTGCAGCCCCTCAGGAATGGGGATGGGGTTTCTCGAGTGCACCTCATCCTCATCAGATCTGGTGCCTGCCCAAGCCCTTCACAGGGGCACGAGGCTTCCCGTATGCCCAGCACTTTCAAGGAAGGAAAAGTCTTGCTGCAGTTTGGCTCTACACAGGGCTGGGAAAGTTTTGGTGAAGTCTGCAGAGGCCAGAAAACCCAAGAAGGAATTCTTGAGAGTGCTGAAGGGCTAGGGCAGCCTTAATACAGCTTGAGTTCTCCAACTTTCACAGGCCATCTGTTTCAGTCTCAGGTGGAGATGAATAGAAAAAGGGCAGTTCTGTGGGTATGTATGAGCCCAAGACACTCACGTTTCTGGCTGCCACAGTCCAAAGAAACAGACAAGCAGCTTTTCCTGCTGCTTTTGGAGACGGAGAAGAACCAGAAGGAATATTCTCATAACTGGACACCATTAAGGACACCAAAATATCCTCAGCTGCTTGTTATAAGAATTTATTCCAATACAAACTTGCTCCCTGAGCACAGAAAGACCACAGCCATGGAGCAAGATGCTCTCAGCAAGAAGGAAAGGAAGTCTAGATATGAAGCCTGTGAGTTCATACAGGATTCACCACCAACCCCTTTGTTGTGACTGAAATAAATTTGCTTAAAAATTGCAATCTAAAGCCAGCAGGGATCACTTGTCAAAGTTATATGTTACAAAATATTTGTATTGTGCATATACTTTATGTACTGTAAATATCTTCTGTAACAATCTAATAAAGCTTTTTAAAAAATTCTATTTCAAAAATTATTGTTTTAAAGAGGAACATACCATCCACAAATTCCCTGCCCTTGCTCCAGGTAGCAACTTTGATTTCTCTGTTGGTACTGTGGCTCTTTTATAATTGTGAATATAGGTCTTTTACCAGAGCTTTGGAGCTTGTCATAGGCTGTGGGTAGATAATCAGCTGGGCATTATCTGATCCCAGAAGGACTTGTCTGGTCTACAGTGAGGATCCTGCAGTATAATGTTTCAGGTAAAGTTTGGTGCCCTTACTCTTCCAGGCATGGAAAGCAAGAGAACATGTCAAGAAGGATTAGGAGGAATAGATGACTCTTCACAAAGGGGACTGGTTAAATGATCCACTGTCACATTCAGGTGAAGAAAGCCCTTGTCTGGCTGCCAAGAGTCAACCCCAAAATGGACACAGCTGACGAAATCAGACTAAACAACAAAATATAACCTGTAAGTGGTCTGAGCCTGAAAAATATCTCTTCACATAGAAGCAAAAGTGTCTTAAGACATTTTAAAAGTGCCTTAATTATTCAGTGGAAGGAACGTGGATGTGCAACTTTGTGGGTGCTTGCAGCCAAGCAGACACAAATGATTGCATTTAAATGCCCCACAGAAGAGGACTTTCACTTGAATGTCTTCTGAGAGCTGCACACTTATTTGAAGTTGGAGGAGCTGGGACAAGAGAAGGAAAGCTCGCCAGTGGCTTATAGATCCCAACCTCTTTCTGCATAGTGGCAAAAAATTAATAATAAAATAAATGTACAACTCTGGGGGGTGGCCGTTCCCTGCACCCACAGCCTGGCTGGGTGCCGAGCTACCCAGAGGCAAGGAGCTACACCATCAAGTGTTTAAGTATATGTTTAGCTGTACATGAGTCAACTGCTGATTTCAGAATAGCTCTTCTTCTCACTTAGAGTTGAATGCACTTGCGGACCTTTGCTGAATCAGGCCGCAGGCAAATTGTCATGTGGACATGTTATGTTCAAATAGTGACCTTCTTATGAAGAGATGGATCTAGTCTTATTCTAGCCATTTGAGATTTTGCCACTGACCAATAGAGGGGCTCTCTGTAGTCCAAGACATATCAGGGAAATGCAAATACAGCTAAAGTGTAACCAGTTTCAACATTTTAAAAGCTCTTCTTATTTCATTAGCCAGAAGCTGCATGTGTAGGCACCAGATGAAAAGATGAGTACGTAACCCTTGCTCTGTGCATAGCAGAGTAGTACCACGCAGCATGGCCCCCAGAGTCAGAGAGAGAGCGTAACCCTGTGTAACCAGCAGTCTGGTCCCATGCTCTGTCAGATATTTAGCCAAGCCAGGTTAAGGACACTTCATTACTCGCTTAGTGTCCTGACCTGTCCCCCTAGCCCCTATCGCCCCATGAGCCTTGAATGCCTCATTTTACAGTGCTGGGTGAAAAATGTCCCCCACAAGCAGTGTTGGGAGATGCAAGCCTGGTCTTCCCTAGGCTGAGGGAACTGAATCCAGGTCCTTCATTTCCCAGGGAAATGTTGTAGTCGTTTCTCATTACACTCCAGGCAAATAGCTGCACAGCAGCCACTGGTGCCACCATTGAATTTAGTGAGGACCCTGCTCCCAGAGGTGTGGATCACAGGTGCAGAGACCCATGTATGGGCCCCAAGGGAACCAAGTGGAAAACTCTGGAGACCTCCGAGTGAGGTGTGGTGCCAACCCATGCTCCCTGTTCAGACCCTGGAGCCAAACATGGTGGCATGGATTGAGCGTGGGCAACGTGTAGGCACTTACTGTTGCATGGCTTGGATCATTTGGAGGGACACCTTGGGTCCATGGTGACTCAGTTCTGTCTCAGTCCCTCTTCAGATCCCAGTGATCATTACCATGGCTAGCCTGCCAGGTTTAATTTTGGGATCACTGACCATTTTCCCACAGGCCTTCAATGTCATTCTTTGTTCAGAGAGTCTCACTCTGGCAGTGGATCAGTAAAGGAAACTGTTGCCATTTGGACCACTGCTTTGCCTGTTGTAGCATTGGCACCTGCTGGAAACCTCCAGGAGGGTGTCAGAAGTCAATTAAAGGGCTCTCTCTGAGGGCAAAGTGCTCCAGAAAGGCTTAGAGAGAAAAGGCTCCCAGGAGTCCTCACTGAGCTTCAGAAGTCCTCAGCCAGGCTGGCCTTACCAGAAGCAGGAGGTTGAACTTGCTACCAAAAAAGTCTGATTATGGTTTCTTATTGATTTAACCCCCGCTAGGTTTTTTTTTTTGCTAATCTGGTTCTTTGGATTCTGGGGGGGTTTCTTGATTGCTGTGATCTCTACTTCAGTGACATGGTCTTTAATACCTCAGTTATAGAATTGCATGTTCTTGCAGATGGAGTATTGGTTGTGTTTTTCCATATCAGTACAGTGTAGCCAAAACAGCAGCCTGACACCTATAGAAGTGCTCTAATCAGGATATCATCAATATTAACTTGCCTTCAACCTGGACACTAAAATAGTGTAATTAACAACAGCATGCAAGTATTTTGTAACACTGTGATGGCATAGCCAGATGCAATTTTCCAAAAGTATATAAGCAAAGTGATCACCAAAGGGGCAAAGACAGCTGTAGTTGCACATTGGAGGCATCTGAGTAACAAAAGTTGCCAGACAGACGACAAGAGATGTTCAAGAGCCCAGGAGAAGATGGGACAAGAAGGACTGATGGCAAGACAAAAGAAAATAAGATAAGTGGTATCAGGAGCAGAGGAGACCTTCTGTGCCTTTTTGGAGGGGGTCAGTAGCATGAAAATATTAGGCATAACACAGAGAATCAGAGAAGAAAGAAGACAACTTGGGCTCTCTTACTGAAGAACTCTCAGGCCTGATGAGCTGGACCTTGGTGATTATGAATGACCAAAACTACAGCCAGCAATGCAAACTATTAGCTCTGTGGTATCATGTACTCACGGCTAATTTAGACTATGACTGTTAGGCACTAAGAGTTTTCTCTATGTAGTAACAATGCTTAATATCATGTAAGAATTACCCATTAGCAAGTGGGTTGCTAATGAATGAATTTAGCAGACAATTTAGTTTTAGAATTTAAAGTTGGTATGATTCGCCAGTCTTCTAAACACTCCCATCAGTGGTCTCTAATAGCCTAGCTGATGTAACGAAAGATCTATTCAGTTACATAGGCAGGACCTACCCAAGCTGCAACTGTATCTTGTGTCAGCTATATATAAGTACAATTTTATTCCCACATTAAAAGCTGCAGTATAGCCAATGGCTACTTATGAACTTAACAGTGATATTATTGCTGCCCTTTGATTTAGGACCTGGAAAGCAGAACATTTGCTTGAAAGGTGAAACACAAATTGCTGGGGCAGGAGGTTATTTGCCTGATGGTTTTGCACCTCAGGAGTCCTATTTTCAAGCTCTTCTAACTACAGTAGATGCACTTTGCTTTTCAGTTAAAAAGTGGAGTATTCTTGTTTGCTAAAATGTTTTCAGGTGCTGGAGCTGCAAGAAGGAATTCAAAGATACTATGAAAATCATTATAAATCACAAGACTTGACAAGTCTATCCCAATTAAAAACCCAAGCTCTTAAAGATTTAACCTGTCTTTTGACCGATAATGGGATCCCAACCCTGTCAGAATTTTTTAATCTGTTTTAACAAGGGCAAGGAATTAAATCAGTCCACTGGCTCAGTTGCAGTTTCAAGGGAAGGGTTCAGACTCACAATTAAGACAACCCTCTTTCATTTCAGGCTCAGCTAAGCCTCAGTCTTTTATGCCGAGAGCTCATGGATCAGTATCCTCATGTTGCCCTGCCTACCAGGCTTATTTGGAAACCTCCTTTTGGTGTAGTCTTTCCTTCTCATCATCTGCAATCAAGCGCAGAAGTGTTTCTCGTGATCAGAATGAGCTCAATGCTGCTAAAGATGTTTTGGTCTTGGTTCCTCTGTCAAGGTGGCTGTAAACAACTGTAGCACATCTACTTTTGCAATGAAAAAGACAGAGAGGAACATTATTTGGAAAAGATGCTATGCCTATTTAAAAGGCCAGCTCGAGCTATAATTAGGTAGTGCTCAACTGGATGTGGAGGAGGTCCCTGAGCTGTAATGTAATACATGTGTGGAATAGAGTAGAAACAAATTTATAATGCCAGCCCAAAAAAGCAGATAAAACATGGAATAAAATTGGGCAGTTAAAAAAAAAAATAAATGCAGGATTAAAATCTGCACGGGATTTACTACCCACATTTTAACCCAACCTTCTCTTTAGCCTACAGATGAGCTTCCTCCATGTCTAAATGTTTCCATCCCAGAGAAGGAGAGGCGTGAGAGCACAGACAGAGGAGAGAGCAGTGGCTTTGGGGAAGCCGGGACCCCGCAGAGGTGTCCTGCAGCACCGCAGGCAGGTGGAGGCGCAGCCGCCGCTGGGAGGAGGCAGGAGCCTTGCAGAGCCCCCTCAGAGAGGCAGTGCCCTGCGGGGCCACCTCGGCTGCCCAGCCCCATCCACCTCTGCTGCTCCTCATCCCTCCTTTCCAGCCAGCAGCGCTACAAAAGCAGCCCGCTGCTGCTTGGTTCGGTGTTGACCAGACTCGAGTAGCTCCAAAACTCACACAGGAGTTGAGGAGAGCAGGAATAATTCCTCTAGGGCACCTCGGGGAAGCCCCGCGCCAAGGACCTCTGCCTCCCGCTGCGCCTCCGGTCACCGTTGATGCCCCACTCCCCGGGCAGCCCTTGGTACAGCCAGTGAAGAATGTGACCTGAAATTCCTGTTCAGCCAACGTGGCCTGGTGGTGGCCGGTGGACAGGCATGAGTTGAAGAGCTACATTTCCAGGAGTCAGGCACCCAGGTAGACTGGCACAACCTGCGCATCCATCTCAGCTCTGGCAAACAAGACGGTGGCACTGTGAATGGAGTCACCCTGCTCACACGTACGGTGTGTTTTATGAGCAAGCGCTAAGCACTTATCAAGTTGCAACTTCCTTTTTAGTCTCATTAACTATTTAGCTTTACCTCGGGATGCGTAAATGAAAAGGCATCCCTAAACTGTACTGCTGTCTTGTTTCTGCCAGGCCTTCAGGAGGGCCTATGGTACCTCCCCCATGGGAGAGAAGTCTCCAACCACTGACAGCATGTGGAGCAAAACACATTTGGTAAAAATGGACATGAACCAAAAGAACAGGTATTTGGAGACTAAATCAACACAGTCCATTTTATCTCTCTGATTCAGCATACTACAAACTTCTGACCTCGTATCGATTTCTGATTTTAGTGGGGTCGGTGTTTACAAGAACTAATTGTAACTTGACCTACTTACGCTTTCTTGGTCTAAGAATAGTGTGTTTGTCCTGTCTTTGCCTGCCAGGACCAGCAGCTGTTTCTGAGATCACTATCAGACATACTTTAAAGAGTGTTTTCCACTTAAGGAGATCTACAAGATGCCTTTTGCCTTTTTTAGGTTTCACTTATTGATGGGGAAAAAAAATTAATTTCAAAGTAATTGCGACCTAAAAACAACCTTGCAAAAAGCCACCCGCCCTCTCCCCGCAGCACCACTCAACAGCTCTCAGCCCACCATTTCATGGTGCTCAGGATTCAGCTCTCACTGGTTCACTGCAGACTGCATCAGGCCCTAATTTTACACCTGTCTTTCTGTTATCCTTTTCTGGGTTTTCCACTTCATTCTAATGTATTTTTTCCAGAGATCAAGTACACTCAGGGTTTTCTGGTGACAACTAAACATCTTTGATTTTTTTTTTTTCCTTTTATTTCTAACTTTAATTTTTTCCTACCAGCTTCCAGAGCTGTCAGGTTTCTCTCCCTGAGAAACACTTGTATTTTACAAAAAATGAGACTGAAAAATAACTGATTGCAAGTATTGGGAGTTGCAGGGGAGGCAGAGAGGGCATGGAATAAGGCTTGAATTCTTATTTTAAAGAAAGCAAAGGAGGTACTTCAGCTCCTTCTCAGTCAAAGGGAGGTGAAGTCCATGCAACTCCCTTGGTGCATTTCCCAGGGGGTGCAAGGGAGGCCAAAAAGCAGCGGCCGGCGTGCCCCTGGCTCTGTGCCCTGCCACGCCGGGCAGGCTGCGGCACTACCCTGGCTTGTACCATGGCTGCATCCCCCAGGCTGTGTGGCTGGTTGGACTCTTGCCAAGTCGCCTGGTCCCGGTGTACCCTTCCCACGGCACCGTGGACCCCATGGGCACCTCCGCTCTCCCCATGCACCCCAGGGCCGGCTCTGCACAGGGATCTGAGCAGGAACGGCAGCAGCTGGGGCTGCTGGAGACTAATCCCCCAGAGGATTTATCACCAGGGTTTGCAAGGTGCAGACAGCCCTCACGCAAGTGCTAAGCTGCAGCTGTTTGCGGCAGGGCTACATGCCCCAGCGAGGGCAAGGCTGGGCATGAGGCCTGCAGCAATAAGCAGGCAACAGCTCCCTGGTTGCGTGCAGGACTCCCCCAGTGAGTCACAGCATCCCACCCAGTGCCAGAGCCACTGCCAAGGGTTGCCCTTTGGTGCTTCTTGGATACTGAGTGGTAATTACTTTGCACATTGCTCCCCACTGAGAGAAGCTGACAGGTCCTGGGGAGAGAATGGGTGCTTCAGTGCTGCTATTGAAGACCCAAATGGTCTCTTTCCCCAGGGAGTGCTGGGGAGTAGCGCAAGGGAAATCGTAGGGAAGTCTCCATGGGACCCTTCACTGCATGGACACCCACGCTCCCGGCCTGAGAAAAATGCCTTGTGGTGCATTAGACCAGAGCCTGCAGATCACAGTGCCATGGTGAGTGGTGAGGGCCAAGCTGAGCAAAGGGAAAAATGACTGTCATCCCCTGGGCAACCCTGTGTGGGAGAGCAGAGCTATCCTCCTTGCCCAGCCCAGGCAGAGGCTCTTCCCCTGCCAGCCCTGTGCCAGGGCTGTCTCCCTCCCCAGTTACGGGATCACTGCGTCCCACAGGTTCACCTTCCAGTTTGCTGTGAAATATTAATTTTCCCTTTTAAAGCATAGGACCGAGTGGGACTTTCATTGGGGCAAGCCAGGGCCCCCAGCTAGTCAAACCTTGCTTTGGTCGCCGTTGGCCAGCTTTTCACCATGGAGTCTGGCTCTGAGGCATCTTCTCCCCTGCAGCCCCTGAGATGCACACCAAGCCTTTTCCCTCCTGGCCACCCAAACCACTGTCCCACCAGGCAACAATTTACACTAAATGTCTGGTAGAAAGTTAGAACCAACCCGTCCACTCCCCAAACCTTTGGAAACTGAGGACAGGATTTATCCAAGCCCATGCAGACATCTCCTGAAGGCAGGAGTGGGAGCATGGGGCTCCACTGCCTTTTTCTTCTTGCTTCTGCTGCTGTTTGTCGAGACTATGGGTGACCAAGGACATGCCCTCATAGGCCATGGCCAAAAACTGATCCTGACTGAGAGACTGAAACTTAAATGATTTAAGACCTATATGCTCTCAGCCTTTGAGACAATGGTAAGAAAGACAGACTGTATTTAAAATATGAAGAGCTCCTCAGTGGAAAATGGTGTTTATTAATGTGATATTTATTTGCATGAAACCAGTGATATTTATTAATACTTGTCACTCATAATGGACATGTTTTGCAGAAACACATTTTGATCCATCATTCTTTGTCACCTGATTGCTGCTACTAACTGCCATAGCTTTGTGATTTGCTGCTTTTGGATATCATAGATCATTTGAATCACATGTGATTGTCATCTTCCTGACTGAGCACTGTTGATTTTATGAACAGGAGTCCCCTTATCTCCTTGAGAAGTACATGCAGATAAATTCAAATTTTTAATGACTACCTCTAATTTATAGTCTCTTAACCATTTGGTAAATAAAAGTTCTTCACAACACCCAAAAAGCAATTTCAGCAAGTGCCCTCCCAAAGACATTATTATCATCATCATTATATTTTATTACTGCAATGGTAGTGTCTAAAGATGAGAACACCACCAGAAAGCACCAAGCAGTTAAATAACAATAATATCCCTACCTTAAAGAACATATATCTATGCACAACAGTATAAAAAAGAGGTCTGTGATTCACTTGATGTGTCCTGATAATAATATGCTCCATGTTGGTTTTGTTTTGCTCTATTTACCCAGTCCTCATCTTCAGGACAACCTGCTTCATCCTACCCCAGCACTGGAGCACTCACCACCCTGCCACAGTGACGCACAAGGAAAGCAGGGCTGTGGACTGTAGCCTGGTCTGAATTGGCTAGATAACTGCTTCTTTTGACACAAGGAATTGAACAAAATTGCAAACTGTTTCTACAAGTAAGAAAAATTGAGGGGTGTGTTATTTTCCAAGTATGTGAAGCATTTTTTTTTCCCCGAGCATAGTAAGAGATCACGAGCAACACACGTTGTCTCTGACTATGACTCCTTGCATCCAAAGTCCAAAGTTTCATGCTTTGGGGTTTTTTTTCTCATGGTTTCACAGAAAGCACCCCTCTGGTTGGCTACAGAGCTGAACCTTGGTGGTTTCCCTCTTTCTCTCACAAATACGCAGCAGCTACCACACCCTTCCTTCCTCCTGAGGTTTTTCCATCAGAGCATTAGGAAACATCTTAGACCCCAGGGTCCAAACTCACCACTTTATCATAGAATCATAAAATGGTTTGAGTTGGAAGGGACCTTCGAAGATCTAGTCCAAGCCCCCAACTATGAGCAGGGACATCTTTCACTAGATCAGGTTGCTCAAAGCCCCATCCAACCTGACTTTGAACACATCCAGGGATGGGGCACCCACAACTTCTCTCGGCAACCTGTTCCAGTGTCCCACCACCCTCATCACCTTGCCCACATGCAGAAGTTTTCCACTATGTCTAATCAAAGGGGGCATTCACTCTTCCCTTGTTGCCCAAAAGCAAAGGCAGCTGCCATGGCTAAAAGCTTCTGCATGTTGATATGACTGCTCAACCCCCAGCACACTAAGGATTCATTCATTCTCCTTCTGCTTGGTGGTATTCTGAATGCATGAAGTCAAAACACACAGAACAGGCACACGTCCAGGCCTTGGGTAAGGCCTTGACCCCTCAGAGCAGAATGTGTGTGGGACAAAAAAAAATTAAACATTATCTTTACTACTTCTGCCACATCAGTTTTGACCTGGCTGGAAGCTACTTTGGTCCCAGAACAAAACAGAGCCAACTCAGGGTGAAGGAGTGGATAACCTGGCTGTTAAGCTTTAGATAGGCACTTAATAGCATGGTAACCAGAGGACTATCTCACAGGCTGCATACCCCCTCTGTTCATTCTACAATGACAGTGTCCTCTGAGCTATCAAACATCTTTGATAGGAAGGAGGTCTGCACTGAAGTATATCTGAATGTAAGCTACCAAATTGTGCTTTGTTTTGAGCTGCTTACTTCAAAAAGGCAGAGGAAGCCCTTAAAAAGAAAACTCTTGCTCTGTTTTTCATTAGCAATTAATATGGAGCTCAGTGAATGAAAACAACATTGAAAAATGAAGAAAATGCTTCATAGAATTACATTATGCAAATTGTTTTAATGGAAAAGCATGCTTGCTTTATTAGAGCCCATATTGCCTGCTCTACAGTCATGTTCTCAATCAGACTAATTGCTCTTGCTTCTGCAGTTTAGAGGAAAGGCAGGGATGCACGCAATTGTCGGTGTAGATTAAAACTCATTTACAACCTCAAAATCTGCCCCATGTTCTGCAGCAGCTCAGCTGAGCCACAGACACCCCCGTGCTCTGCCTGAGCGTGACAACATAGAGAGAGGCAACAGTTTCTCGCAGGAGTGCTGAAGTGTAATTCTACTAATGCTCTTGCTCCCTTTTTAATTTAACCAGGCTCTCTCTCACAACAAGATGACAAGTGAGCACCCCAGGAATTGAGGTGGATGTGCATGGACATCTACCGGGTTCACAGCAGCCGTACAGGTCTAAAAACCTGTCCCCTAGACAGTAAGGGCCTCTGGAGCAAATTCAGACATGCAGCAGAATTGCTGTGTATGTGCACAAGGTGCACAGTGAATAGAAATGCAGTTGACCTTCCCTGTACTTGTCCGTATAGGAAAGGTGATTTTTATTTGGGAATACAGTGATGACACAGAGTGCTGTTCTGGAGTAGCTTATATGCCTAAAACAGTGATAGTCCATTTGCCATGTAAAACAAAAGCGTCCAAGAGCTCACATGCTCTATGTAAAGGAAAGACTTCTGTAACACCCCCATTCTCCATATGGGCTTTCCATATCAGAAACAAAAGCCTGCTCAACAAGCTTGGATCTTGCCATGCCTCAGTATGATACTTTAGTGACTTTTTATGCAGTAACAATTTCAATGGTACACATTTCTGGTATCTGGTACACCAAAATAAGGTATCTGCAAAATGGCAAATGATTGTCCTTCCTTCTACTCTCTTGGGCTGAAAACAATGTGAGAAACTTCCCATTTCCTACCTACAAAGTAGATTCATTGCTAGAAGAGCTGGATCTCAATTTGAAACATGAATAAAACCTTCAGATCATCAAGTCCAGCTGTCTGCTTTTGCAGGATTTTACTTGGAGAAGGGCTCCAGGCCCATTAAATCAACATACAATGGGATTTGGAGCTTGGCTTTATTTTTCCTCTTGTTCTGGTTTCAAAACACCAAAGGTCAAAGGTGTGCCATTACTGTGAATTCTTGCACAAATAGGGAAGACTCAGGTCCCTGTGTGTTGTCAGCACCATGATTACTCTGCGAAGAGCCTGTGGAAGTTTTAAGTGGAGGAACAAAGAGTTGGGTTACTACTGCCAGCTTCAAATATTTAAATATCGTAAGTCAGATTCCCCCAAACCCAAACAAAAAAATTTCTTTAAATAGCAGCAACTAAGGAACTCTCTTGACTTAAGCCATTATTATTCCTTTAGATCACATTTCCTCTGCAAGCAATAAGGGCAAGAAACTTACTTTTTGTAAAAGGCAAGACCCTCACCTCATCTCAGATCTCCAGGACCCACAGGTCTAAAAGCTCCCAATGTGACTAAAAAAATCACAGGCATAGTGCTAAATAAACCTGTCTCCAAATGCTGCTTTGGTTTGCAAGTGCATTGACTTGACACCTGGGTAAGCATTGGTTTCTTCTCTTTTCTTCAGTGCTCTTTTGTTTCGCATACAGGGGAAAGACACCGTGCTTTTTCAGAGTATAGTGTGATAACATCCTTGCAAGTAGGTCCAGAGTCTCTTTTTCTCCTTTGAAATGCCTTAGATTGTATTTTCAAGTTAAAAAATTGCCAGGGAAGGAAATTTCTTCAGAAGTGTCCTTTGAGTCAAAGATAAAAGTGATGCCCAGCAGGTATAGGCTAGCAGTAGTCAAAGAAAAGATGAACTCCCAGCAGAAGCTGTGAAATTCACTCCCTCTAGTTCTGCTACTGTATAAGACTACACCATTCTCTATTCCTAATTTTTTTTTTTTCCCTACCCACTGGCTGTACCAATAAATGTGCAATAAATCTGCTTGTGAATCTGCCTTTCTAGCCTAATTATCCTGCTGTTTATGATGTTTTCCTTGAGAACAGGACTTACTTAGACCACTCAACATTTCATGCTGTGACCCAAGCTCCATTAAGAGGCGACGTATCTGGGTGCCTCTGCAGCAGGTGGAGCACACCCCAGGACTGTGGGAGCAGGCACCAGCTTGGACCCCAGGAAGGCGATATTCAACTTCCAGGTTTAGCAATGATCTTCTGATACATCAGTGAGCATTTGACATCTTCTGCCTTGGTAAATATGAGATTTTGGGAAAGTTCATTGATAGTCTGTGGAATTATACATTTGGATGCAATGCTATGAATGCAAGAAATGCCCCTTTTGCAGAAGGGGCAAAATTAACCTGGAAAGGCAGGGTGAGCATCCAGACCATGTATCAGGAGAGATGCTGGTGGTAAGAGGAGTATTTCTGAGAAACCTGCTTTTATCTCCTGCAAATCTGTATTACCATTCCAGCCCATATTCCTCATTTACCCTCATGCCAACCATACTGGTTCTCACACTGATTTAAACCTGGGGCAAGCCAAGGAGAGAAGCTCAACCTCTGGTCTGTGTCCCTGACTCTCTAATGCCACCTCCAGCTTCTCCAAGAAAGCCAGGTATGCAGGGAAGAGTGACACACAGCCACCTGTTCTGGTAGGGCAAATTATAATGCCGGATTCATTGGTGCTACAACACAAAATCAATGTTGCCCATTAAAGGGTCCTTTACTGGACATCAGGAAGGAAATGTCATTCTTGTCTGGCTAGATAAATTAACTTTTAGAAATTAACTACATTCTGAGCACATCTGTAACTCACAGTCCTTTAAGACTGTTGAGGCCCACACCACTCATAAGCTTCTTCTTATCTCTAACTCCAGGAGCATTCACAAAGGAAGCTGGTGTCTTCCTGTCCCCCTCTAATACCTGGGCAACTGGAGTTTGGAAGATCAAGTTACTTTCCCCAGCCACCTGAGAGTCCTGTGGCAGACCAAGTCTCTCTCGCTGGCTCACCTCCTGGGGTCCTGGCTGTTGGTACAGCTGCTCAGACCATGGCAGTTTCACTGTGTTATCTGAGAAGCTGTAAGAAAATAGCTTATTTCCATGCTTTCTAAGTAACCTGTACTTCATGCACCTCCTTTGTGCTGGTATTGCAGGCAGAAACCCAATAAGCCTGTGCTGACTCCTGCATACCCAAACAATACCATAACCCCAGTATGCAAAGTGCCTTTAATACACTTCTTCGAAGTTAACTAAATGTTGCTGATGTTCTCTGATAAATAAAAGCCCTATAAACTGTTCCCAGTGGTACAGTACTGATCAGGGAGAAGTGTATCTCAAGGCAACTCCTTTACATTGAAGTTTTATATCAAGAATATGCTGAAACTTCACCATAAATAATTAAATATCTTTCTAAAATATTAATGCAGTTTGTTGATGGCTTCTGTTTTGCTTATGGTGTTTCAAAGATGTTGACCGTAGGCAAGTATAGATCTTATCTCTGATGAAAAAAAGCTTTGAAAATAGTCTAACACCTTTGCAGTTGAAAGTCTTTCCCCAGACAGGGACTTTTAACTGAAGTGTGCGGTCTGCAAGGCAGCACTCCTAAGGAGAAAGATCTAAAGATCAAAACAGAGCACAGTAAAGTCACTGCAAACAAATCTATTCAGTGTTTGACCAACTAATGTCAGCCACTTACAAATGACAGAAGTTTGACTCCATAAGGCCACTTCCAGAAACATGCTAGTCTAGATAGAGGTGGTCTGAAGCAAAAAATCGACATTATTTCCGAACTAATACAAAAAGTGGTTATTCAAGGCACTTCGGTGCTGAGAAATCAGATAACAGACTGTTGTACATCACTTTCCTTATTATAGTTCCCCTCCATTTAGGAAGAGCTTATGGGTATCAAGGCAGATAGTATCTAATAAATGAGTACTATCCCAGTTTCTGGAGCCAGTCATGATGTTGCAGATAATTAGAACCGCATTTTTAGACTTGGAGAAATGTGACAAAGTTTTTCCAATTATTTTTCTGTTCGGAGAGATTCGAGGTTTCCAATCAGCCGACAAAGGGGCGCAGAGAGGAACCTGGAGTATTCCGGTCTTGACCCTGTGCCAAGCAGAGGGCACAAATGCCACAGCTCTGGTGCCAGCTTTATGAGTTAAATACCTGTCTAAGCTCACTCTTCTAAGAATGATCTCACTTGGCCATGAGCAGCTTTTGTTGTGAGCCATGTGCCCTCTGCTCCCAACAGCTCCAAGCTGATCCATAGCTCATATTTCTGTGCTGTTTATTGATGACAGCAGCCTGGTAAGGGCAAATGTCCCAGTGGCTTGCACTGAACACTAGGGATTTCATGTCAAGAAAAGGTTTATATTAAAGGAAAGAGAGAAAATGAAGTACAGAATCAAAAAATCTTCTGATAGCTTATAAGTAGAGTCCCGGATGTGGAAAAGCATCTCCCACACCCTTACCTTTGTGCCACCACAGTAAAATAACCACTTTCAAAATGCCAGCATTAAATCACCTCCTGTTACTGCAGTAAACCTGCAGATGAGCATTGCTAATCTGTTGTACTGAATGCAGGAAGCTGTTGTTTGTGTTATTATCTGCTGAGCGTAGATCCCAGCACTACACACAACTGCAGGGCATTGGTATGCTGGAGCTTGCCTGCTCTGGTGTTTATGTTAAATAGGTTCACATAAGTACAAGTGTAAATGGTCAAACTTATTATTCCCTCCTAGGAACGTGCTCTCTCCATTTGAAAATGAGAAGGAAGTGCTTCTGTTGACTCCCATGGCTTCATCAGACACTCAGAGCAAGGTTTGCCTGCAGACCTGTCATTGCAACATGACCTCGAGTCAGTTAGGCCATTTCAAAATAAAAAGAGAATATTGAATGTCACTGGCAGATGGTGAAGACCTGTAATAAGTAGATAAAGTCTACGTGCATTTTCGGAGAACATGAACGAAAAGAATAAGCAGATGAAACTGAAATGTTGCTAGACCTTGGAGCAGAAATGCGGTTTTCTGGGGCATGTTCTGCCTCTTCTGGGCAGGAATAGCAGAGCAAGGAGCAGTGGTGTTAGAGTGGGTGCTCTCCTGCAGCCTGCCCTGAATCACGGTCCTGCCTGCATCACTGAGATTCCCAAGAGCCTCCACTCATGACAGAGCCTAAACAGAATAATCAAGGTCTTAAGTGCTTCGTAGCTCAATCCATTTATCTCCATAAAGAAGGATGTGCACAGCTTCCTCCCCACCTCATACAGCACCAACCTTTGGTGGTGTCATGTTGGGGCACAGACCTTTTCCTGAGTGCCTGGTCCATCTTCCACAAAGGGCACTTTCAAAACTACCAAAGTATTTTCAAATTGCTTTTGTGTAACACTATTGGTCTAGATTCTTATTTTAGCAACTTAGCACCAAAATGTCACCACCTGATCAAAGTGCTGGAATTCACACTACTTCCCCTCTTTGCTTGAAGAAGCAAAATTATTAACTAGGTTATTAGAATAAAAACTTAACACTCTATGTATTCACAACATTTTGCTCCCACTAATTAATTTCTGACTGAATACCCTGCCAGAGGATCAACTTACTACTGAGACAGAGATCACAACACACAGAAGCTTAATTGGATGGGAAGAAGTCCCAGAAGGACACAACTCCGCAGCATCTTGATGGTGTGCCAGATCGAAGGCTGCCGTGGGCTGGGCAGAGCTGCAACCACATGAGCTTGTGCAGACACAGTTGCAAGGCTTTGCTGGTGGTGAGGCTCTCATCGCAAGCATAGGAGCATGCACGGGAGTGTGTATGCTTCATAACAAAGAGAATGAGAAGGGGTTTTAATTAGCTTTGCATCCCTGAAGCACACAAGATTACATCTCAGTGACAGGATGGTCAGGTGTTCAGCAGCACTGTGTCCATGCTGGGATGTCAGCGAGCCTCAAGCCTGCCTACGCAGGGCACATCCCCAGCCCTAGCTGCCATAGCTCTTGCTCAGGTGACTCCGAATTGCCCCATCATACCAGAGCATCCTCGCAAACAACCCTCATCTGTGCGGCCTTCAGCAGCAGAGGGCGGAGGTGGTGAGGCCAGGGGTGGGCACCATGCCCACGACCCTCATTCCTGGGGCCCACAGGGCCGCTCAGGACGGCACTGCACCTGCCAGACCGTGCTGCCAGGAGCCACTGCAGAGGGACATGTCCATAGTCGGGCAGGACTAACCTTGCTGTGGTTGATTGCAGAAAGGGGCGACCAATGCATACAAGTGCATTTTAGCCAGCATTAATCAATCAAACCAGGAATGTGACCAAAATTCATCCAGCTAAAGCATCCATAGGACAATCCCTTACTGGGAGAAATTAGATGGGCAGCTGTCATCTGCTCACTCTTCCCTTTTTTAAGGGAAGAGCATAGAGGATTTGGTCACAGGTCAGCACCTGTCCTGCACTGACCTCTAAGGCCACGAACAGTCTTGGTTTTGGTACGTGGTTGGTACCTCACGGACACAAATCCGTCAGCTCTGTCTGGAGGACATGGGGCACAATCCTCAGAAAAGCTGTTCTTTGAGGCTAAAGGCTGATCCAGTAATGAGTAACTCAACACGCAGCATCCCCAAATTATAATCAAAACCGAATATTGGATCATTTTAATGAAATTTTTCTGATCCATCATTTCTGCTAACTGAATGGCGGTTAAATGACCTGGGGCAAATTGAGACAGTCCCTGTGGAAAACTTCGTAACACTACCAGCAAATTAAAAAGCAAAATGCAGGTCTTTAAAACAATCTTAATTCAGTTTGTTACAAACCTGACTCACTTCTGCCAGCAGCCTGATAATGCTACTAAAAGGCAGTTGTACTCTTTTGCAGAAAGAAAGGGTAGAAGTTCTTCAATTCTCCTTGTTCGATACTGAAATGGAAGGTCCTTTTCTTTACAAAAAACATTGCTAGCTCTCAGTAGACCATAATCCTCATGTTGGAGTCTTAAGGTTAACAGCCTGGGTTGGGACATTTGTCTTTTGAAATGTCTTTCATGCTTGGATAAATCATTCCCTTCCCTCGATGCAGTATCTTTTTCCCAGCAGTCATTCAAAAGCGATCAAAACATCTGTGGAGGAACTGTAGATGAGAGACAACAGACACCCTGAAATTACAAGGAGTTTTGAAAACACCTACAGAAAACCCAGATGGGTGTTTGATGCCACATTTTATGTTTTATTAGCAACAGTCATTGTAGCTCATTGAAGCTTCTGAAGTGCCTCACTCACTCCTCTGGGCGACTTGTTCCTCCCTCATCCCAAACACTGCAGCCTATCACGGTGGACAGCACTGACTTTGCAGAGCAGCATTAAGAGATGAAGAGTGTGTGCTCTGCAAATTCACGGGCTGACTTCTAACAAAAATAGACCTTGCTGAAAGAAAGCAGGGCCCAGGCATGCGCATGGGCTTGACATTTAAGAGACTGTCATCACACTGGCATTAATGAAGTTTGCACTAACACTTGTCACTGGTTGTTCCTGGATGAAGTACATGTAGATTCCTGGCGACCAAATGATTCGTTGCAGAAAGCACACATCAGAGGGGAGCAAAGCACATTACAAAAGGAACCTGGAGCATGAGTAAGGTGAGCCTGGTACATTTACACCGGCTTGGTCTCCTGAATCAGTGTCACAACAGGATCATGTTGTGCATCTAGACCTGAGGACATGGAAGAATTGCTGGGTCCTCCCCCATTGACATCGCCTGAGCTATCCAATGGTGCAGCTAACTTCTGCCACAACTTTCACTGGATGAAACATAGAAAATAAAATAAAGGCTGGCATATCATGGCCTCTTCTGGCTGGACTTCCCCAGACAAATTCGGGGAAGACCAGCGCTGACCAGCAGCTTGTCTTGGAAGGCAGATCCCTGAGGCCCCAGCTTTAAGAAAGGGAGTGTAGCTGTAGGGACATGAGCTGTGTCACACCACCTGCACACAGGGCCCGTCAATGGGTCTTGAATATTTTAGCTTCCTCACTGGATCCTGCTGTCCTGATCATCCATGTTGCTAAAAGGTCATTTCCCTCCCAGACAGTCTCTTGGGATTGAATCAGTCAGCCTCTGCTGAAACCAAACGGGTGCGTGGTTCCTGGCAAGGGCCACTCCAAGTGGGCAGCATGAGCGAGGCTGCACCGGGCTGGGCTCCTGCTGCCCTCTGCGGCCTCTCAGCACCCTCCTGGGGCACTTCACCCATCAGACAGACCCCCAGGCCACCTGCCAGGGCCTGTGAGATGCATCCTCAGTTTCAGGAGATAAAACGATTCTGCTGGTGGACTCTGACTCACCCTTCACACCTTTTCAGACTCTGCAACTAAAGAAACCCCCAAAATAACAAAGAACATCTTAGAACCACCAGGGATTTCCACAGAGCCCATGGGACAACGGGGTCTGTAGGCACAGCAGTGTGGCCGTGGATGCTGTGTGCTGTGCTGAAATGGCCGAAGGGCTCACCCAGTGGAGAGTCTCCTCCAACTGCTGCCATTCCCATTCGGAGAGCTTTTCTCAGGTTTTGGTGAAGACCTAGGGACGTACTGCCATTCCCCCGCCAGCACCCTGCCTTAGGCAGGCTGCCCTCCACACTGCTCCAGGAGACCAGAGTGTGAGTGCCAGCCAAATTACATGATGTTTCACAGTTTCTCAGAAAAACAGTTACTGCAAGTCTGTGTGAAGACACACGCCTCAGTGCAAGGTTCTTTTTGTTCCTGCTCCCTTCTCCTTTCTGCTAGACCAACCTGCCAAAGCAGCTGATTTTTACATTATTTGGGCAAGAAAAGTGGAGAAATATACACATAGCAAGAAAAACAGAAGGATAAAGAAAACAAATACAAGGCATATGTTAAATTTCGTATTGTTCTCGTATTGTTTCGTATTGGTGTTTCTCAGAACCCTCTACATATTAGTTGTGGTGAAGCTGGGAATGCCTTCCTCTTTGCAGAAGCAAGACCTCAGCTGTGGTTGAACCTGCAGCCTTGGCTTAGGGGCCAGAAAACAGCCTCTTTTATTTACCAGTATGGACACAGCCATAACGTTGTGCCAGTGACCTGGCTCTGCAAGAACGTGTCTCATACAATGTTTTGCATCCTGAGACAATGCCTCCCAGATTTACATAGCAACCTTGCACCTTGCGTCTGTACAAGGTCCTCACCAGGATGGAGGGCTGAAGTGACTCCAAATCCTGCCATGTGTTCCTCATCCCCTGCTGCAAATCTCTTCCAGGAAAACTCATCACCTGTGTATTTCAAAGTGGGCCCCAGAATGTCAGCCTGGACCCAGGTTTCACTGCAGTTAAGATGATTTGGGGCCCTGTACCTTCACCCTGTCCTCGCAAGCACAGACCAATGTTGCTGGAGGGCCCATGACAGCTCTGTTGCCACAGTGGATGCTCTTTGCAGAGACCAAGGGACATCCACTTTTGGCAGATGATGCTCCACTGGAAATTGAGATCCTGAGAAAACCACCCCAGCTGCAATGCATGCCAGCTGAGGGCCAGGACCCTGCAGTTCCTCCCCACTGCCCCAGGGGAAGTTCCACAGCAGCTCCTGCAAGGGTTAGGGGTGGGTGAGAGGTGCCTGGCACCCTGTCCTGCCTCCCTGTGTTTCTGTGCAAACACAGCAACCGCGTGCTTCCTGCCAAACGCCTCCCTTAGACCAAGGAAAACAACCAGAATAAGAGCAAAATCTCTCTGACAGCGCACAGCGTGTGTCGCCGTCCATGAGCTGGTGCAACACATAAGATAAGATGGCATCTCCTGTCTGCATACATGAAATCCATAGGTAGTCCTCAGATTGTATCTAGCTAATGCAGACATTTGTCATGTTAGCATGACTAGACAAACACTGTAGGAAGGAAGGAACTATATCTTTGTGCACACTGATTCCTGTTTCACTAAATTCATAACCTTAATATCGCATTAAGACAGCATGTGCATTTATGCTGTAATTGCATTCCAGCTGCCTGAATGCTCCTCTTAATTTAGTCATGCTACTTTAGCTTTGTTCTGAGTTATAAATCATTCTTGCTTTCAAGAAACAAATTAATTTACAGATGTTACAAGAGATAGGATTACCCAGCGGGATTTTTTTTTTAAACACATGCAATGTATAAACTTTATTAAATGAAAGTAATTTCTTCAGGGAAGTCCAACAGGCACTTACACTAATGGCAGAGGGAGACAAATTACAAGGATTTTTGAGCTTCAAGGAGCATCCCAGTCTCCTCACAACTGATTTGAAGGAGCTGCACTGCAAACAATACAGCAAAGCAAGAACACCAGTAGTGTGCTGTACCTGTACGGGTTTTTAAGTATTCACTGATTTTTCAAGGGCACAAATATTATGCGCACACACACACATACTATCATCAGAACATGAAGTGGTGGCTTGCTTGATGTTGCTTACTTCCTTCCACCCTGAGCAAGCTTTTTCAGTCAGTTTGAATTTTTGTCATGGTTTTAGTTAGTTTTTCAAGGAGGGGGTATTTTATTGGCTCAATAGTTTGAGGCTAAAACCTAAAACATTCCCCATTTTGTTACAGAGATCTGTGTATGGATGAGCTATCAGGTTTATTAAAGAGTAATAATGAGTTAAAGCAAAACCAATCTTTTCTGGACTACTGGCAAGCAGCCATACTCTTGTGCAGTCCTTTTCCTGCCCCGTTTACCCTAATTCCAATCACCCCCTGGGTCATGCATTTACTGAGTTACACTGTTGTGTTGTGGGCAGTGCACTTTTGCTTATCAGAGTGCTGTTGCTAATTAAAATAATTAGATACAGCATCAATAGGTGGTGCAACATGACCCTGGACTGCTGTAGCATCAAGAATATTCCTAAAGAATTGCAACCGCCATCACTAGCTGCTGCTTACATAAACTTTTAGTGACCTGTACTTCTGGAGATATTGCACTGATTCCAGCCATCAGTACATAATAAACTTCGTTATTTCTATAAAAACATCTTAACATTCTTAAATAAACATGAAAATTTAATTTTGTACAATAATAATATGTCTCTAACTTTTTTAGCCATCTTCTTCAACGCCTTCTTTGGAAGTTGTCTGTAGTGCAGTTTCAGTATACATTGCCTGTTCTTTTGGAGTACTCTGGATACTCTGACACTGTGATTTATGAGAACAAAACACACCTTTCACCTGTAGTCCCAGTTATCTTTTTGCCTTGCTGCACAAGCTGTACTTATGGTATGACAGCTAGGGAGACCAGCTGGAGATGAGCTGGTGAAATACAGTTTATTTTGAATAGGGTGATGTCATGCGCTTGAGTTTGGTGATACTGACCCCAGGCCATACATTTAAGATGAAAATATCATAACTGTTCCCAGCTGGTAGCTTAACAAAAATAACATCAGTTTTGAAGGGCATGGGAACCTGCTCTTGGAGGCTGTGTACTCTCAGAGAGCTCTGAGATCTGTAACTTTCTCCCCTTGCTCTTTATATATCCAAGAGCCAGGTCATGAAAAAAATCAATTCACCTACTTCCAGAAGAGATGAATTCGATATTGCTTTGGGAATTTAATGTCAAGATTTTAAAGAGATGCTGCAACTTAACTAAAACCTACACATTTGATTCTGAGCAATCGGATGCAATGTGTTGACCTGTGTTGTACAAGAAATGAGATTTTTCCTTCTGGTTCTTTTCTGTAAAATCTGTCATTTTCAGTCTTGAATGCTCTTACACAAGAGAAAAATTAAATTGTATCTGGAGAGGAGTGAAGGATGCACACTTTGGATACCACTGCACACAAATCTTGTTGAACCAGCTATGGGCTTGCTGCTAAGCCAATCTCTCTATGCCTCTTTCATCTCTCACATAAATTGTAAAACTTCCAGCTTGGATAGCCCCTTACTACAGACACCAATGCCCACAAGAATGGGGCGTTGTGTTTGGTTGGGATCTCTAGACTTGGCTTGGTTCCACCTAAAACTAGGCACCTGTCATGGTTTAACCACAGCCAGCAACTAAGCACTACACAGCCGCTCACTCACTCCCTGCCCCCCTCAGTGGGATGGGGGAGAAAATTGGGAAAAGAAGTAAAACTCGTGGGTTGAGATAAGAATGGCTTAACAGAACAGAAAAGAAAAAACCAATAATGATAATGATAACACTAATAAAATGACAACAGTAACAATAAAAGGATTGGAATGTACAAATGATGCGCAGTGCAATTGCTCACCACCCGCCGATCGACACCCAGTTAGTCCCCAAGCAGCGATTCCCCCTGCCCCCACTCCCCCCAGTTTATATACTAGATGTGATGTCACATGGTATGGAATACCCCGTTGGCCAGTTTGGGTCAGCTGCCCTGGCTCTGTCCTGTGCCAACTTCTTGTGCCCCTCCAGCTTTCTCGCTGGCTGGGCTCGAGAAGCTGAAAAATCCTTGACTTTAGACTAAACACTACTTAGCAACAACTGAAAACATCAGTGTCATCAACATTCTTCTCACACTGAACTCAAAACATAGCACTGTACCAGCTACTAGGAAGACAATTAACTCTATCCCAGCTGAAACCAGGACAGCACCCAAAACAAGAAATCCCAATAAACAAATATTGGCATCTCCAAGGTAGAGCCGAATTGCTCCCTTCAAGGACTGCAAAGAGAGAGCGCAGGAAGGTGAGACTCCAACACCTCAGATGCTGTTTGTCCAATGAGTGTAGGTTTAGGTGTAGCCTCCAGTTAAAAGTTAAATGCTGTAACATCACAGCTCATCAGATTCTCATCAGGTCTAACACTTAAACTGCCCATAGGCTGTATTTTGGTGAAAGACCAGGATCCTTCATTTTGCATTTTTAGGAACCTGTGTCTGCTTGCTCAAAATTGTTCATGATTGATCATGTAGCTTGTGCAGCTTCTCTCTGTCAAACTTCCTAAATTGATTGAAATAGATATTTACAAGACAGATATGTATAGTAATGAAATTGCACAATATATAAAGTGTGAATGAATGGTGCTGACAAGAACTGATATGCTTGTCCCAAACATCACATCATATAGAACTGAGTATGTGCGACTCAGGAAAGGTCAAAAATCTTAAAATAGCTGATATCCAAAAGCTCATCCTCTCCCTCAAACTCTAGCACAGATAATGTCACCACTCAATTACTGCCGCACTGATTTTTTTCTTTTTTCGACACACCATGACATTCTGATGCCAGATAATTTTTGATGTCCTGTAACCAAACCTTGGAGGGAGGCTGCATGTCACACATTTTTATTTGGATACTTGGGTTTAACGCAAGTGACAGCTGGATTTTTCTGCAGCTTATTCCAATGTTAAAAGGATATCCATGCACCTTGTCTCAGAGGTACCAGATAATCTGGCATGTGTGATTCATTAATTGAGCATTTGTTTCCCCGGGACCAACACATGTGTCACTTGTGCTCTGAAGTGATGCATCTTAAAGAATCTGCACCTACTTCCCTCCGAGTCATGGGACAGACAGCGAGTAGGGGTGGCATATCTGGCCCCTATCCCACACAGAGCAGGTTCAGGGGACCAGCATCCCATGCTTAGGGCTTTGCCAGGCCAGGCTTCAAGTGCCTCTTCTGTCCAGAGCCTGGACTGCACCACAGTGCTGTCTTGTGATGCAGAGCCCTTCTGCAAATCAGCTTTGCCTCCTCTTCACCCAGGTAGCCACTCCACAGGGACAGGAGTAGGAATTTAGGGTGAGGAAGGATAGGACACCAGGTGTGACAACCCTTGGCGTGTGGCTGGCCACCCTCCCAGGATGCCGGAGGAGCCCCTCGCATCCAGCAGGGTCACAGGGAGGGAAACGAGAGCCTTGCATCATGGAGATGGCAAGGTCATGGGGTTATTGACAGAAGGATTGACAAAAAATATCAACCTTGTCCTCACTGAAAGCTTGAAAGACCTTCCAGACCTTCTTGGTGGCATTAATACACATCTTAACATTAGCTACCGACAATGTGGCATGAAAATCTTTTGTATGAAGTTAAATCACAGCTTATGAAGTTAAATCACAGCCTGTGTCTGTGAAACAGAGTTTTAAAGTTCTCAGTTCAGAATATAAGTCTACCAAATCACTAAGCTGTCCCAGTGTAAGTGATGGGGAATCTGAGCTGGCACGCTGCCCTGCACGGGTCCCCTCTCCTTGTGGCTCAGCAGAAGTCCTGTCCAGCCCAATTTGCTCAAATCAGATTACAATCTACTATTATAGTCATATTTTAAAAGCCTTGGAAGAACAAATCCATAGTTAATAGGCTGTGCTTGTAATCTCACATGTATTTTACACAATTTTGATTTCAGTGGTCTATATATTGAGAAGATTAGCTACTGCCTGTGCACTCACACCACGCCACAAGATGGTCCTGCGTTTTGAAGACCAGCCGAAGTCTGAGTCAATACACGCTTCTATGTACTTTCAGAAAAAACCTGCATTATGTTACCACTGATCATACCACTAATTATAGAGAATAAAATAAAATACCATCCCCCCCTCAAAGGGTGCATTCTACATGGCAGCACACTGAGTATCCAAATTAAAATTAAAATAAATACAAGCCTGGAAATAATACCATATTTAGAAATATAACATACTACAACAAGCATGATCTTTGTCCTGTTGTAGTGACAGTATGGGATAACCACCTAATTAAAACATCTTTGTGTTTGCACTACAAATTTAATGGCACCCAGACTTCAATAACCAAATGTAGGTCCTTCTCCCTTGATTCTGCTGCAATGAAGAGTTAATAATCTTCAAACACAGCCTGTTGATGCTGATGGGTTTAAGCAGCACAAAACCTTCAGTTCATGCAAAAATCACCTACCAGAAGATCCAAGGGGTGATCCATTTCCTTTCACAATCCCTCAAAAATGTAACCCCTAAATAATACATCTACAAATTCTCAGAAAACATTGCCAAGGATACACTAATTCTTAACACATAACCAAGATCTAATCCTTACTTTAATTCAGATTCATAAGGTGGGATAACTGCTATTCCTCAAGCTTGGACAGCCGTAGCATTTTCTGCCCCAGACAAATAGGCAACAGCTAGTGGTTATCTAATTTAGCAAGATTATTGCCCTAGCAAAGCAATATTGTAGATTAACATTTTGACCAGATGCACTTTTATTTTTCAGCACAGTAAAGCTCATAAGTTCTCCTGACATTTTCCAATACGTGTTCTACCATTTACTTCATTGCTCATTTGAAATGAGTGAAGCAACCCCACCAGAACTCAGCAATGAGAAAAAGACCAGCAAGTTGGGTTGAAAACATGCCAAACAGGTAAATGTGATTTCTCTCTCTCACATGGAAATCTCACTAAAAAGTGGTTTTGGGTTAGGTAACCTCTGAAGATAGCTGCAAAAACACCCCTAACATTCCTCCTGTGAGCAGGGCAGGGGCAGGCTCCACTCCAGATGCCGGGGAGTGATGCTCAGGCCCAGGGGAGAGCAGGTATAGGTAGGGGAGGCATGGGCCCACAGTGGGACCTGCTGGGGGAGCATGGCAGCTGGAGGGACCCTGGCGGGAAGCAGAGGATCTCCACTGTTTTCAGGACAACAGGATTCAGTGCCGCCTTCATCAATAAACAGGATTTCCCCAAAGCTTCCTACTCACGCCAGCAGTTTCTCTTCAAAACAGCCTCAACTCATGCATAGAGCCATGAGATGCCTTCTCTTTTTAGTCATTTCTTTCAGTTGCTTGCTGACTTGGGTCCCTGCCTTCAGCATTTGTTCTGCCCCTTCCAAACGCCTTTCAGGCTGTCACCTCTTCCCTCATCCAGGCACAGGTCGCTCCAGATGGGCACCACCGCAGATGCCTCACCCCACTTGGTCCACCCCAAACGCGCTGTAAGAGCTTGTGTTAGTTGGTGCTAATGTAAAACCTCCAGGGCTGTCCCTGGGGAAGCTGCCATGTCCCCTCCTGTTCATGCCAGCACTACGCAACACCAGCCAAGCAGCATCCTCTGGTGGAGCTGCTACAACATTAGCAAGCTGGTGGGCCAAGCGTTCCCTTTTATTCCTTGCTTTGGCACAAAGGAAACTCCCCCCCGCCCCCGCTTTTCTCTCGATGGGAACTATCAGAAGGGATGCTATGAACTTAGGATCTAACTTACCTTTACTTTTTCCATTTGCCAAGGTAAAGCTTTTACCCACCGACACCAGCCTTTGACTGACCACACTTTCCATTGTGCTTCTATTGTAACTCCAGCTGCTGCCTTGTGCTTTCTCTTCATTGCACAGCGATTCACAGTCGCCATCTGTGCAAAGGGCCCTGCTATTTTTCCTGAGGTGCATAAAATGAGACCGATTTTCATGCTGCACTGCATATGGGACATGCAGGCACACCAAAGAGCGCTCTCAACCACTGGACACACACAGCTAGCTGTTGTGGCAACCACCACAGAGGTGCTGAAATGCCACCCAGCGACCACAGAAAGAACATACTGCAGGCTGGGCCATAAGCTTCATCTGGGATTCATCTCATCCAATTTTAGCTGTGTAAAGGTTAAGCATCTAAAGTAATCACATATGGCCCCACGTGGTCATCAAGAAAGTGTTGAGTTTCTCAACCACAGGCTGCAGTGCCATTTCAGAGATCCTAGGGCACCTCATCTGGCTTCCACAATCTGCTCCAGGTCACATGTCTCCTCTAGACCCTGGGTCCTATCTGCCAGCCCCTAGAGATGCCACAGACTCCACAGGGTGTCTCAGCTGACACCGAGGCAACTGAATCGTGCCCCACAGAGAGGCACTTTAGACAGGACCTCAGTGACTTTTTTGCATAAAACACATAACTAGCTACATTTAGGAGCCAAATCCCATCATGCACCAATAGGTGCAGAGTTCTGGAACATTCACCTATAGACCTATAGGTTTGCTTGCTGCTTGCTTTGTTACCACACACAGTTAACTATTCACACAGCTAACAGTGGGTGGGACTTAGCTCCAGGTTGTAGGCCACTCAGATTTGGCATGGAGAACTACAACTTCATCCAGATGGCTCCTCTTAAGCATCTACTGCCATCAGACTTCCTTACCCCACCTGGTCTCCAGCTGCTTGTTTGTTCAGCTTTAGATGTACAGATGTCTACAGATGCACCAGTTTAGGTGTCTTAATCTGTGACCTGAATCTTACTCCAGTGGTAAAGCAAAGGACAACTGGGCCCAAATAGCTCTGCATAAAACAACAGCACCTCTTCACCCTTCTGTGCATGAACTACTCAGTGAAAAGGCAACGTTCATTGCTGCAGTATCTGCTGAACGTTTGGTTTGCTATCGCTAAATAAAGTCAGATAAGATTTTTGCTGAATTATTTTGCTTGAATAAACTATACCAGAAGTACACAAAACCAGTCGTGTCATTTGATCACCAATATCTTCAGAAAACGTCTTATTTACTTCTTACGGCAAAGCTCAGCCATTAAAAGAATCATTTGGTCAGTAAAATTAATTAATATAATTTTGAGCAATAAAGAAATTCTAGCTTAAAAAAAATAAACAAACCAAGAGCCAGCTCTTCAGCTGCTGAAAACTTTATTATTTTGTTGCTTCATACACCTGAGCTATGAAGGCTTGTACAAAAAAATAAAATCAAATAAAATCCCAGTATGGTTTTACTGATGTTAAAACCGCAGCCTCATATTTTTTTAATCATTTACTGTAAATAGGAAGAGGGGGAGGAAAACTGCCAATGAATCTACTGAAAGCACTTAACCTTTTGGAGATTATGTCATTATTGTTGCCATGAGGATTGGCTAAGGTGCTTCAATTTTTTATGAAATGCCAATTGTATTCAACTCTTTATGCAGAAATGTGTCCCATTTCAGAGAAATTCACTGAGAAGTGAGCTTCACTTCAAACCCTTTAGCTGTCTGATGTAGAAAAAACATCCAGTTCTTACTGAACCGAGCAAGGGCTTCACTTTGTCTCCTCCACCTAGTGGGAATGCACCAAACAACAGGCCACTGACAGAGAAAAAGAAGGGATTATAAAAACACATATTCAAACTTCCCTTACCAGCAAAATTCAAAATAAAATACTTGTAGCAGCCCCAGCTGCGACAGGGAGTGCAGCAATATGAAGAGATGAACATTTACGTGCAATGTACGAAGCAAATCCTCCAGTGGAGGAGTAAGTCCATCAGCACGTGGAAGCTGTATGTATGTAATATGGCTTGCAGAACCAGATCCCATGAGAAGCTGACTGGCTTTTGGATGATCCTATTTGAGGGTACTCAGCACTGAGGTGTGGGAACCATGGAGCCCTCAGATAGCATCTTGCAGATTTAGGTCCCTAATGCAATATAAAACATATTTGCTCCACTTAGTGACCTGGGACCTTGCTTTGGCTTAGTTTCCCCCCCAGGCATTTGCTGTTAAGTTAATTAAGCATTTAAAAAGAAGTGTCTCTCACTTTCCAGAGACTCCACATAAATACTACTCTGTCTTCTTCTAAGGGCCAGATTTTCTGCAAGGGTAAATCAACACAGTTTCACTGATTGAGGATCTGGCCTTAAAAGTCTATCCAGTGCATTAAAACCAGTGCAGCATGACATATGCCTTGGCAGTAGAACAATTCTCCAGATTAATATTTGAGGGAAATTTGGCAGTAAAATAAAAAAAAGCTCTATGTTGAAATGTTGCCATTTCTTTAATCAGTGCTGACCACCACAGCTTCTCCTCTTGTGAACTGTACAGTTATGGCTGGAGTTTCACTGTCATTCTCCTCGAGCTTTAGTGCAGCGTTGTCCAAGCCAGTGCTGCTGGGCTGTGGCAAGGCAGTGGGTTCTGCTGTCCGAGTTGGAGTGGAGCAATACAAGATGAAGCCCACCATGATGATAACGAAGGACAGGATATAAAGACCTGAAAACTGGCAGAGGAAAGAAAGAGATGCATCAAGTCTTATCTGATGTAAAAACAGTCAATGCTGCCTTCTTTTAAGAATGTGAAAGCCACCCTTCCTTTTTAAAATTATTTTAATGAGGATTATCACCACAATCTGTATTCAGGTCTGAAAATCAAAATTCAACAGCTCCATTCACTGATAGACTCAGGCTGCTGGCTGGTTTTCTCTGCACCTCATCCTCAACACTGTTGGACAGGGAATTTCCTTAGGTCTACATACAAGAATCTTAACAGAGAGAACAAATGGCTTTAAACATGGTGGTACTGAAGGATAGCTGTTTACACATGTGAATGCTGAAACACTGTACCCCTAAGAGAATTTTGTTTCAGCACAGCCAAATATTTCAGGTCCTGGCAAGAGATGAATCTCTCCATCCTACTGCAAGTCACCAGAGCAGCTGGTTCTCTGCACAGCTCTCTTAACCATCTGCAAGGCTAGATAAATGTTATTACTGGACCAAAACCAGTTTGCTCTCTACACCCAGCAAGTCCTTGAAGAGAGGGAGGCTGGGGCTCCTTTTACAAGATCAGCATTTGTGCTCTGTTAAGAGGTGTGTGAGGTAAGAGTATGAACTGCTGAGGTACATCAGGTATTTGATTCACTATCATTCACTTGCCTGTTAAAAGTCCAACAATTGCCGAGATTTATCCACCTTGACAGAAAAATAAATGCTTACTTCATAACATCAGATTCAATAATACAAAGTGTTCAAGTTATCCACAGCCAGGAACACTTTTTCAGCAGACTTGTTAAAATCCTCCGCACTGCCTTTGCCAAACCACACTGATTAAACAGTAGGATGAAGGACATAGCACATCCTACATCCCACTGTCAATATTCCCTAACCTCCCAGGCTTCCTTAGATGTCCTTGAAAAATATGTTCTAGTTTATCAAGCAGCAGAGCTGGATGAAATGAATGGTAGGACCTGGACAGTGGACTGATCCAAAAAAGACTGAGGCATCTACAATTAAGGCACTGCAATTCCTAGCTGGCAGTCACTTGGCTTGGAAACCCTTGGACAGCACCATGCAAAATGAAAAGCAGACTGAAACACAGTGGCCTTGCAATACGTGCCCTCCCTCCTCACCTTGCAGGCTGTTTGCCTGGAGGAGCTTGGACTCAAGCGTTCACTCTGCACAGGAGGAAGCACCAGGCTCTGAAGGTGTCCTGATGGAGGTGGCAGCAGTGCCCGTGGTCCTACCCCTGACTGACCCACTCCCATCAAATGGGCAGAGCTTGGGTCTGTACCAAGGCACCGGCACGACTTCCCTGGAGCGCAACCTAAGGCCATGAGTGAACATGTGCTCATATGCAAGGATGTGCGAGACTGGGTAGTCACAGTAACTGCCAGAACCCCTCTCGCAGTGTGTACAAGGCAGTAGGTGTCTCTGACCCTGCTCAGAATTAATTCCTCCGTGAGTGGATACACAGTCACCGAGCCAGGATGCCAAAGCTGTTGCAGTGTAGCTATGATTCAAGGCTCGCCTATGTGTTTGCAGCTATTGACACAGGTGAACCTTAACCATGCTGCTCCAACAGGCCTACGCTCTTTCTCTCTGTTTTTTTCTTTCTTTCATTTTTGGGAGGGCTCAGTGGTCTCTTCCTGGTTTTTTTTTTTCCTTTTTTTTTTTTCTCATTTCAAATATTGCAGCTACTTCATCGCTTTAGACACTGATTTCAGTCGTACCTGTGCAGCTTATGTCCTCATCCTCACTATCAAGCCTAAAGACTACTTTAAATGTTACTGGAGCACTGTAACTCCATCTAGTGTCTGTATTTGCAGTATACTCCCCTCCATAGGAGCTTATACAACAAAAGCATTTGGAGACCTTTTTTAATATCTCTTGAGGTAACGAGCTCATTAGGAACAACCACAGCAAAGATTCATTATGGAGTAAAAGAAAAAAAAAGAGCTCATCAAAACAGGTATGCAAAATTCACATTTCACCTTAAACAGACATGGTTGGGGCTGAAAAGTTGAGTGCATTAGCAAAACACCATGCACAAGTCAAAACCTTATAAATTCCTGGGCCCAGTCCCTGCTGTAGCCGCTGTATGTTTGTGCTGTTCCTGTTTCAGAGCAGGCTCAGAGCACAGCAATTCAGAGCTCTCCATGGCGCTCTCCACTCTGCAGCCCAGCCAAACCTTCAGTGGCTGGCTGTAAAATATTATCTGGTAATGGGGAATAGAGAGTGATTCCTTGCATTTTTGTTTGTAGATTCCTGTGTCCAGGACGCTTTTTAATCCAGGAAATGTCCTGCCTGGTTTCTTTGCCCCATAGGTAAAGAAACTATATGGTTAACTTGCTAATAAGATTATCTACTGCTAAGTATTATGTTAAAAGCTGTGTCAAAATCAGGCGCTCTCACTTCTTGATTCCTAAGCTATCTCAGATCCTCTGATTACAAAAATGTGGCATTATTATTGCTACCCTTTTTGCTACTTCATTGTTTCTAACCATAGATGCAAGTTCCTATTTTAATAAATATCTGAAATTCTCTCATAATACCACCCCAACGTCTTTTCTTATTCATTTTTCCTTTTTGCTACCAGAATATCCCACAATTAGTAATTAAGGGATGATCTGCTCTCAGAAAAACCTCTCCCCAAAATAAGCTAAAAATCCTGAAGAATAAAAGTTTATTATATCCCTTCCAAAGCTCTTGCTTACTTCTTCCTCTTTACTATTATGAATATAAATTTATAATCACTTCTTGAGTTAAGTTACCTGGGTCCCAAAATACATGTTTGAAAGTGACTTAGAAAGGACTTTTTTTAATTGTTAGAATATAAGTATGGTTCACTTCCTACATTCATTTTTAATGGAAGCTTTCTAGCTTGGAGCAAATTTTGGAACCCAAAACAGGAAGGAAAGCTGAGCTAAGAGACTCTTTAAAAGGAAAATCTAGCTGCTCTCAGACCTTACCATTACCAGACCTCTGTGCTGTAAAATAAATTGGCCTTCCTTTTCAGAAACAAATCTGACCTAAAAGCTTCTGGCTCTTCATAAAGCTGAAGAGAAAGCAACCACATGGAATAATATGAATTAAGTTCTTAAGCAAAGTTCACAATCTTCTCACTAAGCCCTCCCAGTCACCAAGCAACTGACTCAATTACTCCAATTGCTATAGCGAACTAGGTTCCCACGATAGATTCTGGATGAAAAGTGTAGGGTGGAATGAAATCTTTTTAGCACTGTAATTTAGCTTGAATAGACACTACCAAAAATATTTTACAGCTCAATAAAAGTAACTGCCTTTTGGAGAGCATACAGAATAATACATTTATGTGCATTTTTTTTCAGTTCCTTTAGTCTCTCCTTAGCAGTAGCACTGAGAGCGCTTGATTCTTATCCCAAGATGTTGGTAATGAACAGATTAAACTTCTAAAAGAAAATATTAATTTCTGGAAATCAAGCCAAACTGCTCCTCTCTCAGACACCAAATGCCTTTCAGGACAGGGAGATTCAAACCTTCTCTTTGGACACTTGGAGAGATGAACCAGATCTAACATCCGGTTCCACATAGGGCTCATGGCAAGAACTCTACCATTGGAACACCTCGGGAAATTATTTACTATCTCTTAACATTAACTCGTAACGTATTCCATCAAGTGTGAAATCGTTTGAAAATCACTATCTGCCTAATGGTGCAATGCTACATAATTAACTAAGTATGACTCCTCCTGACTGACATCTGCCAACGATGAACGATACAAACTGCAGAAATGTACAAGCGCAAACGACTGTTCGGAGGCTTTTAAGAACATTATGCTTTACTTACAATTTTGGAGTAAAAAAGTAACTGAAATTACAGTGAAAGAATGAAGGTACTTACCTTATAGAAAAAGAGGAAAAGCCCAAAGAACAGACTGTAGAGATCCGCAGTCAGAATACCCAGGTTGACTGAGGTTGCGCTGGTAACTTTAATCACTACTGGCATGAAGCTATACAGCCCAAACATACACAGGGCAAAGACTGTGAACAGTAATGCTGTAAAACAAGATGACAATTTACTCCTAAGGCATGGAATAATGACTTTAAAGAACACCGATATTCTTCAGATGCTTTAAAACTACGCATTTTTAACTTTTAGGATAAGGTGTCCTAAAAGATATGGGAGTGTAAATTTAAGAAAAACATGGAAGAAATACTTCTTTTCCAAGACTACTCTGTATTGCAAAAATTACTGTATCTATACAAGAAAGTTCTTATTCTTTCCTAGTTTAACCTAAGAGCTGACTGAAGAAATTTAGAGCCACATTTCTTAATAACACACAGTTCTGTTGAGGTCAAAATGTGTTACAAAATCCATTTTTCCAGTATTTTATTTAGGAAGGACAACAGAAAAATATTCTTGTGATGTTCCAACACCAAACACATCTGTAATTAAACAGGATTAATTTTTACTTATTTCAATTTATTTTGAAAAATTATTTCATGTTATATGTAAAAAAAAAAACCTGAGCTCAAAGGTTTTAATGTTCAATCCTGCAAACCTTATCTCTTTGCTGAGCTGCAAATTTTGCAGAAAATAAATTTGTGACAATATGATATGAATGCTTCTTCCAGATATCCAGAGAAAGAAAATGAAAACCCCAGCATTCAAAGTCTAAATGATTATCATTTTCCAGTGTTCTGTAAAAATGCACATCATTTTGTCATACACATACCAATTTTCCAGTTCCACTGAATTCTCATTATCTCCCTATGTTCCACAATGGCTCTAGAGTTAGAGAAAAGATATAATACAGTAAAAAAGAAAAAAAAACATATTCAAATAGAAAAATTAATTATCAAAAGATTTAGGAAATATTTTTATTTATAATACCTTAAATTTTTGTTTGAAATTTTATTGAATGACACTAACTCCAACATCTAACAAGCATGAAAAAAAAAATTGAAAATTAAAGTGCTTGACAGTCAAGAGCACTTTTATTTAATTCTTATGCTTACTTCCCAGGCTTTTTCATCCTTTTTCATCAGTTTTACTTGATATACCATTTAAGGAAATTATTAACTGTAATGATGAGAAATGAGGGACATAAAATTCATTAGACAGACTTAAGTGCACGTGGTCTGTTACTCTAATGTGGTTATTTATAAGAGTATACACGGCTTCATTTTAAACTGAAGTTTAATATGGAAGACCTTCTGCTAACAATTATCTCCTAAGCTTTTCCACAGAGAAAACCCATTAAGAAATACATTCTTGTGAACAGTCCTCAGTATACTGAGTGTCCTTGTGAAGATCAACAAAATCAAAAATACAGCCAAGTATCATATGTGTTCAATGCAGGATTTCGCTTTAGAATTGCTGTAATAAGAGTAGTGCAAATACAAAGGATATAAAACGATGCTGATCAGCAACAAAAATAAAATTCAAGTGGAAGGACTCCCATATAGGCCAAATGCAGATGTAACACAGAATTAATTTAATAACAACAACATCATTTCATGGTAGACAAGCAATCATCTGTAGAAATTCTTAATTACTTTTAAAATAAATATTAGATCCTTACAGCTGTAGACCGCTGATAATAGTCCCAAACAAGCCCACCATTCCTAGAAACTCCACTCTGCTCAGATTTTTCACAATGTACTCCTCACTCACATTAGAAATGGCATACAAAGAAGCACCAAGAAGCACTAAGACATCTCCAATCACCACGTCACTACCTGTACAGAAATATTAATCCACAATAAGGGTAATGCTGCAAACACTTTTTAACTTTCCTTAAAAAGACAAGCAAATTTATCTCTAACATGTCTACCTTCCTAGCACCTTCCAGGGTAAGGGGAAAGGAAACATCTCCTGTGTGTACAGACGAGCGGCTTGGTGTCTGAGCATGGACTCTGCTACCTGCTCACCTCACCCTGGAATGAGCTAAACCCAGCATTTAAATCCCATCCTGACCAAGCCAACTGCTGTATAGCCTGGTCTAATTCTACTTCTGCTGACCTTAGGCACTGCAGGGATCTGAGAAAACTCTCAGCTAGAGAAGCTCTCCGCCTTTCTGAATATTGCCCCTGCTTTTGCAGTAAGGCCTGATTCAAGTCTTGCTAAAATCAGTCTATTGATTTCAGCAGGACCTGGACTCAGCTTCAGGTTTACGACAGGTCTTAAGTGGGCACTGCAGATGGGTGGTACCATGTGTCCTGCTACGATTTATTTATACTGTGCAAATGGGACTCCCTCCGATACAATCACTCATCAAGTAAATGCCATTATGCATCAGCTAAATAGCAAGAGGATCGCTGTTGTTTAAATCCTTGAACTGATTTAAAATTTCATTCCCTGAGCCAGTTGGCAATCAGTAAAAAAAATATGTCTAAAATATGAGGGTAAGCAGTAGTAAGGACACCCAGGTCAGCAAATAAAGCACAACTGTCTTAAAGCCTCGGGGAAAGAAGGTCTTTCTCTCTCAGGACTGAGATACTTGTACCACGCAACATTAAAGCTAAACCTCAGTTTGTCTTGTCTTACCTACAGCAAGGCCCCAAAATAACGCCAAACAGGCTTATCCCTAGGCTGCCTGATAAAGGCAATGCCCTGAAATTTTCCTTGCTGCATACCCCCTGGGTCTGAAAATTCAAAATTCTTAAAGTAAGATTGCTATGATACAGGTTGATTTAGGTATCTGCCATAGAGAAGACGAGACCTGCCCTTATCTGCACCCAGCTGGATCCTGGTCCGCAGAGCCCAGCCTCTCTCCCAGAGGTCCCAGGAATCCCAGCATCCTGCCCATGTCTCCTCTTGCTCTCCCGTAGTAAGCCCCTGCTTTCCAGGCTGTGACCTGTGGGCCTTGGGGATATGTGGAGCATTTCTGTTGGGTCTGCCAAAGATAACTCAGAGAAGTCAGCTGTTGCTGAGTAACTTTTTATTTGCTACTTGTGCTTATAGAAAACTGCAAATCAGAGAAGTCTGGCTGCCAGCAGGCTGATATCATGTACGCAAGACAAGGTTTGCAGGGAGAGGCAGTACCTTTTATTAGACCATCTCACATAATTAGTAAAAGCGAACAAGCTTTCAAGAATGAGGGCTTTCATCAGGTCTGATGAACAGCAGCAAAATTTAAGCTTAACACAAGTGTTTCTCTTTTAAGGTGGAAGAAATAATCCAAACCTACAAGCAAAGAAATTCAACAGCTCCCTACAAAATCAGCATCTCCTCAGCCACTATCTTCTTGGACAAGAACTACAAATAGCAGCATGGCTTCTCCTCTTCTCTTTTAAAATAAAACTACATCCACTCCCCCTGCATTTGCTCCTCTTACTCCTTTACAAGTTAGCCCACCACGGGAACCGTCTCTCCGCTCTTCCCCCCCACAATAAAGGACTCCTTACCTTCACTGTCCTGCCTCCCTGCCAAAATGTCTGCACCCACCATTGTTCCTACACCCAGCAAACAGACAGCAACAGCAAGAAAATGGATCAGCCTGTATCTTGCACGGAGAATGAACCACGACAAAGCCATCAGCACAGGAATCCCGAAACAGTCCAGCAGCTGTGTGTACAGAGAAATGGTTTGCATTAGAAACCCACCCCAAATCTGGATTGCACTATCCTGAAAGCGAACGTACAGGATCTTACTTTCCATCACTATCAGATGTTATTGAAAGCCACAAAGCAACCCCAGCAGATTCATTTAAAAAAGGGGTCAGACCCACATTTTACCATTAAAAGCATTTTGCAAGTGAAGGAGGAACTGGGGTGGGGGCCCACTGTCTCCTGATAGGAAAGCACTGATCCAGAAACTCTTCTAATGATAGACCTAATCAATCTTTGCAGCTTTACAAATGAATGCTAGGATGTCGCTCTGAAATCACATTGCTCCCTGTGACACCAATGCAAGGAGGTGGTTCACCGATGTTTCCTTTTCTCCCCAGCAGGTTTCGTCTAGCTTGTCTTTTCACTACTCAAATCTCTAGAATTTAGGGCTCCATGTACAGAAAATAAAAATCTGGAACTATTGAAGGATACAAGTAATCTGATTTTACATCGAAGTGATTAGGACAAGAATCTGACCTTGCAGTTTTGGTTTTGATTTTTGGTACATGTGCTGGAAGCCATGTGCAAAATCGGTAGAAGGAAGACAGGAAGGGAAGAACAGCTTTCCTGAAGTCACCTTCCAAATCTTCCAGCTTCCCACAAAAGCACATACAAGCCATCAGTGCTTTTTCATTACTCTGATAGAGCTGACTCTCGACTGATCAGAAGTAGGTAACCCACTCTAATTCACCCATGCCCCAGCAGCAGGACACACAAGGCAGCTGGAGTTTCAAAGCACTTCAGATGTGTTTGCAGACATTGCCCCGAGCAGACTGACCAGCTATGGTTCAAGGATGCCTGCACTCCATAACAAGAAGCGACACTGACTTCTCTTTCTTTTATTATCCCTTCTGTGTTTGTTCCTAAAATCCTATGTCTCTCTGCCTTGCTGCTAGACTCACCCATCTTCCACCCATTCTCCTTTATTACAGAAAATATCAAGAGTTAGCCGTGTACTTAATACAGAAAAATACGCCACAGCATAAGATGGGCATAATGTTCTAGAATAATCAAATAATACCAAGAACATTGAGCTAATCGTAATTGGTTTAATATTTAATTGGACAAAACAGACTTTATTTCTGAATTTTTCTGGAGGAAAAAAAGGGTGTATTTTCTGACCTGCCTTGGTAGAGCGCCATGAAACTGTGTAAGGGAACAGTCTACAGCAGAACATACAGTCAGCCTTCCAAAGACTGCTCACAAATTACTCTCAAATGTCAGCCCTTAAATCTTGGCCTCTTGAAGTCCCTACAAATTGTTAGGTCCACATCAATAGGACTGGGCCATAATCATTACAATCAAGACAAGAGCCCTTAGTCTTTAATGTTCATTGCCAACCTCTGCCTGCCTAAGTGCACCACTGCAGTCATCTTCTGTGCTGGCTTCCGTTAGTTCAGCCACTGCCCCCAAGGGTTTTAACCAAACCCGTAAGACTTTTATGATACGTCTGGTTTTATTTGTTCATAACTGCATATATTAAAGTCTTATAAGCATAGCATGAAGGGAAGTTATTACAGATTAAATCCATCTATTTGTCTTTGCTCCTTGGATTGCCTCTAGCTTGTCCAGTTTGTAAAGCTCAAAAGCACTTGTATGTACTGTATTATGAGACATTGCAACCACACAAGTCCTAATAAGTGATACCACATATTCCAATACAACTTTGCTCTACTGAAAAATATCATGCTGCGAGTTTCTATCTAGTCATAGGCCTTTTTCTCTATCTTACCTTTTCTTTCTTCTCTATTCTTACCTCAAGAAAAACCTTCTAACATTTCCTCCAAATTTGACTGTTTTGACTAGTATCAAACAAGAAATACTGCAAACATTAGAAAGCAAAATGTATACCTCCCTGGTAGTAAACATCTCTTCTACTAATAAGTAAGCTTTCACTTCCCCATTAACTGAGATGTTACCACATAGCTTTCCAACCTCCAAGCAGTTTTTCAACCCAAACAGAAAGAGTGGAAGAAAAACCCTTTAAAAAAAAATTCTTAATTAGGATGTAAGGGAGTAGTACATAATGAGCCAGAAGCTCTTTCAGGAACACCAGATGGTGAATTGCTGCATCCAGACCAATAACATACTGTACAGCTCCAGCATCCTGGTTAGAGGACTTGCAGCCAGGACACACAGGCACCAAATGATGAAGAACACACTCTAGTAATCTGTTGCAGGGGACAATTATACTCAATTACAGTCAGAAGAAATCTGATTTCCAACTCCTGGATCTTGGCTTCCCTTCATCTACTATGTTACAGAGCTCTTTGGTGGAAAATGCTCTCTTCTGTACGGGATCAAGATCAAAGAGGTGCAAAGCAGATGTAATACTGCAATGAATTGTATCAATGGAACCATTTAAAAGAATAAAGTGTATTTATTCAAGTTTTATGACATTCACAGCAGTACTGCAGTGCTGATTACTACTGCTAGTAGAGCCTCAGCAAACTCTCATCTTATTCAATTCTAGCCTGTATTTTTACAAGGGAAGAAAAAAACCCTGGTGATTTGATTTACAAATGTGTTGACTCAAGCCAGGCTTTGGCCACACTGTTTATAGGAGGTTTTAAAGGCAGGGCGAGTAAATTATTAATTAATATATGGTTAATAAATTATCATAGACTATTGGAGGTCATTGGTTTGCTTATAATTGCCAGCTCCAGACAGCTTTCTGAGCAAGAAAGCTCAACAGCTCATCCTGCTTGCTACCCTGCAAGGCTCCCTTAGGGCAGCCTACAGCTGAGCCCCAGGGGCTCATCCTGCATTTTCTCCTGTTGAGGTTAACACTCTTCCACCAGCTGCTATTCTGTCAATAGCCGCCTATAAAACGCCTCCACTTAAATTATCTACAGAGCAAATGCTAATTGTGCCCACTAGCATGTTAACAACATGAAACCACAGCGATGCTGCTTTTTTTTTTTTTTTTTTGCCATGATGTATGTGGTCAAACAACAGCACAGTCAAGTCCTGCCACAAGACAGAAGGACATCAGCAGCAAGAAGTCTCCATGGCATTGCCTCAGCCACAGCCAAACAGAAAGAGTTCAGTTGTGAACCAAAGTCTTTTTCTTTGTTTACAGAGAAATGAGAGCTGCCATCCCAATGTTATCTCCTTAAAAATCTCCCAACCCCTTCCGTGCAAAGCTGGGATTTGATAACTAAAGGAAAATCAGTTCTGTTCTTGTGTGCATGTGTGAGAAAATACACGGAAGTTCCCTACTGAGGTGAGAAAACTTATCTTTGAAGAAAAGTTCCATAGGGCTGAGCTGAAGTTCCAGCCAGCCAGCATTTTAACAGTGATTACCCTGTATTCAGGAAGGTGCCATGTACTCCTGCGTTGCTTTTATACTCCCTGGGCATCCACTCACAGCCAGTACTGCAGACAAGCCATCAGGCTGGGTCCTCCAAACCACAGGTTCTGATGTAGCTGCAGAACTGCTTGCTACTGACAGACAGCAAATGCCTTGCACTAGAGCAAATCACAGGCTTTTTTTTTTTGTCCTGTATCTCATTTCTGACAGTGGTGAGAAACTGGTGACTTCAGAGAATGTGCAAGAAACCTTACGACAACAGGCAGTTACAACAAATTCGCAATTACTGAACTGACACAAAGCAGCATCAGTCTGAAGGTTACCACACGGAAAAAAGGTTCAGCAAATGCTTGAGTTTGGCAACCGGACAGGACAACCTACTCTATCTATTCTTTCTTAATTTCTATGAAAGAAATCATGGGAATAGCTTTACTACTTCTGAGAACTTGGATCAAAGTCCTGGCTTTTTCAGCTGTAAAGTAGATGATCAAACAGTGTCTCAGTTATCAGCTTAACATGATCCTGAGACTGAAATGTCTCTTAAAGCTTTGATTTCTTAGGCATTATTTGTAGGGAAATTAATGGCCCAATGAGTCATAACACATATGTATGAAGTGGAAATGTAACAATAATAATCCAACAGACACATGTTACTAGTCTTTAGTAGCACAAAGAAAAGTTACTGCAGTTCTCTAAAGGGAGCCCAGACTACAGGAGTTTATTGCTTTTCAGGTAATTCTTTTAAATATTAACCCTGGTTAGTTTGACTCCTAAACGCTCCTTTCCAACTAACAGCCAATTCTGTATGGTACGTTATTTTTCTATTCAGGTAAGTGGGGCCATGACCCCAGCCACAGATCCACCACCAGTCAGAGCAGGCACAGGCTGGCACGGCCCTAGATACACTCCCTCCTTGCTTCTGCATCGTTCCCCCCCCTTGTTCCAGCAGCAGCTGTGGAGCCACACAGCGAGCTAACTTGGGCCTGACACCGCTTGCCAACAGTCCAGCAAAAGGCAGGGTTTACTCTGACTTTACTCAGTGCCCTGAGCCAGTTTGCTCATGGGATATGGCCGTGCAAGCTCAGGAGCATACAGCTGGAAGCAGGAGGAAGGCACCAATCTTCCAGCCGCTTATGTCTGTGTAGGGTGACAAAGAAACCCCAGCCCTAGCCCTCCTGCTTGTAGAGCTATTTCAGAACCCAAGATTCATCCTAGTACGACAACGCAGCACCAAGCACTGGCGTTGCACAGGACGTCTACTGTCACTTCAGGAGCCTGGCACGCTGACCTCCCTTCCATCTCTTCCAGAGAGGGGCCTGAACTGAAGCGCCACATCCAAAAGCCAAAGGGCTGGTCCCTCACTGCATGGTCAGCAACACCAGCTAACTATCAGTATGTCCTCACGTGTGGGGTTACATCTCACAATGCCTCCCACAGCTTCTAGGACCAGGCAAGAGATCTACCTTGCTCTCATCAGCAAGAACCTGTGCTGTGTGAGTGTTACCTGGTCGTAAATCTTCGTGCCAGGAGAAAAACCCTGAGTGGCTGTCAGCAAACTCTTAGAAGTGCTTTCTATCAAAATAATTAGAGTTCAACTCAAGAGCTGGCACTGGGTAATACCAGCCAATTTTCTCTGCTTCCTGGAAATGTTATTCATGAGGCAGGATGCTCTTCCCTGTGCTGCAGGGAGAAAATAGGTATCAGAAAGTTTTTTCAGGCTTAAATAGCTTCCATGTCTGTCCTATGAATCTCATTTTAGAAACTGGTCCAAAACTGCAATGAAAGCAGCAGTTCAAAAAGAGAGATTGGTTCTTACCTGCACACTTGTGAGCGTCGTGTATTGGTAGGCTTTTACAATCATGTAATTGGCTTCAACATCAGCCAGTCCCAAAAAAATATACTTCCACCACCTCTGTTTCAAAATTTGCCAAAGACTGTCACTGCCTGTTTAGAAGAAAGCAGCAATCAATATGTGTTTCTTTCCAACCAAAAGTTGCACAGAATGTTGTTGTATGCTTTTTAGAAGCATAAATAATACTGAGATGTTCAATTTCAGTTGCCCCTGCTCAAGAAAGATACAATAGCAGCAAAACGCAGCCTGGGATGAGACAATGCAAATGGTGAAAGGCACAGAAATTCTTCCACATGAGGGAAAAAAACCAAAAGACCACAGTTGTTTAAAGAGTAAATTAATAAGAATAGGACTACTAAATGGCCTCTGGTAAAGAAGCGTGTTACAACAAAGCCTATTTTCCCTAATATAACATAGGAATTGAAACCAAAGAGCACATAATTTTAAACAGATATGAAATGAAATCAAATTAAATGCATATTTAACCTGTGAAATTCATTTCCACGTGTTATTACAAAGCAGGAATTTCAGCAGGAACTTTAAAAAACTAGGATGAGTATTGAGTTCTTTAGTTTCAAAATCTGAAAGGGAAATGTAGACAAGAAAAAAAAGTTATGAACCAGAATCTCCCGTCCTATATTTCACATACCAGTCCTAAACGCCAGCATTGTTGTATAAACTAGAAGCAGCAAAGAATAGTTGATAAAACTTTGAAACATTGGAGTATTCACTTGGTATTGTTCTGCTAGATACTGGCTTGTAACAGCAGTCCCACAGATAAACAAGGAGAGCATCTGGCCCAGAATTATCGTTTTCAGAATATGCCTGTGAATATAAAAGACAACACAGTAAGCTTAGAATTAAACATTCAAGGTTTTAAAAAAATATTTGCTAGTTGTTAAGGGAAAATGCCATTTTTTAGATTGACACTATTCTTTTTCTACTCCCTATCAAAGTTGTTCTGATTTACCAGTAAGCAGGGTTTTGTCTACACAGAAGATCTAGCCTAAGCTCATGACAGCCATATAAGAAGTGAGGCGAGTTCAAACTGCCAGTGATGGAGACTGCAATAATTTGCAAGGATCTTCAAGCAGCTCACCTGGGCAGGCTCAAACCAATGGCAGGATCTATTCTCATCAAGAGAGGTTTTGTTACATGTGGCCTGAGTTAAATCCTTCGTCCTCCACTGAATCCCGTGTTGACTTTGGTCAACAGAAATCTGCAACATGGAGATAAGGCATGACTGCCTTCAGGCCGTTCTGAGACCTGAGTCTTTGAAAGTGAGCTGAGACCCTAAGCTGAGCAGTGCTGAGGAAATACAAACAGGTCCGAGGAAGGACCTCGAAAGATCATCTGGTCCAACCATTCGTGGGAAAGGGAGCCTGGATGAGATTACCTAGCATCCTGTCCAGTCACATCTCTAAAACCTCCAGCAATGGGGACTCTACCACATCCCTGGGGAGGTTGTTCCAGTGATTGATTGTCCTCATTGTAAAAAAATGCCTTCTTAAAATAAGAATTGTTATAATTAATACTTATTGTGGATTTTTTTTCCGCTATATTCCATCATACCCTGCTGTAATTGAGGATGACGTTAAGAACACATTTTGGCCAAAGATCATGTTAGCTTTTAAAACTCCTTTTAAGTCCAACCCACAGCTGGGCAGGGCGGGTGAGTAAGCTCATACTCTTTTAGTAGCAATTCTTCCCTTAATAGAAAGTGAACTTTCCAGAGGCTCCTAGACAAACAGGGGTACACACAGATTGCTGTGTAACTTTTGGCTTGCTGTTTTCCCTGCCAGTGGAGCTATGCAGATTTGTACCACCCCAGTCTCTGCCTGCATACTCACAATATGCAGTGAGAGGGGCTCAGTGCTGTGCTGTCTGTACAGGTCTGCAAAGTTCACGCCTAAGTTGTTTACTCTGAAGACTACTGATGAGAATTTAACTGCCTGCACAACTGATTCATTTGTTCCTACTCAAAGTAATCAAGCAAGGGAAGAAACGATCCCATTAGGATTCTGGACTTGCCCTGTGCCCACATCTCTCCCTGATGATTTCTGGCAGGGCACGCACATGCCACGCACACCACGTGACAGTAACACTGGTTGTTTTCCCAACGTGGGTGACTTTAATGTAGTAAATATGAGCTCACCTAGCTATGCTGTGCAATCCAGCTGTCAGGCAGTGAGAAAGGTGTGTTCAGGGGTGCTAAAGCCAACTACAATCATACAGTCCATCTCTCCTTTTGGAAGGGAGACATCTCCTTTGCACAGATTCTATATTCAGCTGCATGAATCTCCTTTTCAATTCAGCCTGACACCAAAGCTCTTCTGACTTTAAAAATGCTGCTAGGCACATTTTTCTCTCCAAGGCCATTTTGATGAGACAGCAGATCTCTGTGAAGTCCAGCCATGCTGCACTTCTAAGAGATTCACGCCCCACGTATTGCTACAGCTTGTCTTGCCAATCGCAGCAATGGTGCATATCTACACTAAGTATTCATATATCATGTGGCAATCTTGTAAGGTCCTATCCAGCCTCGTGTGAATAACTCACTCTGGTGCATGAAAGAATGAACTTTCTCATTTCTAGCATTTTGAATGCTGAAGTAAGCGACAGAGACTGTATTTCAGCTAGAAATTTATCATGACTACTTTATAGCACAGCATTAACTATAAATGGTGCTGTAAAATACATACATGTCTTACATAAATACATACATAATATATAAACACATACATGTATTTTTTATATATATGTATTTGTATGCAAAAAAAACCCAAAGAAAAAAAAACAACAAACTTTGCAGCTACCTCACTTCTATTATATTGAACTTCTATTTATTCTGGTGAAAGATTTGATTGCACTATTTGGTGAACAAATCAGCAATGATTGTGACAAGTTCTGGCTGATTATTCTGACTGATGCAGAAAGGTCTTTTTACATTCATCTAAAGAATTAATTTAATCAGGTGCTGTTAAGAAGATTTAACATATGTTAGCTAAAATTTCAGGGATGAGTCTACCTCCTCCCTCAAACAAGCATCAACGATGGTTCCAGCTCACCCTTTGCCTGCCCTGTGAACTCTGGCTCCTTTGCAGGAGGTAAGACCACAGAAGATCCATTCAAACGTCAAGGAAGAAATAATGTGGTGAACAACACATGAAAAACGTGGTTTCAGGGATTTAAAAAATACATATATACTTTTTATTATTCAAATAGTTTCTTGCTCCAAACTAGCAGAAAATATTTCTTCTTTACCCTCAGTGCAGGAGGCACAGAGCAAGCCTTTAGCTTGCTAAAGGACTTGGACTAAACTCACCCTGTGCTTGGACTAGCTGGGACGAGGGTGTGGAAGTGGGGATCATACCTGAGCAGAACTGCTGCAATTTTACAGGAGCAAAGCTGTGAAGCCTGCATAGTCCACAAAATGAATTGCGCTCATCAATACATTACCAGGAGAGGTTAAAGCTGCCTTGGTCAGCAGAAGCCCTGCTCTCCTGGATGCAGACTCCCCTTCACCCATCTCCTGGGTGGTGGGTGCCACAGACGGGCAGAAGCACAGGCAATAAATACTACTCCACAAGCATCTGGCTTGTTTAACATGGACTTCTGTGGGGGGAAGGTTTTAAACATCTTCCTCCAGGACATGATATGCAAGGCGTAGCTTTGCTTCTCCTGAACTACAGCACCCTCCCTATAGGGGAGGCCTGGACTCTACGTGCCCAGTGTTTTGGCAAACTGGATAGTCACCATGTTCCAGCGAGAGGGTAAAAGGGGGAAAATCTACTGTCATTCAAATTTGCTAACAATTGATCAGCTTCAACCATCGTTTATTAAAAATAAGAAAGACCCAATTGCCCTCTTGCAGGGGAATAACTCCACTAAGCCAATCCTCAGCTTTTCTAATAACTAACTTTCTCCAGTTTAAAGTACCCAGGGAATTATCTCCTTGCATTTTTGCATATGGGAAGAGACGCAGGTCCAGAATCTACAGAACTGTTTGCTTAGTGGTTACTGCACCAGCAACCATTGCTATTTAGTTAACATCTGTCTCGGCAGTCCTGCAGCATTTACTTCTACAGTACCAAAGGCATCTGATAAGGCAAGCAGGCTTCATCCTGCCTCATTCCTTATTTTTCTCTATTTTAATTCAGTGATTTTTTCCTTCCCTGAATAGATTCAAAACATTAAGATCAAAACAGCCACATAAAGACATTGTTCACTGACAGTGGAAGGCTGCCTTCAAAAAACATCCTCTATGAATCCCAAAACACTACATTTCTGGCAACTTTCTCAGCTGTGTGTAAAATAACAGCCTCTTGCCTTGACAACAGACACACACACACACCACCCCCCCAACACCAGGTGCAAGCCTCAGCAGGAAGCAGCAATGGTTTCCCTCACACCATTTGCCAAGGTGTCAAAATGAATTTCTTCAAATTGGGAAGGTGACACCGTGTTCCCAGTGCAATGCACTGGGCTCAAGGCAGCAAGACAGCAGTTTGAACAAAGTAAGATGACCCTCATTAAATATGGGCTCAGGAGCCTTATTATTTCAGTGCCCACTAAAATCCCATAGCAAATTTTAAAAAGAGTATTTGACCCTCTGTAAAACTTGAGAGCAAACTTTAAATCCTATTGGTTTCATTTTGCAAGACAATTTCTTATAAGAAAAATACTTCGAAGACATAAGTTTCCTTTCATTCCGGTATTGACAGGAATATCGATGACAATAATTTCCTTATTAATAATTTATCATCATTTTTTGAAATATATTAACTTTTCTGTGCCAGAACTTGATTCTGTCCGCTTTTTTTTTTAATGCATTGGTAAGGAGTAAATCACTTTGGACTCTCAGATGACACAAGGTAACTGGTCTGAAATGGCCTTTTAGTTCTACAGTTTGGGGTTTTTTTGTTGTTTTTTACTGCTTGGTGGTTGGCTGCTAAGAAATTACTCCTCCTCTCCCTTCAGCCACCATATCTTAGCTAGCTATATCTATGGCTATGAGCAAAACTAGGAGTCATTTGGGGATTTTTTAGAACGTGAAAGTTTGCCACAAATTGGTCTAAAGCTAATGCCGAACAACGTGCGGCTCTTGACATCATGAGAAAGTCAGGCTGGCTTTCTTCTGCATTTCGCATGGAGCCAAAGAAAAATACCCCTAGATATCAAAATACAATCAGAGTCTCTATCTGAGGAAGCCAAAGAAAGTCTAATAAGCCCACAGTTAACAACTTTATTGGCTATTAGTTTAATAAATCCTATAATTTTAATGTGATTTTTTAAATGAAAATATAGCTTTTCAAAAATTAAATTTGTTTATGACACCAGTTAAACACTAACAGGCAAAGCCTGGCAACACTCTTCACAAAGAATTTACTTGCACTTCAGCTTTAACTAATGAATCCTTCCTGAATGGGGGGTGGGGGGAGGAAGAGACCGTTTCATTTGAATAATCTCACATTTTCATGCAAGTAGTTAAAGGAAAATGCAGCTTCAGACTGAAGCCATATTCCAACATGATTAGCAGATAGCTCAGGACAGGAAACCGATATTTTTAAGAACTAACATTTTTAGAAGTTAGTGTTTCAATCTTCTGCTTTGAAACTGAGTTCAATTTAATTTGTAAAAGCTAAGAAACAGAAAAGACTTGTTTTGTTTCAAGAATCAGAAAGCATACCTCCTACTGCTTTTACCCCCCCCCCCCAAAAAAAATCTAGCTTATTACATACAAGTATTAAACCTTCCTATGATTCAGAAAGGCCTCTAACAAAACTGAAGTGGCTGAGCCTCCAGCCACCTGGGAAAAAAAAAAGAAGGAAAAAAAAAAAAAGCAGCAATTCAGTATCTCAGACAACACTTTGCTAAAGTCAGTGAGAGCTCTTTATTTTCTTTCAAGTACCACCAACAGATTCACTTAGTATAGCCCTCTGGCAACATTTTGGCAAAACTACTAGCACAGGTGAGGTTACTGAACAGTTCAACAAGTTCCTATCTTGTCTTTTTGGGCATTCCTGACAGGCAGGAGGAATGAAAAGAGAAAAACTTATATCCAAAAGAGAAAGGCAGGCTTTGGCCTCTGGAATAAGACTCTGCTTGGCCAGCACACACCTCCACACAGTCCCGTCACCAGACTCCGGCTTTTGAGCGCGAGGCTGGCAGGACAGCCAGCACCCCGTTTGTCAGCCAAGGATATCTGATGCAATAGTTATTAGAGACCAAACCTAGAGCCCCCCAAAAGCCTTTTAAACAGGGATTTTTTTTTTTTTTTTTTTTTCCTCAGATGGAAACCAAAGCTGTGAGTGAACAGTAGCTCTTGCAGGCTGGAAGTCAAAGGAGGTAGTTCTGCTCTCACGAAAGGCAGTGCTTTGCAAGTACCAGCTTTGGGACTCATGCGATGCCTGCACAACTTGGCAGATTTTTTTCCTCAAGTTTTCCATGCTTAACCAGTGCTCGCATTTTAAGTTATATACTTGAACGGGTCTCTGTCCTAAGCTGATTCAAGGAAGGAGGGAAAGGGGATATTGGTCATTCTGGACTCCACACCTCATCTCAGCTATTTTGTTCTGTTATCTTCTCCGCCCCCCATGACTTGTTCCTCACGACAATGTTGATAAAAGAGGACAGAACAGATAAAAGTACAGAAAGATAGGAAATAGATAAAAAGAAAGAAAAAATAGGAAAACAGGAAAATATTAAGCCAGAATTACTAAAAAAATCAAGTGTGTGCATATGGGAGATCACACTCTCAGTTTAACAAAATCAAATACTTCACTCGCTAATTCTACACTTATCTTAGCTGGAGTGACTCTTCACACTCTCGCACAACAGCAGTTACGGGCTGCAGCCCGGCTGTGCTTCCACAGCAGCCCGGCTATCACAACACCCTCTCCCCGCAGCCCTCCACCAGCGGAAGCCAAAACTCCGCCGCCTGCCGCCCGCACCCCGCCGGCCTCACCTCTGCCAGGGCGACGGCCTGTAAAGGCTCGCCCGAAGGTCCAAAGCCGTGCTCAGCCCCACGCCCCGCTCCCAGCAGCGACCCCGTGCCCGCACCCGGGCGTCCTCCGCGGCCGGTGCCCCACGGCGGCGCTGGCTCCGGGCCGCGCATCAGCCGGCTTCTCCCAGCGGCACAGATAAGCCACCGCATCCTCACCGCCTTACCGGCCGAGGACGCAAAGACTCCTTCCCCCTTCCTTCCGCACCTCCCGCCGCCCGGGGTGGCGGAGGGGGGTGGGGGGGCGACCCCGGCCCGCGGCACGGCCCCCCCCCCCGCCGCCCCGGCCGCGGGGGCAGGCAGGCCGGCGCTGCCCGGCTCCACGTCGAGGCCGGGCCGGGGAGGGGGGGCCGTGGCCGCGGACTCACCAGGTGCAGAGCTTGGCCCCGAGCAGCGCCAGGAGCCGGCACGGAGGGGCGGCGGCTGCCCCAGGCGGCGGCTCAGCCCCGGCAGCAGCGGCCGCCGCCGCAGCAGCACCGGGCGGCGGCTCAACCCCGGGAGCAGCGGCCGCCGCAGCAGCAGCGGCAGCACCGGGCGGCGGCGCGCCGGCAGCGGCCGCCTCCATGCCCCGGCCCTGCGCCCGCCGAGACGGAGGAAGGAACGGAGGGACCTGCGGAGGCGGCGGGCGGCGCCCGCGGGAGGGAGGAGCGGCGGCAGCGGGCCGGGGGAACAGAGCTCCAGCGGCGGCAGCCGAGCTTTGTGCCCGCCGAGGGGCCGCCCCTAGGAGGGGCACGGCTCGTCCTGGGGCGGGGGGACGGAGCTCAGCCGCCTGCCCTGGGATGCCTCTCGCGTTCCTTCCGCTTAGCGAGCCGCAGCCCCGCTCCCCAGGTTCCCTTGCACCGCTGGGCGCAGGTCGGAGCGGAAGAGCCGCCAAGGGCTGCCCCAGGAGCGCTCAGCGCGAGGTTCGCGTTCCTGCTCTCCAGCTGAGGCAACCTGCGGGGCTTCCCGGCAGCAGCCCCAGTCTGGTGCCCGGGTGCGGGTCCCTGCAAGGCCGCTTTGGCCCCAGCCCCGCCGCAGGCTTCGACCCCCAAGACACGTGGAGGCCTGACTGCAGCTGGCCCCGTGTGCAGGCAGTGCAGGTCTCATCTTTCTTGCAGTTACATGAGTCAAAGAAGTTACTCTAAACCCTTAAATTTTAGTTTCTCCCTGCTTTGTGCGCAGCCTTGAGCTCCTCTATTTCTAAGGCTTCAGCTCCCACCTTTTTGCTCCCATGCCTAAGGATTTACCTCATCCTGTTTGTCTTCACCCACATCTCAGCCCAACTCACCTGGAGAACCTGGTGGCATTTTGCATACCCTGCTGGGTTTTTTTTAATGATTCTCACTTTTATTGGTGCTCTGTATGTGTCACAGGTGATGGAATTAACCCCAGAGGTGCCTCCAGGAAGAGCAATCTCCTGCCCTCGTTGGTGCATATATTTGTCACTGTCCTGGCTATGCTGGCATCCTTTCTGCCACAAGACACTGCTTCTCTCTGCCCTCGCCTGTTTCCCCCAGAGCACCATGGTTTAATCTTTCTCCCCCCAACACCACAACGTTTTTTTCAGACGTGTTTTTCTCTGTCACAGTTCTCATGCAAGCTGTGTTTAGCTCCCTTTGCAATCACCCAAATTCATCCTCGTAGGATTTGATTTAGGAGTGTAAGAGAGGCATTACTCTGCCATTTTCAGGTCATTTTTATAACTTCATGTTCTTGCCAGTCCCATTTCAGCAGCAAGGTGAATTTCAGTCTCCCACTTCCCAAGGGCCAAGCCCTAAACCAGTAAGGTATCGGCTATGTGGGAGAGGACTGGTCCCCAAATCCCCTCTTTGACTCTGTGATCGTGTAATATTAAAGCTGTAGGTCAATGTGAGAGAAAAGCTGTATAATTATATGTCTTAAAAGAGCATTCAAACATATATTTCTATATTTATAATATACATAGCCATTTCTATATTATATTGAGATTTTATGTATTTTTCCTTCACTTCTATAACAGAATAGTTTATGGATACCCCACATATTTCATCATACCTAAGCTCCACAACTGTGATACTATTATCTTCGCCTTTAATTTTATTCATCCTGTATCTGCAATCTGCTGCAGACTCTCCAAAGATGGAGAATCATGTCCTTGGTGCTTTTTCTCTCCATTTAACCTCAGCTCTTGGAATTCCTTGCTACAGATAGGCTGCAGCAGCCTCACACCAGAAAGCCACTGCCAGGCTGGGGCTTTACACCAGAGCTGCTCAGCTGCAGAAGGATTGCCATCCCAGAGGGGTATCAGTGTACCGTGAAAATATGAAACAAAGCAGTAAGAGTTTAAACAGGCAGGGACCTCTTTTTAATTTAATTTCTTTAACAAAAACAAATATTAAAAATAAAGGTTTAAAAAACAAACAAACAACAGCAACAACAATTTTTAAAAGTGCCCTTTGTTAGACTTTGAGGAATAAGTTCATTTCAGACTATGATAAACTTTGCCATCTCAGGAAATTTTTATGGCTTGTGGACAACATGGCCATGAATGCAGAGATACCTGAGATGTCTAAACATGACTTTGTCTTCAGCTACTCCTGCTCCAGGCTCCTGCTTTTACTACAATTCAGGGTTCACCTCAAGTGTGACCGTGGCTGTTAGTTTCTGGATTCTTGTCAGCCTGAGTTTGCCTCCTGCCACAGCGAAGTGATACAGCTGCCTGGAGTGTGTGCCGGCCAGGCTGCCTGGACCCGGAGACACCCTCCATTCAGCCCAGAACTGGTATTATCGCTCCCCCACACTGTCTCACCAGTGGAAACTTGGGAGCATGTGCATCCTCTTTCACATATAGAAACTCCGTTCCTGGTGCTCTACAAAAGTAACTAGTTCTGCTGTAACATGGTTTCCTGTGTCTTTTCCAGGATGAGTGAAATCCCTGGGAGTGGCTATAGTTTATCTGCATGCAGGATGTATTTGGATGCTTAATGGGCCTGTAGACTAGAAGGCATATACCTCTTTTTTGACTTAGAAAAACTGTTGACAAAGAACTATTAGCAATACATTTGTAGAATTCTTTAAAAATTAATTCTTTCTATTCAAAATTTGTATCTAAAATAGCCAACTATTTTCAAGTGTGATTGAAAGGGACTAAGAATCTAAATATTTCTTACAGTTGGTTATCATCTAGAATGGTCAAAGGATAACCCAAAAGTAATGGCATAACTTTTTTGCTGCTTTTCCCCAGAAATTACTTTTGAGCTGAGAACAAATAAAAGAATTAGCACAGCCATAACAAACAAGACACAGACATAGCTCTCGTATCCTCATCTGCTTTCAACTCCTTCTTGTTAAACAGTTTTATTTCAGTGTGTCCTATCAGGCTGTTCCTCTGCTAAGAAAATCATACATTTGAGTAGGTGATAAAAGTAGATAACAATGATAGCAAGTAAAAACACAGAACATAATTTGTAAGTTGAGAGCATCTGCTTTAAGTTTCAGGGAATTTAAAGTGCAATACCATTGTACACCTAGACACCCTACTGTATGTTGCTATAATGAAATTATATTTTCTGCATTTACCTTATCGACAAAAGGAAAGACAAAAAATATCACACAAATTGAACTTAAAATCTGAAACTGCAGAAGTGATTCCTTGTAAAATGATGAGAAGCATAGAGTTTTTATTGGAAGTATTTATGCCACTAGAGGTCCTTCATGTTCAGATTATGATTTCCTCCACAGTGGGGTTTGGGGTTTTTTCTGTACTTCTTTATCCGTGCTACATACAAGAATTACTGTCTCTAAAGAAATTTATTTTGTTTAATGTAATACATTCTTAGAATAATAGAGTGATTTTTCCTTGATTAAGCTTTTTCTGGGAAAGTATCAAGGTAAGGATTTTTCAAATAGAATTTCTTTAATAAAAGCCCCTGTTTTATTATGATATAAAATGTTATTTATTTTTTAATTCAACAACTGCACATTTTCACATTTCCAGTTTTTCATGATCTTACACCACCTCTCCAACATAACCGCTTTTCTCTTAGAAAAATAAAGGAAGGAAGCAAAGGTCAAACTAATGAGTGAAATTAAGATAAGCAACTGGAAAATAAAACAGTATGTAAGGTAGTTTTTCTCTGCTGCTTCATTATTTTCTTCTTATTTTTCCTAATTAGAAGCCAGTTAAAAATATTTGAAAACTATTTGGAAGAACTGTGCAGCCTTGGGAACTTGAATGATAGGACTGAGATTAAACTCATCACTACGGAACTCAATGTCATTTATCAGGAAACTAGTAACAAAGATTTGTAGCATAAGCTCATCATTTGGAAATTATCAGGAACTAAGGCAAAGAAATACTTGCTCTTTTCAGGATGGCCATCAGCTGAAAAGGCCTAATAGCTGCACAAAGGGCAAATGTAGTCCTAGGATGCATCAGCTGGAATCAAGACAGAGATGTGTTAGACTATACAGAATCCTGAGGAGACTTTTTCTGAAATACGGTGTATGTGCTGCTTACTCATATTCAAGAAAAATGTGCAGAAAGATGCAAAAGGATTTATAGGAGACCATGGGAGCTTGGCTTGTTAGTCTAGCAAAGGACACTGAGATGGGATAGGACCACTGTCAAAAATGCACTGAGAGCAAACCCTAGAGAAAGAAAGAAACTTCTTTAAATAAAAGACAATGTTAGCACAAGAACAAACATGTATATATGAAATATTATTAGGTTTAAGCTGAAAATGAGAAGGCAGCTCCTTACTAATATTTGCAATACAGCTGTCTATTAGGACCATCAGGGCCTGGAAAAGATTTTCCATAGGAGTGGCAGAAACAAGAAAATAACTACCTGGCAGCAGGGCATTAGCCCTGATAGCTGAAAGATTCCTTCCCATCCTGTATCTACAGAAAAAAAAGGATTTGCATATGAAGGAAATCACAATTTTAAAATTAAAATATTCCAATAGTCTTTAAAATTAGCCATAAACAAATTAATGTGAGAAACATCATGGTAAGGTGATGATAAGGGCAGAATCGTGTGCCCTTGTCCTTGTGGGGGACTTTAACTTTCCAGATATCTGCTGGAAATACAACACAGCAGTGAGTAAACAATCTAGGAGGTTCCTGGAGTGTGTGGAAGATAACTTCTTGACACAGCTGGTGGGTGAGCCAACCAGGGGAGGAGCCTTGCTAGATCTGTTGTTTACGAACAGGGAAGGATTGGTGGGAGGTGTGATGGTCGGAGGCCGTCTTGGGCTTAGTGACCATGAAATGGTAGAATTTTCAATTCTTGGTGAGGCAAAGAAGGTGGTCAGCAAAACCACCGCTATGGACTTCCGGAGGGCTAACTTTGGCCTCTTCAAGGCACTGGTTGAGAGAGTCCATAGGGAGACAGTCCTGAAGGGCAAAGGGGTCCAGGAGGGATGGGCATTCTTTAAAAAGGAAATCTTAATGGCTCAGGACCAGGCTATTCCCATGTGCCGCAAGTCGAACCGCCAAGGAAAACGACCGGCCTGGCTGAATGGGGAGCTTTTGCTAGGACTTAAGAAAAAAAGGAGAGTTTATCATCTCTGGAGGAAAGGGCGGGCAACCTGGGAGGAGTACATGGATCTTGTTAGATCATACAGAGAGAAAATTAGAAAGGCAAAAGCTCAGCTAGAACTAAATCTGGCCACTATCGTAAGGGACAACAAAAAATGTTTTTACAAATATGTTAACAGTAGAAAGAATCCCAAGGAGAATATCTTTCCTTTAATAGATACAGAAGGGAAGGTAGCAACCAGTGATGAGGAAAAGGCCGAGGTACTTAATGCCTTCTTTGCCTCAGTCTTTAATAGTGAGTCCAGTCATCCTCAGGGTACTCCATCCCATGAGCTGGAAGGTAAGGATGAAGAGCATAACATACCCCCCTTAATCCAGGAGGAATTAGTTAGGGACCTACTACGCCATCTGGACACTCACAAATCTATGGGACCTGATGGGATCCATCCAAGAGTACTGAGGGAACTGGCAGAGGTCCTTGCCAAGCCACTCTCTATCATCTATCAGCGTTCCTGGTCAACAGGGGAGGTCCCAGAGCACTGGAGGCTTGCCAATGTGACTCCCATTTATAAGAAGGGTCGGAGGGAGGATCCGGGGAACTACAGGCCTGTCAGCCTGACCTCGGTACCGGGGAAGATTATGGAACGGTTTGTCTTGAGAGCACTCACGTGGCAAGTCCAGGACAAGCAGGGGATCAGGCCCAGTCAGCATGGGTTTACGAAAGGCAGGTCCTGCTTGACCAACCTGATCTCCTTCTATGACCGGGTGACCCGCCTAGTGGATGAGGGAAAGGCTGTCGATGTTATTTTCCTAGACTTCAGCAAGGCCTTTGACACTGTCTCTCATGGCATACTCCTTGAGAAGCTGGCGTCTCGTGGCCTGGATAAGTGCACTCTTCACTGGGTGAAAAACTGGCTGGATGGCCGAGCCCAGAGGGTTGTGGTGAATGGGGTGAAATCCAGTTGGTGGCGGGTCACAAGTGGTGTTCCCCAGGGCTCGGTGTTGGGCCCCATTCTGTTTAATATCTTTATTGATGATTTGGATGAGGGGATTGAGTGCACGCTCAGCAAGTTTGCAGATGACACCAAGTTGGGAGGCAGGGGCGATCTGCTTGAGGGTAGGGAGGCTCTACAGAGAGATCTGGACAGGCTGGATCGATGGGCTGAGGCCAATTGTATGAAGTTTAACACGGCCAAGTGCAGGGTCCTGCACTTCGGTCATGGTAACCCCATGCAGCGCTACAGGCTTGGGGAAGAGTGGCTGGAAAGCTGCCCAGCAGAGAAAGACCTGGGTGTGCTGGTTGACAGCCGGCTGAATATGAGCCAGCAGTGTGCCCAGGTGGCCAAGAAGGCCAACGGCATCCTGGCCTGTATCAGAAATAGTGTGGCCAGCAGGAGCAGGGAGGTGGTTGTTCCCCTGTACTCGGCACTGGTGAGGCCGCACCTCGAGTCCTGTGTTCAGTTTTGGGCCCCTCACTACAGGAAAGTCATTGAGCTGCTGGAGCGTGTCCAGAGGAGAGCAACCAAGTTGGTGAGGGGCCTGGAGCACAAGTCTTATGAGGAGCGGCTGAGGGAACTGGGGTTGTTTAGTCTGGAGAAGAGGAGGCTGAGGGGAGACCTTATCGCTCTCTACAACTACCTGAAAGGGGGTTGTAGTGAGGTGGGTGTTGGTCTCTTCTGTCAGGTGGCTGGAGATAGGACAAGAGGAAATGGCCTCAAGTTGAGGCAAGGGAGATTTAGATTGGATATTAGGAAAAATTTTTTTTACTGAGAGGGTTGTCAAACATTGGAACAGGCTGCCCAGGGAAGTGGTTGAGTCACCATCCCTGGAGATATTCAAAAAGCGAGTGGACAGGGTACTCCAGGACATGGTTTAGGGGGCATGGTTAATGGTTGGACTCGATGATCTTGAAGGTCTTTTCCAACCGAAATGATTCTATGATTCTATGATAAGCTACTCAGTGCAAAAACACACTTTATGGCTGCACCAACATATCCTGCAGTGCAGGGGTGGGTCTGCTGTCTCTACCAAGAAGGAAATAAGAAGCAGAATGCATTTCCACATCGCAATGTCAAAAAAGGTATTAACTAAGCAAAAGCAACTGAACAAGGAGGGGTGAGAATTTCAATATGTGGAGAGTTTTATTTATGAGAAAAGATCAAGAATGGAATTTAGGTACTTAATGGTCATTGAAAATCATCAGAGCCAATGGAAATGGTAAGACAGAGGGTGGCATTCTGGGGGCAATCAATATGAGGTGATATGAGTCTTTATGCATCAGTAATTCTGGTCTCGCACACCATCCTTGCTTCTTGTTCATATGAGATGTGACCCCTTGCTTGGAACTGTACCCAAGCAAAAAAATTGGGGTTTATTTACAAACGTAGTGCCCCTGAGGTCTAAGTAAACTGATGTGGGTGCTAATTTCAGTAATAACTATTAAAATCTCGAAGGACGCTGGCTTTGCACCCAGTACAAACACAGCTCCCTCAAATCTTTAGCCTTCCAGCACTGACACCAAAATAAATGATATTGAAAGAGCTAATGGGAAAACTGGAGATTACAGCTTCAAACCACAAGCTATGTCTCAGAAAGGCAGACGTAATAAAGCCCAAGGACCACCAAAATTTAAATCTGCTTAGCACATGTTGACAGCATGATTTTTTTTTTTCCAGAACTGTCTGTCTCTGAAATGAAGGAAACTGTTCTTCAACCCTCTGACAGATTTCTTTCTCTTAAGAGAATTGTATTCTCCCGGTGGTTTCATGGAATAGCATTTAACACCTCTGGCTTTGCAGCCGCAGTCTACAATAAGACCTCTTCAACAAGCATCTTCTGCTTTTTGGACTAAACAGAACAGTTTTGATTTTTTTGTAGTTGATCACTCTGGTGACTATGAAAATAATACTTGAAAAGACCCAGCAAATTGCCTAGAGTTTCCTCTATACAGACTGGGGTACAACCCTATCTGAAAGCTTTCCACATTATTTAGCAATTATAGCCCAATGAATATTCCCAGAGTTTGGGAAGAGTTTGCATTTTGTTTTCCAGGGAGAAACTCCTGGCAATACAAATTTGGTGTAGATCACATGGGTGCACTTGACTGCATTTCTGTCAGACTGGCCAAAGCACACAGAATGGTTATTCTGGCCTGCACTATAGGCCTGGGATCTGATAATCTGGTGTGTGTTGTGTCCACCATTCAGTTCAAGCCTTCAGCATGAGATCCCTGCCCCACTCTGGTATGGGGTGTTGGGAGTCTTACCCTCCAGGAGACTGACTGGCTTTCCTTTTCTTGGATGAACCACTATGCTGAGCCTTCCACCTCTGGCTGCATGGTCCTGGCCCTTCTCTTACCTTCTTTCTTCTTAAATAAGATCAATGTGTTATTGACTCAGCTCTCTGAATCAGATTCCTGTCAAGGGGAGGACCTCCAGTTCCAGTGCAAAGGCAGAGGCATACTGGGTAAGGGGCTGGGGTGACAAGAGCAACCCTGATGTAGATCCATTTTGTCAGAATTGGGTTCTTCCTGGGGAAGCACATTTTAGCTGTGGTCCCACCTTATTTTTGATATAACCAGATTAGGAATTTTAGTCTTTAACAGAAAATCACTAATGAAGTAGTCTGTTTACTACATTGATCCCATTTTTTTACCAAAATACCCTGTGACACTGCACTCAGCCTTGATATTACAGGAAAAATACAATCAGTGTATATTTAATTGCAAAACTTGCCATTCTGAGATCTTTCTTAAGTAAGACTGCGTTGTTCCTGTAGTATTCATTTCAGATTACTTGCTTGTTTGTGATGTGATATTGTCATAATGATCTAGACTAAACTCACCGTGGCAAAGGCCAGAATCCACAACTGAGCCACCCTGCATGTGTGTGAATGCCAGACTTTGCATTGTGTGATTTACCTTTAAATCTTACCACTTGTATACAGACTAGGGCTGAGAAGATACTAATCAGGTCCTGCCAGAAACAGGCAGATGAGACCCCTGTCTCCACTCCCAACCTAGCGGAAGAGTTGGGACAGTCTTTCAAAGGTTGTTTTTACACCTTACTGGCATTATCACTTTTCCTTCACACCGTGACAAAAGAGCTGTGGCAGCATCGTGATGGTCCACCACAAACAAAACATGGTTTCCAGGCAGAAGAAATTGTTTCATTAGATAAACTAGTATAATTTGAAGACACTTTAGCCTGACACACAAGCCGTTCATCCAACTGGATTTGCACTGTTGCAGACTTGAGCTGCATCAATGCGATATTATTAAGACAGGGAACTGAGAAACTGTTTTTCTGAAAGAGCTTGCACCAGCATATTTTACCTCATCAGTGAAAGACTGGATGTGAAGTAGCATATCACGCAGATGTACAGTGTGTGATGCACGGATAAATGGTCATATCTGAGAGAAGTGAAGAAAAGCTAATTCTTTCATTCCTGTCCATTTTTGCCATACTCTTTTTTTCAAATACTGAATACAGTGTCTCTGTATTGCATGTATTTAAGGCATGATAGCTTCCCTTTAAAGAATCTGCCTATCCTGAAATGCTCTGTGTAGTATTTGTGGGGTTTATATTGTTCATACGAACCCAGATAAATCATTAGATTTCCAGTAATCACACTGTGAGTCTCTGTAGTCTCCAGTATTAACACTATCAGTACAACAAATATTAAAATATGCTCTGAATTTTATTTATTTTGCACATGAATGTCCTAATTGTTATAAGGTAAGCACATATATGTAATTCTCCAACTGTTCCACCCTAATGAATGTTCCTTTCAAAGTGTTCCTTAGGGTTTATCAAAAAATATGCATAGAATTGCAGAATAATTTTGGTTGGAAGGGATCTCTGGAGGCCATCTAGCACAACCCCCTGCTTAAAGCAGGGTCAGCTAGAGCAGGTTGTTCAGGGCCATGTTAAGCTTGTTTATCTCCAAGGTTGAAGATTCCACAACTCTCGGGGTCCCTGTGCAGTGTTTAAGTACCCTCATGGTAAAAAAATAATAATAATAATCCTTATATCTAGTCAGAAATTCTCTTGCTGCAAGCTGTGATTGTCAGCCTTTGTCCTTTTGCTGCGTGCCTCCAAGAATGTTTCTTCATTCTCTTTGCTGTTCATATCTATATTGAAAGAAGTGTTACTTATTCTTAGGAAAGACATTATTCTTAAAATCAAAACATGCCTTCTGACATTTTAAACCATACTTGGAGGAAAAGCATTCTGTAGAACCATATTAGGTGTTACACAAGAAAAAGCAGAAATTGAGTATCAACTTCAGTGTGGAACTAAGATCAAATTATTTTTTCTTCATTTTAGTTTTTGTCAATATCGACAAAACACGAGTAATACCAGACATTTGAATGGTGTAAAATAAAACTATTCTATATACAAAAAGATACTGTAGAAAACAGACACTATAAGGTTATACAAATAATGCAGAGGTAAACAGCTTTAAATTATTTTTCCTAAAATTCCTACATATGCAAAAGCCATTTCATTAAAATTTCCTGCTTGAAGAAATTCTACTTAAATAACATGCTCATGTTTCATATAAATTACTTCTTAGAAAAATAATTACCTTTTCTCAAGAACATTCTGTTTTGGTATTAAGTATTTAAAGATTTTTTTTTTAAATATGTGTTCTTTTATCTTTGTTGGAGTTTAGGTCTTGGTATTTTTATTCTGAACAGTTCCTAAACACTTTCTTTAAGTGAGAAGAGAGAGGAAAATGCTTTGTAAAAGTAGAATAAAAGTTAAAGAGGTTAGGTGTCAACCAGACCCGTGGAACAGCATTCCACTCTCTGTTTTAATCTTGGCAAGACATTCCACTAATGAGTAAATGATGTACCTTTAACATAGCATTACTTTAGTTGAACTTTCACCGTGTGGGAAGATATTGGAAGACATTTTGAACCTACAGTTTAATATACATTCAAAGGGAAATTCTTTAGTTGTTCTCATAAATTAACACAAAATAAGCAATGCTAATTCACTTTTTTTTTTGTGTGTGTGTCGATATGAGTGTCAGAAAATATTAGTCTTCCAGACACTTGCAGAGTTTAGTTACCAGGTTAGGAAAATGTTAAGTACCCACTGCGCTTCATGTGTTGAAGTGCTTTCCTAAACATTTTTACTAAGAAATGTAACCTGATAGTTGTAGCCATTCCTATTCCTTTTCCTATTCCTATTATGATTCCATTAGGACTAAGATTGATCACAGAATTCTCTTTACCTGACAGTCCTAACATATATGCAACCTTAGTAAAATCAATGTTACATTGAAAAATAAGTTAATGATTGAGGAATTATTCATCAAGTTTTGTTGGGGGAGAGTTTACAAAAATAAACTATGTTCTTAGCTGTTTCATGGTAAAGTGTTCTCTACGTTTCAGAATTCTCTCTCATTTATAACAGTGTAACATAGCAATAAGTCTATGAAATTTGCTAGTCTTATCCAAAGATTTGCAACTTATAACATTGACCAGAATTTTATTTGTTTTTTTTCTTACAACTTTTCCTTACCTGGCCTTCGGTCCTAGAAACTCCGAGCTAGGTCTTTCCACAGGAAATACATAGGCAAAGAGTTGGTATCCAAGACTGAATAACCATGTAACAGAGTACTATGATTGTTGCTTTGTCATTCTGTTTGGGTATGATAAATGTAATATCCCATGCAAGAAAACTAATTACTATTACGTCTGTGAAAGAAGAAAAAGAATGGCTAGACTGATTTACAGGAATCACTTGCATGATTTTTTTACAAAGTCACTGTTTTATGAATACTGTAATTTTTGTAGTGTGTCCTGTTTCTTTTGTTTACTTTTTTTTTCTGTGTGATATCTCTTTGGCATACAAATTTTTCAGGTACACACCCCCCCTCCCCCCAACAACCACTTGATCCACCAATATCCCTTAGTCCACCACTACCACTCAGCCCACTTACACCACTAAACCCTTTGCCACCAGCCTACCAAACCAGGCAGTGACATCAGCCATAACCTTCAGCAGTTACATCATGACACCTCAGATTACGGTGACCGCTTCCAAGACACCTTCTGATTCTATAACCAGTATGTACAAATCAGTGGTTGTTCAATTCTCTCAGCATGCTAAGGTATGCTCTCCTGTTATCTACATTGCATTAACAGTAAGTTAAAACTTTTTCAAACAGCTCTGATTACTTTTGCATTATGAAAAGATCATTGTGCTTCCTGGAGTTGGAAACAGTATAATATCTTAGACAATGCATACTTAAGAAAAAGAACTTTCTAAATTTGTAGTCAAATATGTACTTACTTGTATTTTGACCCACCTGGAACTGTCAGAACATTTCCCATTTCCTTACAAGTAAGTCAGAACTTTACCAAAAGAAAGAAAACGGCATTCTGCTATTTGGAAATCACAAACCAGGTTTTTATTTGAGTTAGATTGGAATAAATTCAGAGTGACTGCCAAGACTGTACATATACATCTAAACTCGAACTTTGATCTAGTCATACTTCAGGATCATCACAAAGGCTTGCAGAAAAAAATGACCTAAATCAAAGGACCAAGTAGCTGAGCTGGCATGGATGTAGGCAAAAAAGAGATAGCAAAAAAGTCTCTACAAATGTTTGACATAAATGCATCTCCTTGAATGAAATATGAAGACCAGATTGTTTTGCAAGACTAATGAGTCTTAATAAGTGTTGACCAAGGTAAGCTAGTTTTTGTCTTCAGGCCTGGCTCAAAGAGAGCTGGTGATTGACGTGTAATGCCAAGAGCTGCGCATGCTTAGCACTTCCTGGAAAGAGGGCCTGTGTTCATAAAATAACCCTCTTAAAAGCAGCTGGGTAGTTGTCTTCTAAACCGTTTGGTAGTCTCATATGGACAACTGCTTGTACTAAATAACATTCATTATGGTGTTTCTGTTAGGGCAGTGAATGTGATACCATCATTTCAGGAGACTTCAGAGAAGATGGTGGGGGAAATGCATCTTAACCACAGCAATTAGAGTTTATTTCTGGAAAAGGTTTTTTTGTAAAGATGATCCATCTATAAACCTGTCTGTGGATCTGATCCTGAAAAGCACTGAGAATCTCCTAGGCACCAAGGGTTTTCCCTTTGGATTCAGCAAAAAATAGTTTGTCAAAGTGTTTTTTCCATCTTAAAATGCCATTGGTCACAAACATGTGGACCCGTCTCTGGCATAGCACACCACTAGCACAACACATCATCGTAACTTCTTACCAAGTTTAATTATTGCTAAAGCATCCACATAAACCTAGTGGGTTCCATAAGACACGATGGGCTAAACACAACATGCTTTTAAGGCAAGGCATAGATTTTGTCAGGTGAAATATGGACTTTTTCTATAATTCTGTGTGAAAACGTTTGTTTTTAAAAAGTTCTACTTGAACTTTATTACGTGTTTTCAGAACTCCAGCTCGTAATCCCACACCGAGCCTCCCCGCTCTCGACTGAGGCGGCTGAGGACTCCCCTCAGCGCGGCGGCGGCGGGCGCCCCCTCGCGCTGAAATGGCGCCCCCACCGGCCGCCCGACGGCTGGGGGCGGGGCGGGACGCGCGGGCGCAGCCCGCCCTTCGCGCTCGGCTGCCCGCCGGCGGTGGGCGCATGCGCGCTCCCCGCGCCCCTGGAATCGCGGCGCCGGCTGGCTATAAACGAGCGGCGGGCGGGGCGCCCCCCCCTGCCTTTTGCGCGCGTGCGCGGGGGCGGGCTGCCCGTTCCGCGGGGCTGCGAGGGGCGGAGGGGCGTCGGCGGGCCTGCGGGCCTGCAGGCCCGGCCTGAGGTGGGCTGCCTGGGGCCCTTTGTCCTCCCCGTCGGTGTCTGAGGAGGGCTTGCCGTAGTGGGCAGCCTGGGGCGCTGCTCCGTGGCGTGGGGGTGCCCCTGCGTGGCTGGCCTTGTTCTTCACAGCGCCGGGTTTGTGCGGTGGGAGCCAGCGCGGTCCCTGTGCCCCAGCCCTGCGCGGAAGCTGTGGGAATGTCTTCCTGCAGATTCCAGGGGTCTGTGCTGCGCAGGGAGGAGGTGAAGGTAGCTTAGGAGCAAAGCCAGACTCGTGCAGGAGATGCACGCAAGCCTGTTCGATAGGAAGTCTCTTCCTGTGCCAGTGCACCTCTAGGTACCATGGAGAATGCTTTCTTCGCCAGTTTGTCATTACACGTGTGCAAGGGCTGGTGGGCTGCTTTTGGGGCAATACTGCCTATCGTGACAAATGCTGATGCTGAAAGTACAAAACTATCATCAATTGCTAGCAGCTGAATGTGTGTGTATGTATATTTATATGCATATTTGTGTGTGCCGCGGTTCACTAAGAGTGTTCAGAAAGTTGATACGTCAGTTTTAGACTTCATCCAGTTAATACTTGTTGATACGTTCCGCACTAATGGTTAGCTCTTATTAATTGTTATCACCAAATAGTCAAAACAGTCCTCAGGATTATATCCAAAGTTAGATACGGGTGTACGATATTGTGGAGCTGATAACTGTATTGTAAGCACTGATGACAACAGTAATTGACGGTCTTAGTCACCGAGGCAAGAGCGGTTAGGTTCAAGAGCTCTCTAATGAGAAATGCTGAAACCAAAGTGTGCTTCATCTTCTCCCCTCCCAGCAAGTTTAGGATCTTGTACTTTTATAAGACTGAATTTCTAGCAGTGCCACTTTTCTCTGCTTTGGCTACACTAGCAGCCATATTGGGCTATGGTCTGTGTAGAGAAGGGCCACTCAGATTCAAAGGGAGATAGAAAAATCATTGTTAGTTGGGTATTTTAACTGCTTGGGGTTTGAATTCTTTTTCTCTGGCAATAAGACACTTTGAGGCAGGGGTGAAATAAGCACTGACAAAATTATGAAATTGCAAAGGTCCTTACAGTTTCAAAGAAACCACCTTTCCTTCCAAGCAAGAAAGACAATATGCATGGCAACTTAAGTGATAATCAAGAAGATAAAAGCCCAGAGCTGTAGTTTGTTTGTGCAGGGAGAAGACACAAAAGGCCAAAGCTCAACTGGAGTTGAAACTGGCCAGTGTTGTTTCAGTTAACAAGAAGGACCAATAGTTGTTGAGGATGGTCATCCAACTAACAGGGATGAAGAAAAAGCAGAGGTGTTCAATGTGTTTTTTGTCTTTGTCTTTAATAGTGCTGATAGACCTTGGGCTGCCTAGTCCCCTGAGTCAGAGAACCATGAGTGTGGGAACAGTGACATTCCATTTGTGGACACTGAAATTGTAAGGGACCAGCTGTATCAGCCAAATGTTCACAAGTCCATGGGGCCTGATGGGATTCATCCCAGAGTTCTGAAGGAGCTATTGGATGTTACGGCAGGACCCCTCTCAATCATCTACCAAAGGTCTTGGGAGTCTGGGGAGGGAGGTCCCTGTTGACTGGAAGCTAGCCAATGTTATTCCAATCTACAAAAAGGGCATGAGGGAAGAGCCAGGGAACTACAGACCTGTTAATCTAACCTCAGTTCCTGGAAAAATTATGGAGAAGATTATACTGCATACTATTGAAAGGCATTTAAAGAATAATGCAGTCATCAGGCACAGTCAACATAGGGTCACAAAGGGAAAGTCCTGTTTAAGTAATTTGATACCCTTCTATGATAAGGTCACCTGCCTAGTGGATGAAGGGAAGGCAGTGGATGTAGTTTTCTGGATTTTAGTAATGCTTTTGATACCGTCCCTCACAGTATCCTCCTGGACATGTTGTCCAACTGTGGGATGAGCAGGTTCCCAGTGCGCTGGGTGAAGAACTGGCTGAAGGGCATAGCTCAAAGGGTTGTAGTGAATGGGGCTATATCCAGCTGGCAACCAGTCAGCAGCGGTTTTCCTCAGAGTTCAATTCTAGGACCATTTCTGTTCAATATATTTCTCAACAATCTGGATACAGGAGTTGAATTGCACCATTAGCAAGTCTGCTGATGATACCAAACTGGGAGGTGCTGTTGACTCTCTTGAGGGACAAGTTGCCTTGCAGAGGGATCTAGATAGATTGGAGCATTGGGCTATAATTAATGGGATGAAACTTAACAAGACAAAATGCTGGATTCTGCACCTAGGATGGAGTAGCACCGGGCACAAGTATAAATTGGGAGAGGAGTGGCTGGAGAGCAGCCCTGCAGAAAGTAATCTGGGGGTGCTGGTCGACAGCAGTTTCCATGTGAGTCAGCAGTGTGCCCTGGCAGCCAAGAGGGCAAACTGCATCCTGGGGTGCATCAAACACAGCATAACCAGCAGTCAAAAGAGGTGATTATCCCGCTGTATTCAGCGTTGGTGTGGCCTCACCTTGAATACTGTGTGCAGTTCTGGGCCGCACAATTTAAGAAGGATGTGAAGGTCCTTGAATGCGTCCGGAGGAGGGCAACAAAGATGGTGAAAGGGCTGGAAGGAATGTCCTATGAGGGGCGGCTAAGGACTTTGGGCTTGTCTAGTTTGGAGAAAAGGAGGCTAAGGGACAACCTCATTGCTCTCTACAGCTTCCTGAGGAGGGGAAGCAGAGAGGGAGGTGCTGATCTCTTCTCCCTGGTACCCAGTGACAGGATGCGTGGGAATGGTTCAAAGCTGCACCAGGGGAGGTTTAGACTGGACATTAGGAATTATTTCTTTACCAAGCGGGTGGAACACTGGAACAGGCTGCCCCAAGCCTGTCAGTGTTTAAGAGGCATTTGGACAATACCCTTAACATGCTTTAACTTTTGGTCAGCCCTGGATTGGTCAGGCAGTTGTACTGTCACTGTAGATGATCATTGTAGGTCCCTTCCAACTGAAGTAGTCTATTCAAAGTTCCTATAACAATCACTGGGGGGGGAGGGGGGGGGGAGAGAAAGCAAATGCTGTTTTGTTAAAAAGTTCTCTGATATTCTGAGTAAATAATGGTAAATAATAACTATTTATTTGGTAATGTTTGATTTTTAAAGAGTAAAGAGCAATTTCCTCAGTATATATCACACTTATTCAGCATGCCAGAACATAGCATAGTTTTTGAGGAAGGAAAAGTAGTTTCATTGTTTGCTTAACCAGGAAAATCTTAACATTCATCACCATACTCTAAATGTTAAAATGTGAATTCTGCCAAATCAATAATACACACACCCAGAGGGCACACATGGAAATACTACAGATACCCAGATGTGATACCTTTGTTTTATGGAGTAGGTATATTTTAAGAACTGTGAATATGTTGGACATACTCCAGAGATCCTTAATTTCTCAAGTTAGCTAAAATTACAAGTTCTGTCCCTGTGCTTCCACCCTATAAATAAATACTGTGAGTTGAAGTTTCAGCACTATTCTGCTGCATTGCATTCATAGTGACCTTTTGTTGGTGGATTAAATGGCTATTGCACATGTAATACAGACAAATACTCATCTGAATAGAGGCTCGGGTGCATCCACTTCTAGCATGAGGATGGTGTACTTTGTGCAGAGTGACTCATCTGCAAAGGCTGGAGCTTCTTTCTATATTGTGAGAGAAACTCTTTGGCTTGAGGATTGCTGAATCTGGTAGCCCAACAGAGGCAAAGCTGCCATGGCTCCATGTTGCCAGATGCAGTCAGTACTGAGGTGGACTATTGCATGTATTCCCAATAGCCCCACAGATGCTATACTGCTGTGTGTATGTATATATGTATATATAGACATATACATGCATATATACATAGCTGATCACACAAACACAGATGGCACGAACAGCCTAATCCTCCCCCCTCTTTGGCAGTTAAAGGTTTGTTAGTGTGTAGTGGGTACATATATACAATGTGGATCCCTCCAGTAGTTGGCCTTAGATGTTCAGTCTGTCCAGTAACTGACCCTGGACTCTTTGCCTTTCAGTTTACTTTGTGTGACCACACACAGACTAACATCTACATATATGCACTATGGATCTCCCAAGTAACTGTCCCTGGATGCCCTTGTCTCCCCTTGACTCGTGCTTGGAGACCTATACAATGCAGATGGGTCCCAGTTGACACCTGAGCTGATAGTCTCTCCAGTAACTGGCTTGGACCTCTTGGTCCCTCCAGGAGTCAACTGTGAGACCACGCTGGTCTCCCTGTTATCCAGCCTAGACCTATGTGAGCTCCAACACATGGCTCCCAAGCCTCTTATCCTTCTCACCAGCTAATCCAACTTGATGTTTGCAGGGGTGCATACACTGACATACACCCCTGCACAGTACACAGTCTTCTCCAAAAAAGAAGCATCCTCCCTCAATCCAAAATTATTTTGCCTGCACTTGCTCAAATCACACCTCTCAGGTGAACTTTACAAAGACCACTAGAATAGGAGTTGCCTTTCACTTACAGTATCAAGTGAGATCTCAGTGTACAGTGCAACGTCTCTGAAGGTGGATCCAGTGTCCTCCACTGCATTTGCCAGTGCTAACATACTTTTGCCTACAATCTCAGGAAAGATCGTGGCTTAGATGGACCCCACACCAGAACAGGTCTCTTATACCTTCTTATCTGCAAAAAACCCACACAAGAGCTTCTCACTATTGCTGCCTTTAACTTTTGTTCTCTATTGTTTCTTCCAAGGGCTGAATTTGCTAGGAACCATTCCAGAGCAGATCTTATCTTAAGGATCCACATTCTGCACCAAATTCCACCTTTGCAGCCAGTCTGACTCCTGAATAGAGCATAATCTTAAGAAAGATGAGCACTTGTCTTTTCTAGACTGTCCAGTTGTCATGGGAAAGTAGTCTCATGTTGGAAATTTCACTGATTTTTAATTTATTGCCAACTACATATTTTTTAATTACTGATTCAGGGCTACTGAGAAACAAGATAAAAATTAAATGCCTAGGGAAAACACCTCAACTTCAATCCAGACACCTCCTCCCCCCTTTCTTGTTTCCACTCTGCTTGCTTTTGCGAAATGTTACACTCAGTCCCTTCAGCAAGGCACCAGGTAGCATAGGAGATTGACATCAGTGCGTAGTGGTTTCCTTTCTTGGCACTCCATGTTTCTTATGCTTTTCAACTGCCCCAGTGTGGATTCCTCCCCAGGCTGCAGTCCCCTTCAGTGTAGTATCTGCTCCTGCAGGGATTCCTTCATGGGCTGCAGTTCCCTCAGGATGTATCTGCTCCTGTATTGTCTTCTGTGTGTCGTTACATGTATCTTCACACATCTCCTCCCACCAGCTGCTCTTCTTTATTAAACATGTTTTCACAGAGGTGCTATATGCTTCTCTGACTGGTTTGAGTTTTGGCACATGATGGGTTGGTGTTGTCTGTTGCCAAGCCAGCTGGAACCAGCTGTGGCTGAAGGGCAGTGCATTGACCTTCTCCTACACAGGTCACCCCTGTAGTCCCCCTGCTACCAAAACTCTGCCAGTTATGCCCAATATACCATTTTCTTTCAGTCTTGGGCAATTCAGGGTCTTTCTAGTTAGGGGCCGTATTTAGGCAGAAACATTTTCAGTCTCACCTCAGGTTTCCCCAGCCTTTCACTGACCTCCAGTGGATAGTGCTACTTGTCAGCTTTCTCTACCATGGGCACATAAGACAACTTTAAGGAGCTTTCTTTCCTTCAACACTGTATCCTTCAGCAGATAAAAAGAACATGCATGTGAGTAGCAGCATTCCAGGATTTGCACATTGACGATCGCTAAATATCTTTGACTGATTGCTGCAAAACCAGAGAGCTTTCCTTTTGAACTCAGACACATTCTGGGCCTAAGAACTGAAGAGCTGAGAGCAAAGATGCTCAAATGGTCCTTGAAAGATCTCAGACAGGTGTTAGGGTGAGGGTTTGACCTGTTGATAATAGTTTTCATTTTCATTCCTGAGGTCAGAAATTCAAAGTATGTTTTAGCTGGGGTCAGGAGCAGGACCTCACTGGTGGAAGGCTTGTCCGTATTTCTTTCTAAACCAGAACAGTCTAGTTTGGAGGGACAGTAATATCCCTGACAGTAACACAGAATGACTCAGAAGGGGTAGTGGAAGTGAAACCTTCTTGGGAGCGAGTTCAGAGAGCTAGTTCTTTAATGGAGCGCAAAGAAACCCTCATAAAAAACACACCTTCTTCCCTCTGCACACCTCTCTCCCCTCTTTCTCTTCTCCCATCCCCTTACTGCACATTGCACTCAGTCCCTTTGGTGAGGCAATGGGCAGTGCAGGAGATTGGGGTCAGTGTGTGCTGGTTCCTCCATCAGTAGCAGTCCCTTTAGAGTCATGCCTCATGGGCCCTGCTCAGGCAGCTCTGTGGCTCTGGCCCCTGCTCAGGCATGGTTTTCTCTATCCTCCTCCTCCAACCTGGTCATTTTTTCTTTTGTGCTGGTGCTTTCTGCCCTTTCTTAAATGCATCTTTAGCAGAGGTGCTACAAACCCACCTCACTGGCTTAGAGGCACCACCAGCCTGGTTAATGTCCTCAGCTGTGGCCTGCAGTGGGTCAGGTGGAGCTGTCTGGAACCAGCTGTGTCATGGATGGAGTGACACACTTCACTTGTAAGAGAGAAGGAGCAATATGTTTATTGATATAAAACAGACATTTAACAAAGTTTGATAGTAAATGTGACCATGGTTTAACAAGATTCGATGGCAAGGTTCACTTGATATTTACTGCATAGAGGACAGGGTCAGACAAAACTGTCAGGGACACCCTCCCATTGAGTCATGAGGTTCAGAAACCCCTTGCTTTCTAAACTCCTCCTCAGAGAGGAGTTTAGGTGCAGCTGGATCCAATCCTAGTCCCAGACTTGGTCAACAGTTTATGTCTAAAGTATTGTATATGCACAATCAATCCTTTATATCACTTAGCTAAGATTTCAAAGTTTAGCATGCTATCAATTGCTTACCGAGAATCTGTTGCAGCAAGGAATCTCTCAACCTTGAGGACTATCCTTGAGAGGCGTCCCTACTCAAGGGGAGATCCTGGTGTGCAGCCCGCTGCCATGCAGGAGAGCTCAGCAGGCCCTGGGCTGTCCACTATTTATGGAGTAAGATAATTAACTCATAGTCTTATTTGCATACTGAATACAGATGTTAGTTTCTTCCAAATTTGGCTTGAGTCAGACATTGACCAGCACTGTGGTTAGGTGGGTGCATTGCTTAAATTAGCCCTTGGCTATTGTGTTGTTATCTGTCTCCCCCGAATCCACTTTGAGCTGGATGCAGCCATCATGACCAGATGCATCCATTACAACTGCCACTGGTGGTTATCACTTGAGCAGGATTACGGGAAATACAGGTTAGGTTGGGGGGTGGCAGGGAGCACACTACCACAGTCCAGCATGGCTGTGGCCTTTCCACATCTGCTTAATAGACAGATATATGAAATTTTACAAATTACATAACTTCCCTGTACCATGGGAGAGATGGTGCAGTGAGGGAGGGACATTGGGCGGGCTGGCATTGTGGTTTCTTTCGCAAGCCTCTTGTTCTGCGGGAGAGATGGTGCAATCCTGGAGGGAGGCTGGGTGGTTCAGTGTGGTGGTTCCTAGCACAGGGTCATGGGTGGGTCTTGGGTTTCCCTGGGCTCTTTTCTGCTCCCTGAGTTCCTCAGAGGTTGCAGAGATGGCACTGCATCCTGGAGCAAGGTCATAGGTCCTCCCTCCCCAGGGTCTTTTTTCAGCCACCTCTAGTTAACCCAGTATCTTTCCATGTTCTTAGTTACAGGATTGGCTAGAGAATACCTCATTGATGATTATACCATTTGTTTTCTGATTTGTTGTTGTTTTCTGGTTCTTGCTTCAGTTACTTCTGGATGCTTTTGCACTTCTTGATGATCATTGGCACAGCTTGGCTATCTGTGTCCTTGAGTACACCAAAACCATCCCTCCCAGGGATGGAGCCCTGGCTGGCAAAGGCTCCGGCCCTTGCTGCACTTCAACACAAGCATACTGACCAGTAACCTCTTTACATATGTCCAGCTCCTTTTATCCCCTTTCTTCTGTATTTTTCCACACTTGTTCCTCCCCAGTCCAATTTGATCTTTCCCTTCCTGTGTCTTTGGTCCTTCCCTTAAACATCCCATAGTAAGTCTTGCAAACCCCAAAATGTTCTTTCCAACTTCCCATAGTGAGTCCCATGCTCCTGTAGGCAGTAATTCTCTCAGAGTCTGTAATGGGATTGATGCGGAGTTGATGGGGAGTGTCTTCCATTGACTCAGCTGGGGGTATCCCTGCAACCCATGGGGCTGGTGGCTCCCCTGGGCCAGCCCTGGGAGCAACCCTGTCAGTGGCTCAGCCAGCTCTGGTGCAGTTACTGGGGTTCCCCTGCCTGTCATTGTGCCTCTGCTCCTTTGTGTTCGTGGGGATGAGCCTTCAGTCGCATAAGCTAACAGTCTGTAAATTCTGTCCTCATTTAGGTTCATTTCTTGAAGTTCTTTGGGGTAAAAGGTGCATGCATAGCTCTGTGACAGCAGTCTTTTAAGCAGTACAAGGAAAGTGTATCTAACCCCTTCTGATGATTTCATCTACTATGAAAATTTAATCCATGAATGTCTGCTAATAGCCTTTTACAAACCTCTTATTCTAAATATCCTCGTGCAATGCATGCTTTTTGAGCAGAGGCATGGTCTTTTAAATTTTTAAGAAACTTTATTCACTTTTAAATGGCTTTAAATTCCCATGGGCAGAGGGAAGACTCCCTGCCCTAAAGGCACTCGGTCTACCTCCAGTGTAACCAGGTTGGGGCTCCAACTAGAAGTGTAGGGGATGGCATTCAGGGTGAAAGACCATGGGACCTACTTTGAGTTACAAAGCCTAAGACAAGCCTTTGCACCAGAAGTAGGGGTGCAGGGCAGCTGTCACTTTTTTGGAATGAAAGTTGTTTCTAATCTACACTGTGCATCCTGTGGTCACAGGGAGATTGGGGGGTGTGATACTGTACTCAGTGATACACAGTCTAATATGTATTTGCCTGAGAGGAAGGGTAAGTGGATAATGATTCCTGTTCTGCAAACACATCACAGATCAGAACTTCAGCCCCACCAGTCTAGTTTAGACCAGTCCTATACCAGTAACCCCAGAGGAACAGATCACTCATTCTGACTGGTTGACATGCTGGGTCTATGTATAACAGCTTAGCTTCTGTGTGTTGCAGTTCTTGGGCTTCAGCTTCTACATGGTATCAGATGACTATGTATGGTGGTCAATCCCAAAGGGCTATCATCTTAACCATTTATTACCTTTTATATAAGATCATTGATATAAGCTGGCAATGGCTCTGATAATCACATGGCCTGATGCCCGATCTCTTTGACATCCTCCATCCCTGAGGGCAATTAATAGTTGCCACCGCAGTTTTGATAACCCTCCAGCCTCTCGGCCAAGTAATTTACAAGAAAAGAAACATTAGCTGTGTTACCAGCTGATACCAGATTAATCTAGTCAGTTCAAGCTTGGCAGATGTAATCACAGCTCATTTGTCTGGGCAGTTCTTCCAGGTAGGCTAAACTCAGTGGCATCTACCATACATGGAAGTTCTTTGTTTAATTTTTGCAAATCATGCAGGGAGACTTGTCTGCCCATTCTGAATTAGCTCAGCAATTACATTTATGTATCAGTGTCTTCTATGTCCTTTGTGAGGCCTGCAATGGTATAAAGCATGAGAAGAGTTGCAAGCACTGGATAGGACAGAGACATTGGGAAGGCAATTAGAAATAATACTTCTTTAAGAAGTTATCAGAGAATGTGTCTGGAGCAAAAGTGGGAATCTGGGAAAAACAGATGACCATGACAGTAGGCAATGAATTGTAGGGTTCCTTCAGAGATGCAATGCTTATAGAAGAAAGTACCTCTTTGATCAACATACCCAAACGGTCCGTGGCACAAAGCTCAGACAAAGAGCGTTCTTTATTAGCAGAAATCTATATTGTTTCACACACCAGCATTTCCCAAACAGAAAAGAAATGTAGGAGATGGACCTCATCAGAGCAAGGAGAGCATAGAATCCTAGAAGGAGTCATTCCAAATGACAAATGGAAGAGTGAGGTGTAAGATTGATAAATGACAAAAAGAAAGGCATGAGAACAAATACTTCACTTGTTTTACGTAGTAGAATAAATTGCCATTTTGGGTTTGGTTCCTGGCCTAAAGACAGATTCTTACACAGTTTAGGCATTAACTCTGAAATGTCAATGTCCATGAATTCAGTTCAGTATTTTAATGGAGCAGGTTGCGCGTTCCTGTATTTTCCTGATGCTTCACTGAGCTAGATGTGCTTCTGTAACTAGGGCTATCTAAGATGCCATCTTAGATGTCTAAGATGGCAAGATTTGCAGAGATAGATACCATCTATTACACTCGGAGTAAACAGATATTTGGGAGGGAAGTACAATTCTTATTGTACGTCTCATCTAGACACAGCAAACATCAAGCTGGGAGTGGTTGCCCTGAGTATAACATAATATTACTAACATTTTGAGGGAGGAGATAGTTGGCAAAGAGAGGTGAGACAATGATGGGCCTGTAGATCAGATAGATGTTGTTTACGTGTGTGGAAGAGGGATGGCTTAACAGTTGGTGAGATGTGAAGAAAAGTATAAAAATATTTAATGGTTATAAAACGTTTATTGAGCAAATACTCAGTCCTTGGTTTTTAATATTCTGAAAAGTTATGACTTTTAGTTCCCAGGCTTGTCTTTGAAGTTATGTTGTAGGTCCTTCTGGAAGATCAGGTGTGAAGAGTTAGGAGAAGTTTTCCTTGTCCCAGCTGGGTGTTTCTGTTCTTCACTGACTGCCTCTGTGAGTTCATTATGCTGCAGAGTAGTTTCACTTGTATCATCTCCACAGAGCCATTTTAATGCCACATGAACAAAGTGGATCTGTACGTAGATATTTATTTATTTACTTATTTATATATTTATTTATCTATAAATCCATCCATGGATTCTGATTACTTAGTTGTGCAGCTTTTTTTTTTAATGTTTATACTGATGTTCTACAATGCACATACCTATCTGAACAACATAAGGAACACCCTCATCCAACAAGGACCTCTTCTAGGAGGTCAGAGTGTACCTTTGAATGAACAACCACATTATCACACAGAGACTTAGGACACTATAAAAATACCCTTACCAGTCATTTATTTGTTGAAATTTATACAGGAGATCATTAATAATACCATAAACAGAAAGAAGCTTATAGCTCTTAACCATGTTTCCCTAGAATATTCCTTTCTCCTTCACCTGTGAAGAGCTCCAGGTGTTCCAGACACAGTATCAGAAATAAACTTCCAGCACAAAGAACAAATACAATAAGATGATGCTAAGCAATAAACACAAAACTTTCCAACACATTTCCCTTTACTCAAGGTTTTTTTTCCACCATCTTGCCAGGTGAATATTCTCTCTGTGCTTCTTTGCTATCCTGTCACTTCTTACCACTGTAAAACTGGCATAGTGAGATGAGCCCCAGCATAACATGGAGCTGTAGCCACAGTCCCACAGAGAGCTCAGAGGTGAACCCTGGCACCTTGGTGCGAGATCGAGAAGTTGAACCTGGGCAGCTGGAACATCCCATTGCTCCTGTCAGTACTGGCAAGGATTTCTGTGGACTGTGGGGTTAGCAGGCCTGGTGTCCTGCAGGTTTCCTGTCCTACCCAATTGCCTTCGGTGTCTGAGGACATATGAGCACTCTTGGAAACTTTCAGAAGGCAAGGCTTACACCAAGAGTGGCATTAAAATCTTGGCCTCAACCTGCCGCTCCTGCCAACCTCCTGTGGCTCTCCCAGCCAGCGTTGGGAGCGTTAGCTTCAGCAAGGTTTGGCGTGACTCACTAATTAACACCACAGGGGGAGTGTGAAACCCATCAAATACTATGAACTGCAAAAAGTAAGAAGGGCAGTAGATCTGTTCTCATACCACTTACGAGATTTTAGGGCAGACTGATCACTTCAACATATTGCCTGTTCTGCTACTCGGATACTAAATTTATATGTGTGCATCAAAGAAGTCTGTGGAAGAAACATTACCAGAATGTTGTGGTTTAAGAAATGTCCTTCCCACCATCAGGTGAAACCTACCTGGCTTGATGACATCCTAGAGGAAGGAAAGTCATTGCTCATTAGTAGGGAGTATCCCACTTCCAGTACTACTCTCATAAAAAAAAAAAAAAAAAAAAAAGATAGCTGGCAGCATCTTCCAACAGCTTACATCTATTGAAACTTTCTCTGTGATAAAATGAGCAGCTGTATCAGCCTCCAGACCAATAGCCTCGGCAATTAAAACAGGCATGGATGGCATCTTGCTTCCACACTGGTCCCTCAGTTCTCTTAGGTTCTTGGGTGGCAGCAGAAAGCCTAGTTTCTCAGTCTCAGGTTGACTGGGGTTGAGAATCAATTACCTTTGTCTGTGCTTCTCTAAACTTCCATGTAATCATGTGCACATTCTTCAGGAGCACTGTGATCTATGTAATCCCTGGTGACCTACCCACTTACCAAAGGTTGAGAAAAATCCATGGCAAGTCAAAAATGTGAAAAGAAATGAGGAATTTTTGGATTGAAAGGTCTTGGATTTATGGCTTAGTGCAGTAATCTAGCTAATAATGCAGTAGATTTGGAAGTTTGGGTTGGTTTGGTTTTTTTATTATTTCCCAGAATTTAGGTTTGATTAGCCGTTCCTGGGAAGAGCAGGTTCAAGCTGCCAATGCCCAAGTGGTGGAAACTGTCTGCAGGAAAGTCAGGTTCATGTTGCTGCTTTAACCTCTCTGCTTTAACCATTCCAGGTCCTCAAAGCATACCCATCTTTGATTGCTTCTTCTGACTGCTGGTCAGAGATCTTTGTGATGGACTGCGTGCTGTCAGGGCTTCTGTACTCACTGGTAAACTAACAAAAACTGAATGACTTGGAGGTAAATTTCACCCAAGTTGTCCACTCCACAGCAGACACAACAAATGGAGGTTCCCTAGGTAGCATTTAACATATGACACTCAAAAGGTCCCAAATAAAGGTATAAGGTTGTCCTTTGGATATATGCAAATTTATATACCACTGTCTCTCTACAATGACAAGCTTAGCTGGACAGACCAGACTCTGGAAGCCTGAAAATACTTGCAAACATATTTAGCTCAACTGCAAATGCCATAGGCAAATTGACTTTGCTCACCTGTTAGGAATGAAATGATCCGTGTAACTCATTAGTGTGAGGTTCTTGCAGCCCAGATGTGCAAAGGACAGCAATCTGCTGTGCATCTAAGCTAGAAAGCACATACTTGAGGCTTTGAAGACCTATGGTGTTAGCCAGGGTGGTGATCCATGCAGGATTTAGGTATTATATAATGAGCAAAGTCTACTTAAAATTTTGCCCTATTCACATTTGGCAAGTATCAGAGCTACTGATATCACATACCTCACATCTCTGTTTCACATGCAAATACTTCTTGTATCTAAGTGCCACTTTTGTCAAAACACTTAGAAAAGATCCCTAGGAATCACCCATGTAGAACTGCAAGAACTGGACTGATTTTACCCTTCTGAAGGTTCATTTATCTGAGTTAACATTGTTTTATTTTAATTGTTACTCAAAGGAGCAACTAGTCAAGTAAAAGCTATGTTCAATTTATTTTTCACAAGAATAGCTGGTGAAAGTAGAGGGGAGAAATGTTCAGGGTTTAGGAGGAAAAACACTCGGAGACACATGCAAACACACAATCACTAAGTCCTGGGGACTGACTGGCCACCCAAAAGGTCCGTGGAGAGTCCAGATTCTTGGAGCAGGCAGCATCCTGCAGCTTCAGCTCAGTGTCCGCAGCAAGATAAATCCCTCTGGCAGCTCCTGGCTGTGCCTTTTATAGATTCTGGGCTGCCAGGCCAAGTCTCTGCTGGAAGCTTCTGGGGTCACCTGGCCAAGTTTCCCAGGGCCAGCCATGCTTGCATATTCCAGCCAGACTCATTTTGGGGCTGGAGGATGTGATCTCCCGAGCAGTGCATGCAAACCCCTCTTCTGACTTCACCCTGCCCTTGGCCAGGTGAAGGGCCAAGGTGCCCTTGGTCTCATCCATGCTGTGGAGCTGCAAGGTCTACCTAAGCCTACAGGGGGAAACATACTGGTCTCAGACTGGTGACCACGTAACACACTGGAATAACAAAACCAGACTCAGGCAATGAGAATACGCATCATAACAAACTGCCCCAGAGAGTTACAAAAGAAATGTGGTTTCGAATACGCCCCTAACCAGCCACAGGCAGTTATGGTTTTAGCTGCATCTGTGCCTGACATTAACAGAGGAAAATGGCAGGCTATGTGAAAAAAAGTCACCCATCTCCTCTCCCTGTCCTTTTCACTATCAAAGTGCCTATTCATATGAGTATCTACTTGCTGCTGACCTTCTGCCAGCAACAACCTACTTCCCAGCTCACCCAGCCTACTCTGCTTGGTTCTCAGGCTCTCTGGCCCTGGCTCCCTCACCCCAGCCCAATCTGCAGAAGAAGCTGCTGCAGTTCTGTTTACCAGAAGTCCTAGGATTTCTGCTTATTTGGCTCTAATGCCCTTACCAGCCATCTGAGGACTGTTAGTGTTTGTTATCCCATGTGGTTCTGAGATTTTAAAAGAAATCTGAGGAATCTATTGCTCAGCAGATTTACATGATACTTAGCTGAAGATCCCAGGGGGGCAAAGAAATTTCTCGGGTGGGCATCTCTACTGACAGGATTGTTCTGTTATTGTAGAAGAGGGTACTTTCACAAAGGCCCAATACATGTAGTTTGCTCCACTGGGAAATGAAGAGTGTATGTTCCTGTCATTTCCAGTATTACGCCTTTTCTCAAGACAGTTTGCAAGGTTCTCTCTGGGATTATCTAGATAGCTAACTCTCCTTTTCCCTTTTGCCACTTGCCCAGCCCATCTTTACCACTTGCCACTTGCTCCTCTACTCGCTGGTCTGTCTCTTTTCCAGGTCGCACTCCTGCGGGCAGCCCCTGCCCAGCTCCCACCCCACCCCACCCGACAGCTTCTTTTCAGCTCCCTGCCCCTCTTTCACCTGCCGCTCTGGTTCCTCCACTCCTTCCCCGGTATTTCCTTTCTGGTCCCGCTTTTCTTTGCAAGTCTCACGCTTCACCCGCCCGGTTCTCTCTCACCTGATTTTCCAGGCCGGCCTGGTGTGTGTCCCCCCCCGCCCCAGCACCTCCCTTCTCCTGGCCCACCCCTACACTTGTTGCCCACGGGAGGGGCTGCTCTCCTGGGTGAGCTGGACCCTGGGCACGGGCCGGAGCCGCAAGGCAGCCTCCTCGCCGCGCTGCCTGCCCGCCGCGCCGCGGGGGAGGGCCCGTCTCGCCGCGCACATGACGGCATGGTGGGAGGCCCCGGCGGGCGGCTCGGCCGCGCCACCGCAGAGCGGGCGGGAGAGGCGGGCCCCAGCGCGCACCCCGCGACGGGAGGGCCGGGCGCAGCCGGGGCGGGGGCGCGGAGCCGGGGCCCCAGGGCCGGGGCCGGCGGCGGGCGCGGGGCAGCGCGGTGCTGAAGGGACAGCGCCCGCGGGCGCCGCCCGCCCCGCCCCGCCCCGCCCCGCCCCGCCCGGGCAGCCACCGGGAGCCCGGCGCGGCGCCCCGGGAGCCGCGGGGGGGGGGGTACCCGGCCTCCGTCCGCCCGCCGCCCCGCCCCGCCCCGCCCAGCGCGGCCGGCACGGGGGCCCCGTCCTGCACCCGCGGGAGCGGCTCCCCGGGCCCCGCGCACCCCCCGCCGCCCGCCCGCCCGCCCGCTGCGCCGATGCCGGGCGTTGGGGCGATCGGAGCGCGGTGCAGGCACCGGCCGCGCAGGAGCCCCAGGAAGAGCCCCAAGGCGGAGCCGGGCCAGGCCGGGGCCGCCATGGACGCGGCGATTTGGATCTACCAGTTCCGGCTGATCGTGCTGGGCGACTCCACCGTGGGCAAGTCCTGCCTCTTGCACCGCTTCACCGAGGGCCGCTTCCCGGGGCCGCTGCACTCCGACCCCACCGTGGGGGTGGACTTCTTCTCCCGGCTGGTGGAGATCGAGCCCGGCAAGAGGGTCAAGCTGCAGCTCTGGGACACGGCGGGGCAGGAGCGGTTCAGGTACAGGACCCGGCATCTCCCGCCCTCCCCCCCCCCCCGCCCCTCCCGTCCGCCCCCCCAAACCGCCCCCGGGCACACGCTGCCCTGCAGCCCCGGCCCCCGCCGCCCTCCCGGCACCGTACGCTCATCGACCAGCGCATCTCCTGCCCCAAGGACTTTGCCTTGCCCCCCAGCACATCTCACTGCACCCACGTGGCTGCTGTGCCCCAAACAGCCCTCCACCCCATTGCCACCCAGCCTCACCACCCCATCGCCTGCCGGTGCCCCCCCCCCCAGCCCCGTGGCCCACCCTCCCTCTCCCCCCACCGCCCACCAGTTCCCCCCCCAGGAGCTTCCTCCTTCCCCACCCCTTGCCTTCACACCCGCCAGGGAACAGCTGCCCTTCCCCTCCCAGCTCACGCTAGGGGGTAACAAGTGGCCCTGTCCTGTTTCTCCTTCCCTCCCCCATCTTTGCCCTGAAGTCCTGGACCGAGGGGAGCAATCCCTCCTCTGCATTTTTTTCCTTCTTTGCAGCAGGAGGCCCCTGCTTCACTCCGCATTTCTTACTTTGTCATCACCTCCAAACTCATCCTCCCCTGCAGTATTTCCCTCTGCCATAACTCTCCCTCCATGCAATCTGGAGAGACCAGGCCACCTCCCTGCTCTTCCTCCTTGCAGCACAGCAGCACCAGTGCAGCCTTGGCAGCGTGGAAGCCACCGGGCAGCCAGCTACAGTCCCTCATTAGTGTTTTATCTGCCTTCTGCACCTGCTCTGCACTGATGGTTGCCAGGAGCCTTCACTAATACCTCTATCATTTATAGTGTAGCTAAACTAGCTCAAATGCTGCACTGAGTATCAAATCCTCTCCTTTCTCCTCTCTGTCATGAACAGGTAGTAAAACTACCCTCTTTTCCTGCCCCAAAAGAGTCACGGTCGTTCCCCAACACACAAACTGGTACTGTCATTCACTCACTCTTGTGGCTGTGTTGTATCTGTAGTGCTTGCGACTTCAGGCAAGTTGTGTATGGATTTTAGTTTGGACTTGGGGTTCAGTAGGTGTGAACTCAGGTGAGAGGCTAATGTGTAGCCCATCTATGTGGTACCTGACCCACACACTTGTTGTTACTGGGATGCTAGCAGGAGGGTTGAAATGGGTCTCTTCACTGGGCAGAATCGATTCTTTTATGTTCCCTGTATTCCACTGCAACAGTTGTGCAGATTCTTGCACTCAGCTGAAGAAGTGGGATTTCACTGTCTTACCAGGGAACACCAACCCTTTTTTTTTTTTTTACAATAACAAGTATTACAGTGAAACAACAAAAAACTTTCCTGGGCTTCCATGAGTCACAATTTCATGCATATGTTTGCAGGCAGGCCTCTGAAGGGTTAAGAAAGAAATTAACAGTGATAATAGCAAGCTCTTAGCATTTTTCACTCTTCTTGTGCTTTCCAGCAAAGAACGTAAAATACTTGTAAACAAGTGACTAAGAATGTATAATCTCTTCATTTTGAATTTGCTGACAAATAGCCGGGATGGCCAATGACAAGGCACTTGACTGAAAAGAATGCAAATGCAGAGAGTTTTGCATACATTTAAAATCAAATGATAGCCATCCTTTAACCTGGGAATGCTCAGGGGATATACAGTGATGAGTCATGCAGTCAGTTGGCTTTTAAATTTACCATTAGTATACATCTGTGTTTTTTCTAATACCCAGAAGATACAAACTGAAGGAAGTAGGTTTAAACATTTGGTTTTCTGCTAAGAGTTTCTTGTCAGTTTGTGTACCAAACGTCATGGTGTTTATTGTATAGTCTGCTTTACGCTTACTCAAGTAAATTATAAATATTTTACTAAGTTATACACCACAGGTTAAAATCGTGCACATTCTTTTCTCTGCTAGTGGAGAAGACAACAGATCACAAGCAAAGATGGTCTTGGGGAAGAACTAATTATTCCAAGAAGTAATCTAATTTTGTGGAACGCCAAGCAGTTTGCAGTTCTGATTCCCAGTTCTGCTCTGGTTCACTTGCGTTGGGACTTTAGAGGAGGTAAAACCTGTCTTTAAGGCTCCCTGGGGAGTTCCCTGTGTGCAGGGCAAACTACTGGCTCCATAATAACACCCTTCTTTTGGTCCCAGGCATTAGGGACATTCCCAGAGGAAAAGTAAGGTGTGACACACTTGCCATCCCACTCTCTTGACAGAGAGCACTTTTTTTCTTGGAGAAATTGTTTTGGAAAAATTCTTACATGTGTCTACTTCATTGATGCTGCTGTATTTGAACTGGATTTCACGCATGGTCTTAGAAATCATCTTTAGCATGCGCTATTTGCATTACTTCTCAAATAAAGTAATTCTCACCACTTCCACATGAAGGGTGAGCAGGCTGCAAACACTGGTGCCGGACAGTTTACTTATTTTGAGCTCAGGGCAGTTACTGACTATATTTACTTTGACATCAGTAAGGCATCACTAAGCAGAATCTCCCATTGTGCTAGGTGCCATATGGACAACAACAAAATAATAATTTTAACACCTTAGTGGAACACGAACCTGCAGACTTCCTTAGTATAGAGTCAGGTCCGTAATGCAGACTAAAGTAAATGAGGGCTACACCCTATGTTTCTTTCTAACTTGAAATTAGTTGTCATTTAGAGCGGTCTGCTGCTTTGGCTGTGTTTCACATTTGTTTGTTTGTTTGTTTAATTTGCCTGTATTTAAATCCAACGATATATTTAAATCATGAAACTTCCAAGGCTATAAAGTACTTGGTAGTGGCACTGAGACTGAGAGTTCATTTCAGGAATGTAGGAGCAAAATATTGTGGGGATGCCTCAATTATATTAACCCACTTTTTAGTAGACTATGATATTAGATACATTCTGTTTCTAACGCACCTTGAAAATAAAACACCACCATCCTCATTCTTCTTTTTGAGTAAGCAATATGTATTTTCAGAATTAATACCATTACAATGTAGTCCTTAGTCATAGTTTAAAAATAAGTCTTCAAAATTAGGTAAAGCTTTTAGTGAAAGTTTGGTTTGTCTGGTAAAGATCAGTAAGATCATAATGAGAAAGAAACACTATGGCTGATTTAAAGGCACCCTAAAGCCATAGTCTGATGTGATTAATACATCTTGTCATTCATTTTCAGAAACAATTGTTCAGTGGCCATCATCTTACCAAGGTTTTTCTTGAGAGTATTAATTAGGGTCTTACATCTTGAACCTAATATTTAGGTTAAGGTAAGAGAATGACTTCTGTTCTAGACCGTATTTTCCCCTTCCATAAAATGGTAGTTCAGGCAGAATTAATTAGCAGAACCAACACATGCTCTACATGGGAAGTCATAATTTACAAAAGAAATTAGGATCTGCATTTAACAAATATTCCCAATTAAAACTAAAGACTTCAAAGTTATCCTTTGGAAAAACATTCTAACTTATCATTATTGTACATCACAACATATAACTTCTTGAGGAGCAGTCTCACCTCCAGCAATTTCAAATACAGAACCATCTGGAGGAACCTTGCAGCATTCAATATCAAAGTGTCATGGTTCCCTTCTAGTACTTAGTGCAGTCTTACCTTTTTAGCATGTTCTAACAGGGAAAAACTGATTTTCTCCAACCCTTTATCTGTATTTACCTTTCATTTATTACAAATGCCAAGCATTATATGAAATGAGCAAAAATATTATTCATACAAATATTCTTCCTGAAAATAAAAACTTAGGATGGTCTTGAGGATGCTAGGACAGTCCATATTTAACAACAGCATAGTATAACGAGCTTTGTAATCTCTATTTATATGGAGTGGGGGAGAAAATAAGAATTACTTTTCCAATAATGCTTATGTCTCAATTTTTGTAACTCTCAGGCAAAGATGGTGTAATAGTTGACATGTTTAGTGTGAACCAACTGGAAGCTGTAGCACACCCATCATCAGTGGCTGGCGTGACATGCATACTCCGGTGTGACATGCATACTCCAGCGTGACGGAGGAGGAGCTGCACAGCCCCATAGGCCTCCGGTCACCAGGGAGTTACAGTCGCCTCTGTTAAGTAGGAGGGTTGTTGCCTTTCGTTTAGGGTAGCCATGGGAAGCCGGCACACTCCCTCCTCAAATTCCAGCTTGCACCTTGAACAAAGGCCCAGGCAGACACGTTGGTTTGGGCACTTCCACTAGCTATGCTTGGAGAAGGAAGGGTTCAGAGTCTAATGTGAAAGAGGAGCTGAGAGAGGAGGCAGCAAGGAAGTACTGGGCACAAAGGAATAGAAGAAAAACAAAGTGTTTTAGGCAGAGAGATAAGACACGTGAATAAAGACAGATGCAGGAATGGATTTAAGAGGTCAGTCCCCCTTTCATTCCAAGTCACAGGCAGCTTTGCCAGATTCTAAATCTGAATGAAGTTCTGCTTCCGACCAGCACCTCTTCTTAACAGTTTCCTGGAAGGAGATGGCAGGCTGCATTGCTGTCTCCCCAGGTTTAGAAGAAAGGCTGTTCTTTGGCCATTACTTTTTCACCCTAAACCCACCCTGTCCCTAACTTAAGGCTTTCTCTCTACTAAAGGAAGTACTACCCTCTACCGCCTTCCCCACAGAAAATTTATCATGGTGCTGCAAGTAACACATTCCCTTCCGTAATGCTAGTTTAATGACATTAATTAGCTGAACCAAAGTTTACATGAGAAGTCATCATTTCAACAAGAATTCTCCTGAGTACTCTGCTATCCTGTACTTTCAACTTGAGGGACTTCTGGAGACTGATGCAGTTTTTCTATCTACTAAAGCTCACTCAGTCTCTTGTTCAGGACTTGCTCAGTCTAGCATGGAATACAGATAAACTCTTTACATTCATTACATCTTTCCCAAGGAGATCTACAAGTCTACCAGCTGTTGCATGAAGAGCCTTTTACTGTCAGCCCTCCTTATCTTTTGTCAGCTACCGTGCACTCTCATCATCAAGCTTTTCGGTGAAGACATATGCAGTACATTGACATGGCCTGTAAAGTCTATAAAGCTGTGCATCTTCTGAGCAAAACCCCTCAAGCGGCCTCTGTAGCATGGGCTCTGCGAACACTGACCTGTGCCTTGTGAAGCAGTGCACGAGGAATCTATGTGAAAGACAGGTACCTCCGCTGTGCTAAAAGAAAGTTCCTCTGCATTTTGTGAGGAGCTTGAACCCACCTCATGCTGTTGGCATGCTCTGCGGACACTGTCCCAAGCAGAACCCTTGTGGGCACTCCCCTGGAGCAATGGTTTGTTTTCAGCTGGGATCTGAGCTAAGAGGGAAGGCAGGGCTGTCGCACAGAGGCAGAGTGCTCGGCTCCCCAGGGAACTTGTTCAGGCACCATGGGTAGATACGCGGCTGAGTGGAGCACAACTTCAGATGTTGGTGTTATAGTTCTGTCTAAGCCTTATTGAAGGCACTTAGAAGTCCTGCAGTCTTTAGCGATAATACTAACAAGAGGCAAAAATTGCCCTTGCACTTAGTTTTATAGAGAAAAAAGCAAACCAAAACAAAAGCAGAGAGACCTACTAGACCATCTAAGTCAATGGTCTTTTATTCTTTCTAGGTGTGATACAGGGCATAAGTGAGCAGAAGCACTTCACACAGTTCATTCTCCAAGTAACTCTAAGCTGTCTACTAAAAATACATGTCTAATACTTAATCTACTCTGATTGTCATATTTAAGTGAAATATTTTGCGTCTGTAAGATGTTTCGGATACTTCAGATGAACAACCTACCACGTTCATGTGCCCAGACGTTTTTCCCAGTTGATGGCCTAAACTTTCTGCTTCAAAATTTTCTCTTATTTGTCAGGAATAATTTCTTTTAAAACATAACTGCAAATAATAACTCACCTTAATAGTAAAACTATTCAAATATTTGTAGACCATATTTTAAGAAACATAATCCTTTACTCAGATAATCACATAACATGGTATCATATGCATCATAGGTATCTTTAAAACTTTTTGTGTTACTTTTTTCTTCTGTTACTGTTTTCTAAAACCTCTCTAGGATATTAACCTTTTTTGGTAATGAGAAAACTAATTTCAAATTATGCATACCAAAAATACAGAAAAAACGACGGCTGTCTCTCTCATATATTCACCCAGTTTTTGTGATGTACAGCCTGAAGTTACAGATGCTTTTTAATCACCTCCATTACAGGCAATACATACATATAATTAAATATAATGGCTTAGATCATCAGCTAGTGTAAATTAGCATATCTCTGCAGAAGTGATTTACAACAGATGAGGGTACCAACTGCTGCGTATAAGCACCCAGTAACATATGCTGGGCTGTTTTTCAGTACTCCTGTTCATAGATACATGATTTAACATTCTTCTATATAGAAATACTTGGTAAATGATGCACTGCTTTTTCAATACTAACCTACTTTCTCTCCTGGCTAATGCATTTCTTTGGCGTAACTGTTGTCAAGATTTTTTTTTATGAAAATAGGTTGTATCAGCTTCCACTTCTCCAAATTGAATCCCATTTTTGTCACCCATTTCCGCTCTTTCTAGAACCACTTGAATTACTTGAATGTACATTTGTGTTTGCAACAGCTCTACAGCAAAAAAATGCTTAGGAAAACCTGAAACAGATCTTTTTGGCACCTTTATTTAATATTTCACAAAATGTGACACCCCTCATTCATTTTTCATATCCAGGCTATTTGAATTAATCTGAGGGTAAGATCCTGTTGTCTTCCTATTCGAACTGTTCAGGGAGACACTCCATGGACTCTATTGCTGGGAATGTAGAAGAGATCTTTCTAAACATTAGGACAAACAATCCCTCCCTGTTATCTAAATAAAATCATTTCAAATGCCATTTGCTGTGGCTAAATGAATTTAGATATGCCAAGAAACCTAAGCCTTATCTAGCTGTGCACTTACCTATCTGTAATATGACTACTGCTGCTAATTATACCTCTATGTTCAAATTGTTATAAAACACTATATGAAATGCGATGAACTGAAAATCAGAGGGAGCTACTGTTATGGAAAGATGTGTTACTGTATACAGTTCATCCTGATTCCAAAAGTTTTGAGGCTGCATCCTCTTCATAATTATAAGATAAAATGGAATTAATTCTTGGCTAAATTATAATTTCAAATAATAACTGTGCATCTCATTTCAGTTGGAGAATACTTATATATACACTAGCTATGTGTTTATGCTAGTAACGAGTGCTTGCATCCACTCCTTGGTAGGCTGTCACTTCCTTTAAAATGTCTCTTCTCACCCTCTCCATCTTCCCGTATTGCTCGTGATTAGAGACTTACAATCATTTTTTTAGTCCCTGTATCCTTCTCTACATTCTAACAAACATTTTTTCTTCTTCCAGAGCATATTAAAAATCTTTTCAACCAGAGGAAGGGTTTCCTTCTTCCAAAATTCCTTCCAGTGAATGCTATGGAATGTAGAGGGCTCAGAAGTAGAAAATATCTGTTGCCAGTCCTGGAAGACTCATGCCAAAAAAGAGTAAATGCAATTATAAAGAGGTTTTGAACAAATGTGAGAGCAATGCTGGAGGTAGAAGTGTTCCTTGCCAATGCTTTAACAAGTGTGTGTTTGCCCAGCTCAGTTACTTTTGGACAGTTTGGTTTAGGGAGTTTCCTTTCTTAGTCTGTTACCTGTTGACTTCTGCAAGCACAAAGAATTATGATTATCTGTACAAACTTTTCTATCAAAGAATTTTTCTGCAAGGAATACAAAAGGATGTGCTTGTACATTGGCAAGCTTAGGCTCTAGGTTTCTCGACATCTGCCTACATATTTCAGTTTGAAATAATTTATTAGAACAAAGCGAAGTGCATGTTTGTATAAAACTGAAGGACTCGGACTTCAACGCCAACAAGTATTTGACAAATAAATATATATATTTTATTCTGTGAACATGTGCCACGGTTTGCTAATAAAGAGTACTTTGCAGAATAATTCAGCATTCAAAATTCACACTAGAGATGTTGGCTTCAAGAATGTTTAGAAAGTGACTTTTGAATGTAAGAAAAAAATTAAAAAGGAACATTTTTGTGTGTAGAAAGTAAATTAATAAATTCCAATTAGTTTTAAAAAAGCAAAGATATTTCATAAAACTTACAGTAGATAAAAACACATTGCCACATGGAAAAGTAATCTATTTATGAATAAAGTGAGAATGTATTTTAATTTTCCTTTTTCTTTTTTTTTCCTTCACAGATCAATAACACGCTCTTATTATCGCAATTCTGTGGGTGGCTTACTAGTGTTTGACATCACAAATCGACGATCCTTTGAACATGTGAAAGACTGGCTAGAAGAGGCAAAAATGCATGTGCAGCCCTTTCAGATTGTGTTCCTGTTAGTAGGACATAAATGTGACTTAGTGTCACAGCGTGAGGTTACAAGAGAAGAAGCTGAAAAACTGTCATCTGACTGTGGTATGAAATATATAGAAACTTCAGCAAAAGATGCTACGAATGTTGAAGAGTCCTTTACAATTCTCACACGAGACATCTATGAACTTGTAAAAAAAGGAGAAATCTCAATACAAGATGGATGGGAAGGTGTCAAGAGCGGCTTTGTTCCAAATGTTGTACATTCATCAGAAGAAGCTGTAAAGCCCAGAAGACAGTGCATCTGCTGAATTTGTAGCATGCCAAAGAGCACATCAGGTGTTCAGAAGATGATGCCAACCTAAATAACAGAATAATAATTTTGAAACAATATTAGATCATGACATAGCTGAATCATAGAATGGTAATTTGGTTTTGTATCCTTCTGTCTAGGTCATAACTTCATAAAACTTTAAGTGCTTTTTTTCTTTTCAGAGTACAATAACTTTGTGTGGTCTTCAGGAGAAGAAATTATATATTGCTAAAGGAAAAACTAATCCTGTAGCAAGACCCTGAGAAAGTGCAATAATCATCGTGACAACATCCTCTCTTGGGCTTTGTATTTTGAATACTGTTTAAAATCAAGGCTTGGTAGGTGAGGATCAGATGAGCTCATTACTTTTGTTCATCCTGCCTTAGTTTTGGACAAGAAAATATTATACCTTATACTTTTTTAATGTGATTCTTTACTCAAGTGCAGGGTTGCTAATGACCATTAAAGTTTAGAATGCTGTAGAATTTCGTAATAAAGATAACTCTAAAGAAAGCAAGCTGAAAGGTTGCTCCAATAGCAAACACTTTTGATATGACTATGAATACAAGCCTTACTAAAGAAAAAGAATGTTTTAGAAAAGATGATTTATTTGTATACAAAAATGGGGAATAGAAGCAATGAAATTTATTATTAAATATTTTCTGAATTGCCAATGAAACTAAATGTAACATCACATATGATCCAGCTGTTATTTGACTTGTGTACAAAACAGATTTCTCAACCACTGGAGTTACATTTCGGTGGCCAGATCCTCAGCTGGGTAATTATCATAGCCACACTGATGCCTAGGGAATTATGTTAATTTACAGAAACAAATTACATATTAGCTTTAAAAAATAAATCTACTTCTATCGAGAAGTAAAAGTAAGTTAAAAAGTGCTGCAATCCATGAGGACCCAGGCCTTAAATTTGAATAGAGCAAGGATTGTTTTATTCTCAGCCAGCAAATGTTAAACCATTGTCTAAAAAAATGAAGGTTTTAAAACCAAAACTGTTATGAATAGAGTGTTTGGAGAGGAGAGAATAGAGTGTTTGGAGAGGAGAGAATGTCTAAAATAATGCTTGGCTACAGAGAGCAAAGTTGGAGAACCCCTATTCTAGGAAAGCAACACATAATAGCTTTTAATAACAGTAGGAGAAATCTGTGATCATGTAGCATTTTACTGAGCTTGAGGTCATCTTCCTACTCCTCTGAATATAACACACACTAGCTTTATGCAAACTATGCCCTATATGTCTAGCACTTAAATACCAAATAAGTCTATTTCTATTTTATTGTAGTAGTATAACAAGACGACTTGATCTCCAGAGTTGATAAGCATCTACAATTTATCTGGGCATACTCATAACCACCAAACATCAAGCCAGTTATCTTCATATGAAGGTGTGTTATCATGTTACAATTCTCCATTTTCAAGACCAGGCAACAAGTCTATCTAATCTAACTTTTTTCTTCAACAAACATATAATTGGTTTTCCCTCAGGTTACTTTTAGGTCCTTTTACAATCCTTTTGTAAATATTCTGTAGTATAGAGACAGGTTGCTTGGTTCCAGTTATTTTATTCATTTAGGGCCACTAAAATTATTGACTTCAAAGGGAACTGAAAGGTTAATTTTTTCAATAGCCTGAGTCTCACTTGCACTGAGGCACAGTTACACTGTCATAGAAGGATACAGAGGCCTTAATATAAACAGGAATCAGCCTTAATTCATTAGCAATTAAAACAGTTAATTCTAGTCTCAGCATGCCACAAAGTAACTGCTGTGAGCCTGATTCTCTATTAAACTACATATATTAGTCATTTACACCAAATCAGTTTCGATTTGAGGGCATTTTAGGCCCTCTTTATGAAGTAAAGGTGACTACAGATGCCAAAAGGTATTGCAGAATCAGGCTGTGTGCATTTGACACTGATTCCCCTGTGATACTAGGCCCATGCTGTGTATCTCAGAAGATCTTCTCTTAGTTGTTTAAGAGGACAGAATGGCCCAACGAATAAAGCGGTGGCTGGGGAGTCAACAGAACCAAAGTCTACCACTGGTTCACTGTGTGTTTCTGAGCAAGGCATTTATATTTTCTGTGCCTCACCTTCCATATCTCAGAAATAGAGATGATTGTTCTTCCTTGAATTCACAAAGACTGCTGAGACCCATTCTGACTGTATGATCTTCAGTCTGGACTCTTTTCTCTGTGTGCTACCTGCTGTAGAGTGTATAGCACCATGGGATGTGGATACTGGTTTCTTCTGCCATACCAAAAAAAATAATTAAAATATTAAAACAGCTTTATAAGTACCAGGTATTGCTATTACTATGAATCTACATTTCATTACACATTTCATTACTTTCAGGTTAAAATCTTTTATCTTAAACTTTTCTTCCTGAATACTCTGGAGCCAATGAGCTTTTCATTCTGTATGAAAAAAACGGGGTGTGTTGGGAGGGAAGGGACTGGGAGAAGAGCAGAGTGGAGGGGAGGTATGCACAGAGAAATAGTCATCAGAACAGAGCCTTAATGATCTCTGCTGTCAATGTTGTACCTGTAGTGTCACATTTATTACACTGGGAATAGAGCTTTTAACCAGATTCAACTGTGTAAGGAACTGGTATTGTCAATGCAACTAGAAGAGAAGTTCACTGCATTTTAAAGTACTGTGCACATAGTTGTCTTATTTGTAATTCCTAAAAATGTAGATTAACATGTACATTCAAACATTGTGTATCTTGATGATATATTAAAACACTACTGTACCCTCTCACTACACACTTGCAGTTAATAGAAATGTCTGATAAATAGATTTGCTGAAATACATCATTTTGTTTTCAGATGTTTTGCAGTACAGTATATAAGACCGTGAATAAGCTGTAGAACAGATTATAGTTCAGTGCATGTATCTTCTTTTTTGCCCCATGGAAGGGCAAATATGGATACCAGAATGAAATTTGCAGAAATCACAGAAATTAGAGAAATCTCATTTGGCAGCCAAATTAATAAGTAGAAGTTTTTTATGAAGAAAACATCACAACTTTGCAAATTAAAGTTTGGTAAATCCCAGTTAGGAAAAGGAAGAACCTGTGGAAACAGTACACAGTTTGTATTTGGATTCATAGGCCTGATGAATGGATATAAAGTATTGTTCTGGACTCCTCGAAATGTTTAAACTTTCATTGCTTTTATTTTAAGTCTGATAAAGAGAATAAATATCTTCCTCTAGTCATTTAAATATTTTACACATGAATTCTTCAGATATTTTGGCTTGCTTATAATTGCTTCTGTCCCATGTAAGACGCAGAACCTGGCCACACACCATAGGAATCAACCAAGGAAAAATTTTTGAGGTAGCATACGTTCATACTATTCATTTAATGCCTTCGGTATGGAATAGACTTACCAATCTAACTTCAAGCTGGTGTCTGTCCTGTGCTCACAGAAAATAATACAGGCTTGACTGAGCACCCAAGTACAGTGCAGTTGCTCTGTGCTGACATCTCTTCTGCCACAGCCAAACTGTTACTGGTACCCAAGTTGCCAAACTTAAAGCAAAGATAGGTGGGTGCACCATGCTCACAGATACTTCAGTCTCAGTGTTTCAGCTCCTTTATAGAATACATGCTTCACTGGCCTCTTTTTACATAATTAACATCCAGGGAGAGCACTTTTCCCCCAGCTGTAGACCCCAGCATGTGACATCAGCTCCTCCAAGTCTCCACCCTTGCCTTTTGCCCAGAGCTGGCACAGCAGTCTAAGCAGCCTTTATTCAGCCTTGGAGAGAAAGAAGGAGGGCTGGAGGTTTATTCTCTACATGGGTATAGAACCATACCACAAGCATGCTGGACTGTTCAAGAAGTCATTAAACATCAAGACACAATTGTCAATAGCAAACATTTGCATTGCTCATTTCTCAGAGTCCAAAGATAATCTTTTAAATAAGTGAATGAAATTAAAATTCTAAAAGAGGAATCTGTAACATCTAAATCTCTCTAAAAAGCCTAATGGATAGGACTGCACAACAAATAAACAGATTCTAAAAAAACAAGGCCAAGCATTTGTGTGATGATCCTTTGCTCTAGTACTTAACTGTATGCGGTAGCACCTACAATGCCTGGGTTTCTTAAGGATGATAATGGTATCATCGAATGTATTTAAAACATAGAAGAATTCAACCAAAAATTCATCTGCCTGATCCTCAGAGAAAAAAAAAGACTGTATCTCATGAATGCATGTATACTTACTTCCCAGCTCACTTCTAGTAGTAATTCAATGTCTGGATTTACTGCTACATTCCATGAGGCTCTCCTCTGAAAACCGACTACCAACATATGCTGCCATTTTACTCAGCAATATTTCCTCCTCTGAGAAGCAAATACAGCTGTGGAAAAGATGAATTTTACTTTTGAGCATGGCAGAATTGTTTATCGCGTTTCAATGAATGTGCAAATCAGATGAAAGTAATGTGATTGAAGACATGCCAGCTGAGCATAATATAAAGACTATGAAGTTGTACCGGTTCCTGAAGACAATTTGCCTTGCATAATACTTAATTAGTGGGAGTGTAGCATACGTGTGAAGAAAACTAAGTTGGTTCTGCGAACCCAAAAATATTTTGCTAAGGAGCACTTTTGATGTGGAAGAGACACGGGACTCCACAGAGCAATTGTTTTTCTTCATGGAGTTGCTCCTTCCACAAGCAACCAGTGGAACAGCAAACACATGGCTAAAATGCATCCAGGAAAAGAACTTGATAGCACAAATCCCCCCAAATGTAATATACACATTGTGGGCTTTTCACTCCTGGGGAGACAGGGAACAGTTGTTCGGCAGCCGACACCACCACAGCACTCCCGCGACTGCCCATCACCCACAGAGGCCAGACAGGAACGGGGAGTAGCAGGCTCTTTATGTAGGGACAGGTAAATCTTCATTTAAACTCAAACTGAGGAATCCAAAATCCCAATCCTGAGCTGCTAGAATGGATCACCATCTTTGAAAGTATTTAATTGACTCATTTCTCAGAGAAAGTTGCATTTTAGGCTAGGCTTGAGCTCCTTGGGGACGGACACTTGGTGTATAATCTGCTGAGAGACTACTCCTCCATGGGAGCAGTGCTGTAAACCAGCTGACACCAACCTTCAGCAGCCTCACAGGCTACAAGGGCAGCTCAAACTAAGAGTAACCCTGATTACCTTCACAGGCTGCTAAAGGCCCACCTTGCAGCTAAAGAGCTTCTACGGAAATGTAAGAGCAGGAGTAACAGAAAGAAATTCTATGCATTGTAAATAAAATCAATGCTTAGGTAAACAAGCTGAAGTTTCAGCTATAGTTCAATTACTGTGATTCCTCATGGCTGTGGCTTCAAATCTGCTTGTGTGTGAACTGATTTTTCCTGCTCTGTGAAAATTGTGGAGGGACAGACCGAGCCTCCTGTAGCAATAAACTCAGTCAGCAGGGAAATGAATGCATAAGATAAGGATTGAAAGGAAGACACAGATCATTTCTTCCATCTCTGCACAGCCCCGGGGGAGCAGTGAGACTAACCACTGCCAGATCCCTTAAGACCCTACAGAAATTTGCATTGCTGTTACGGGACTTGCAGGATGAAGGAAAGTGCCAAGGACCTGGAGTCGGCACAGAGACGCAGGCTATTGACTCCCCAACTCCAGCAGCTCCCGAAGGATCGGTTCATTCTGCGGGACAGCTGCAGGAGAGGAGCGGTTGGGTATAACTCTACACCGGCACGACACCTACATTGCAGGCTTCTTCCCCTTTCACCTTCCCCCTCGCATGGTTTCTTTGCAGGAAGGGAATGCCAGAAGCCGTATTTGGCACCAACGGCTGACAATGAGCAAGGCAATAGCTTAAAATGTTAGTGGTTGTTGCTAAGTATCAAGGTACTAAAACTGAGGGGAGGAATTGTGGAAAATATTTCAGTCATAGTCTTAGTAATAAAAACCTTGCAGGGCTGGCACTGCTCTGCAGCACTTTTGAGAATTGTCCGTTTTGGTTAAGTTTTCAATGCCAAGCAAATAGTTGAGCTATTTAGTCATAATTTATATTAATTTGCTATTTTAAAATAATTACTGCTTATTATTCAGGGGAAAAAGCCTCCTCTGTGGACATCATTTTTCTCATTTCCCTGACATATAGCCAGTGTTATATGCATTAAAAGACCAAGCTCTGCCAGGACATATGTTTAGAAGATGTAAGTCTCAATTCCAGTCAGTCTGACCATTGAAATTCACAGTTACACTGTTCATTTTATTGGGATTTTTCTTTGCCCAGTTCTCTGTGGAAAACAGAGTCTGATTCTCACAGGAACTTTTAAAACAAAAGAGAAACAAAGCTTACTGAGCACTGAAAAAGAGCTGCATATGTGAACAAGTGTCAGAAAAACAGCCCATGAAATCATAATTTTTCATGTTGTATCCTCTTTCACTATACCATGCTTCGCAGACCAACTGTAACTCCCCGAGTATAGAGTGAATGGAACAGTAAATTTCTAGCTGTCCAAAAAAGGCTAGGAGAGGAAAAATTAGATGAGATGTAATTCCCTGCAGCGGCTCTCTGCAACATTGTGCCTGGGCATGGAACAATAGCCACATTTTGCCTGATGTCTGCCACGTGCTTCTCCATGTCCTGGGAGGAATTCGGCCTCAGCAAAAAACCTCCTGCAGGTTCTGCCTGCAAACAGTCGCTCTGCACCCTGCATCCTCAGGGCAAAAAGTGCAAAGTTTTCCAGCAAGGAAACTGCGAGGCAATAGCACGGGTGCCTAAAAATACATCAGAGAAGAATAAACACCAGGGAGAGAAAAGTTATTTAAGCTAAAGGACAATGTTGGCATAAGAACAAACAGGTCATCTTGAGATGCACAGGATAGGCGGTTCTGGTGACGCTAAGATACCAAAATCTTAAACAACTTTAAGAGAAAGCAACAGTAATCTTTACTCCCACAGGCAGGCAATTTCTCCAGAAGGCCATTGTTATTAACTGAAAGGGTGACGTGAAGCCCAGATAGCAAACACCAGAAATAAAAGTGTTTGCTTTCTTGTTGCAATAGAACCAAACACGGAAGAAGTTGTTTTGTGTGGTCACTGACAGGGCTTCTTTTTTTCAGCTACAGGTAGGTGTCGGTGTGTCCCTGGCCTTTTAAAAGGATTGTCTTCAGAGACTCTCATGGCACAATTTGTGCATAGGGTCATTGCGACTGTCCACGGCAGTGATAAACAAGACTTTCCCACTGAAGGAAAAACCTAAGTTTTAGTATCGCTACTGAACTGATTGGAGAAGAGTCTGAAACTGACTAATCAACCATCAAATGCTTTTTGCCATCATGGACTAAGTGAAGATCAGAAGAAACTATGTACGTCTCACTTGTACCGTGTGTTTCAGGGCACTAGAAGAGAACAGAGAAGCGCCTATTTCTCTCTGATGCAACTCATTCAAAGCCAACAGATTTGTGCCCGGAATCAATTCACTCCAAGACATCTAGGATATTATGCACGGTATTAATTTCACTGATAATCCAAATCTTAATGAGCTGTTGCTTGCAAATCACTTTGAACCTGTGGACAGCTCTGGGATTAAGGGTCATTCACTCTGTCTTTCACAATCCATGCAAAGGATATAAAACTGTAGGCCAATGTAGTACCATTTGCTAATCAATAATTAATATCTTCATTACCATCAGAATTTAGTAATAATCCATTTGCAATAGAATTAAAGCAAATAAAACAAGATTATGTAACACCGTGTAGCATCAAAGCACCCTGAAGTGGTACTAAAATACCGCAAAACCTCGAGGCTCATGGATGTCCTTACTTCCCAGAAAATTAACGCACAGATCTTCGGAAAAAAATTACAGTCATTATGTAAGCCATGCAAAATGAGATGCACGTTATTTTTAATATCGGTAAAAAGTACCACTGTTTCCTTGTCTCACTGCTTCTCAGGTGTTCAGGTTCTCCTTATTCCTTGGCTAGCACTACTCGTAAGTGCTGCACAAGAGCGCATTTGGGCAGGATGCAGGAACTCTCATACTCAGTACTTTCATTCCGTTTTCTATAAATAAACCCCGAAAGTTTCCAAATCCCCCCTAACAGGTACCTATACCCAAACATTCCCTCCAAGCAGAAAACTCGTGAGAACAGTTTGGCAAGGCGAGTGACGGCTTAGCCCGAGACGCAGGTGCAGGGAAGTGACCGGGCTTCACCAGCTACGGGTTTGTGCCGGTGACCGGTGACCCTCCGGTGCTTTCTGCCGTGAGGGCCCCGCCGGCCGGGCCTGCGGGGGGGCCGCTGCGGCGTCACCGTGGCCTGGCGGGGACGGGGACGGTGAGCCGGGGCGGAGGCCCACGCTCGCCAACCTCCGCCAACGGAGAAGTGGTTTTATGTCTCTGCCGACAAACCACGCTATTCAGCCGCGCTGAATTCGCTGCTCTGTCCGCGGGGGAGAAGGGGTGGGGGGGACCGGGAGGAAAGGGGGGCGGTTTGGGCGAGGGGCGTCCCTGAGGCGGGGGTGGAGCGGGGCCGCGCGGGAGAGCAGCCGCGCACAGCCGCCGCCCGCTGGCTTCGCGGGAGCTGCCCGGCGGCCGGTGCCTGCCGAAGGGGCTTCGTGCCAGGGCCGGTGGCCGCGGGGCCGAGAAGGCGAAGGCCTCCCGGCGGCGGGGGCGAGCGGGGCGGGGCGGGGCGACGGGGGTTCCCCCGAGCAGCGCGGCGCAGCGGCGGGCCGCCAGGGGGCGCTGCGGGCGGAGCCCGCAGCCCGAGCGCCCGCGCTTGGCGGCGGGGCCGGCTCCTCGGCGCCGCATCATGTGGGCCGGCCCCTTCCATGGAGCCGGGGCTGCTGCCGAGCGCCTCCTGGGCGGACGCCGCCATGAGGCTCTGAGAGGCGGCTGCGTGCGGAGGACCCAGCCGGTCGCGCTGCGGAGCGCCCCGAACCTGGCGCCGGCCTCGCCCCCGGGCAGGGGAGCCCAGCGCTGCGGCCGCCGCTACTGCCGCCGCCGCGGGTCCGGCCGGGCGGGCGGCCCGCCCGGGGCCATGTAAAGCGGCAGCGGCCGGGGGGAGCCGAGCCGAGCTCGGGGAGAGGAGCCGTCGCCGCCGCCGGCCGGGGAGGCCCCGCGGGGGGGGATCATGGCGACGTCTAATCTCTTAAAGGTGAGAGCGGGGCCTGGCCGGGCCCTGCGTGAGCAGAGAGGCGGCGGGGGCCGGGCGGCCGGGGCTGCCCCGCCGCCGGCTGGGCCGTGCGCGGCTGGCCGGGGCGGCCGGGCCGGGCCGGGCCGGGCCGGCGGGGGCAGGCCGCGGGCGCCGCTCCCCGAAGTTGTTGCCGTTCCGCAGGCGCGGCGGGGGGCGGCCGGCGGCCCTCCCTCAGGTGAACGGCCTTGGCGCCGCGCCCGCGCTCGGTGCGGGACCGCTGGCCTCGGCCCGGCCCGGCCCGGCCGGTGGCCTCTTGGCTGCCGGCACCCCCCCCTCCCCCCCGGCTCTCCCTTCCCAAACAGGCGCCGTTGGGAAACAGCGTTGCGTCGTGCTGCTAGACGGGGCATGGTGTCTTCCCTTTGTTTATTTAAGAAGACCGCGGCGTACGGAAAACGAGTTTTAAGTTAAACAAAAGAGTTGAAAAACGTCTTCGCGGTGGGCAGGTGTCGTTATTTGGGTTGCTGCCGTATTCCAGCTTTTTCGTTCACTGCAGTTCTTCTGCAAAGGAAGAACTCCTGGAGGCCTTTCGCTTGTTTTAAGCAGCTTTGCTTTTGCAGTCAGATGTTTTCAAGCACTTTCCCGGCCTTTGATGACAGATGTCAGTCACCCCAAGCTGCTGCAGATTTGAACAGAACTTTTCAGTATGACAGTCCAGTATTTGAGCTCAGGACTGCCTGTCCTGATATTTGTGGCATGTGTGTGGAGAAGACTGTGTGTGGCCTTTGAGGCCATGCCAGCACATGGAAGACGGGCCTACTTTAAACAACTGTTACTAATGCCTCCAGTGTTTCCAGAACGTCAGTGTAGTTGGGATGAAAGGCCTTGGGAAGGCTGTCAGCTTAACTTTGTCAGTTAGCAATTCAAAATACGTAGAAGTATGGAAATATACATGTGTTCAGCACCATGTATTATAGTTAAATGTGGTTCTGAAGAAGTGCTGCTTATGTTTTAGCAATCTGACCCGTTTTGGATGTATAGATTTGGCCTGAAACTGCTGGTTGTATTACTCTGAGACACTCAGTGTGAAGAAATGAGAAATAATTGACAGCCTTGTTTCTTCCTGGTATCCAAAAAAAGGTTTTAGTTTTAAAAAGATAATTAAAAAAAAAACAACTTTCTTGAAATTGAAATGTAGCTAACATGAATTTTAATTAATTTATCTATATTTTTTGTGCTGAAGTGGGTAGTTAGATTATTAAGCACATAAGACTTAAGTAAAAATCTAAAATTTAAGAACCCAAGAACACTGGTGAAAAAAAATAACGTCCCATAAGAAGAAATGTGATTTTTGTGGAAGAGCGTGGTTTTAGAGCAGGGCTCAGACAGTTTATCTGCTTGTTAATGTTTTAGTCCATCTCTCTGCTGTATGTTTAAGGATCTTTGGAAAGACCAACATGTGCTTAGACAAGACATGTGGTTGTATAGCCCATAGTAGAGAGAAGAAACGTAGGCCTGTGAGATTTGTCAGCATCCCACTTCAGCTATTTTGAAAGAATAGGTGTACAGTAAGTGAAAATAGAGTTAAAGGCCTTGATTCTGTGAGATGACTCTTGCTGAACTGAAGCCCTTGCGTTGACTAGTCATGTTTTTGCAACTGGCCTTTGAATCATTAATATTTTATATTGACAACAAGATATATATGCATAGTGTGTTTTAGGAAAAATGCTACAGAGATACCTGTTCTAAAATAGGCCTTTCTGGTCACTTGGAGTGTTTTTAAGCACTAAACTTACTAATCAGTGAGTTTTCTAAAGACAATAAAGTATGAGTCCTGCATTACAAAAGGAAAGATTATACAGTGATTTGACTTTGCTTATAATGACACAATAAACCAGTGCAAGAATTGGAACTAGATAAGGTCTTTTGTTCCCCAATTCTGCTCATCAGAGTGCTCTCAGAGAAGCAAACTGTTGATTCCAGGTTAGTGTTAATTCTTTGAGGCTGTGAAATGTACTTCTGCTTTAATATTTAGGGGAAAAAAAGCAATGTCTCGGCACAGTAAAAATCCCTGGGTAAGAAAGGAGAGGTGTTAAAATCTGTAAGGTTTTTCCATATCTTTTCCAAATAAGCCTGCATAATCAAATCTAGGCTGGGTTTAGACAGGACTTGGTTTTGCGGGGATAAACAGGAACTAAGAGTATTTTCTGGTTTTCCCCCATCCTCATTCGACTTTATACATAGTTGAGAAAATGAAGTGAAATATTCTTTTCTTATTCTAGTAACAGATACTAGCTGAATCCAAATCTGACTGGCTGTTGTAATTTTTTAAAGGTCATCATTTAAACTCCACTAGTGCATAATTTTCCTAATTGTAAATTATTTTTTTTTTAGTGAGAAGCATATTCTCAGAGAGCCTTCTTTAAATGTAAAATTAGAATGATCAATCATATGTTGAATCCTGGTGACATACAAAAAATCGTAATGTGATGAAAATATTGAAGTACTTAGTAAGAGCTAGCCATTACATGGTAAGCTAGTGCATACCCTACCTGTAGCAGAACTGCTCTCCCACGTTGAGGCTGTGGCTTTCCTGTAGATGACTGAGCCATTTCTAGGTGAGTCCCCTAGGTTTCTTCTCTCAGCATACATGTGACTCTGGCATTTTTAAAGTGGAGTGCTTTGTTTCAGGGGGCGTGTTGGACTTGTAACTTGTTCCCTTTGCAGTGACAAGGTAGTCTAAACTGATTCGCTCATGTGACATGAAGGTACGTGAGTTTTTCTGCAGTTTCTGGAACAGAAAGCACCTCAGCTTATTGCAGCACAAAGAAAACCTGTAGATGTATTCATGCTAGCAGATCTTGACACTTGTGTAGTGCTTTACTGGAGATGCCAGCAAATGCAAGAGTCTGTCTTTGCAAGATAAATTGCAAAGAAAGCAGCAGATTTTCCACAGACTTAAGTGAAATGAGAACCATTATTTACCTTTGCATTGGTTTCAACTATTTTTTTTATCTCAGGCCTCTGTCACTGGCAACTGGAAACATACCTGGAGTTTTTGAATTCTTCAACTTAAAGTACATATTTCCAGATCTGTATTTTAAGTTTGTCTATTGCTTCCTGGCTATTTCCAATTAGGATGTTCTTAAGGATATCAGGAGTGTTGCATGCTAGTTAGTTACACAGCAAAGCTTTCCCTCTGGCCACTGTTCTGCTTTGTGTAGTAGCTTCGCTACAATCATTGCACTGATTTTTAGAGCTGCTGGTAGCAGAGATTAATCAGACAGTGAATTTTAAGCTGCAATTCAACAATAAGTAAAACCAACTTCCTCAAAAGTTTTCCTTTGGAGTGAAACTTCAGAGTAGATCCCGTAAGTTTGCTGGAAGAAGTAAAAAGCTTGTTCTGCAATTTTGGGGAAGTGCAATTCAGCCTGTCGCTGAAAACAGTTGAAGATAAAACCCAAATGCTCTATCTTTGTGAATAAGACTAGTTTCACAGTAAAACATGGTGCTATTTCAGTCTTAATATATATATAGTGTCTGAAAACGGTGAAGTGTTAAAGGTGAAGATGTTACTCATGTAGATGAGATGTACAGTCAAATGTAGAGGATGTTGCTTTTTCACAGTACTGGTTAGAGCATCTGACAGATCAGGGCCGAATTTGTATGTGGCTTGAAATATATAGAGCACACAGTAAAGACGGCTGAATGTCCAAATAGACATTTCAAGGTTCAGAGGGACAGTAGCACGAAAGTCTTGTTATAGTGCCTTGCCCTTGTTATATTTCACGTTTATTTAGGCTCTTATACTATACTCTGTGCCTGCTTCTGCTCCACTTCTCTTAAACTTGCTTACAGTTAAGGAGAGGAATTTTGTGTTGTGTGATAATACCCAAATCGGGAAAACTGATTAGTGGTTAGTGGAACAATTCCACTTGCATCATTTTACTAATTCTGCATAATATCCACCAGCATAGTCTGGGAGTTTTTTTTTTACCTGCTATCCTAAAATATTGTGTTTAGGTCCTTATGCATAGAAGTGAATAACAGGAAAAAGTAAGTTTGAAGAGTGAAGTTGTAGTATATATTTCAATATAGTGTGTGAAGTAGTATATATTTCAAGTAAAGTTTAATGTTAAAACGGAACTTTAAATCTCTGAACAAATTTAGTGAAGTGACTTTTGAAACATAAAATATTTCATAAGTGGAGTTATTTTTAAAAGCCTTAGATTTTAAAACTCCTAGAATGGTTACTTAGCCAGGGTATGGCTATCAATGTAATCAAGGTAATCCATGTTTTCAGAGAAGATTTGATAAGTGGAGTAATCTTATTTTGTCACAGGTGTGACTTATGTTCCTGCTTACCTTCCTTTGGGAATGATGGTTTAAGGCAACAAGCTAAGAAAGAAAAGTTACTAAGGAAATATTGCTGAGAAATTGCATAGGTTTGTGGGTGGCTCAGTGAAGTGGGGAATGGATTTGTTGTGTTGCCTGGGTCACTGGTGTATGTGTGACTTTGGTAACAGCTAAGAATTACTACTATTTGACCTCCTCTTCTACTGTAAAATTTGGTTTTCTCGTGCACTAATGAGGTAGAATTAATGAAAGTGAATGTCACAAAGTAGGTGGTATTATGCACCCTTTCTTCTTCTAATTTCAGTACAAGAGTGTAAGATTAATGGTCATGGAAGCCTGAATCTGTCTATAAGATGTTGAATTGTTTATTGAAATTAAAGAATAGTTTAGCTGAGTAGGATTTTTAATCCATTGATTTTATTTCCTCTTCTGCTTAATTTAGGAATAAAGGAGGAAGTGTTTAAAAAAAAAAAAAAGTTTTACTCCTATGTATAGCAAACAAAGTTCTAAACTCCCCTAATGGCATTTTCTGTCAAACTTTATTTGGGGAGTTCTTTTTAAGTAGGTATATGTTCATTACAAGTGAACATGCAGTTTTTACAACTGAAATGGAGTTTTATGTGTGCTTCTTAGTATGAACTAGTAAATCGTATAAACACTGGTGTTTGCAATATTCCCCCCCCCCCCCCCGACCTCGTGTTTTACAGTGAAACTAGTCTTATTCACAAAGATAGAGCATTCGGTTTCTATCTTCAGCTGTTTCCAGCGAAGGACTGAATTACACTTCTCCAGAATTGCAGAACAAGCTTTTTACCTCTTCCAGAAAACTTATGGGATTTACTCTGAAGTTTCACTCCAAAGGAAAACTTCGAGGAAGTTGGGTTTACTTATTTTATAATGCCTTTTCTGGAACTTCTAACTGTTCAGCAGCTGGTGTTTCAAGTTCATTATCCTGCAAAGAGGGACTGGGAACAGAAATATCTGGAAGTAGAAACTAATGGTTTTTACAGGAATGGGAAAGGTTAGAGCAATGCATCAAGGTTCAGGGAATAATTGTAAACCTAGCTCTATGCAGGGGAAGCATGTAGTTGATGATTTTCAAAGATGATGCATTCAAATTATTATTATTTTTACTTTTTTTTTTTTTTACAGTGGAAGAGAACAGGAAAAACTGTCTCTCTGAATTGGAAAACAATTTCTTTTTCTATTTTTTTTTAATGTTGAAAGAATTCTAAACTTTATTGAACAGGGGCTGCTTCTGTGAGACCCATATTCAGTACCTACTGGAATGGTTTGATAATGCTGTGAGGCCTCCAGGTGCTATTGCTGTAAAAATAGTTACTGTGATGCCTGTTGCATCTTTATAACTTGAAGATGAGACATCTTTGCACTTAAGAGCAGCAGGGGATACAGTTTCCAAACTGTGCTTATCCTGAATATTAAATAACAGATTTAATTGTAAATTTCCATGTAGAAATTAATCAGAAGGAGATGGTTGAGAGAACGTGGTGTGCTGGTTGTGCTTGTTTATCTGGAGAGATGTTAGTGGCAGAACAGTGTACTTGTCAGAATTTCAAGTAGTTAGACTGTATTATTTGCTGTATTTGAAGTGAATTGTGTCAAATCATATTATTAGCCAAGACAATGATCTGTTCAAAAGTAAGCAGTGCATTAGAACATAACGCTGCAGATAACCAGTAGTCTTTCTGCCACAGAACTCTATATCAACATTTCTTTTAATTACAGGTTTTTCTTTTTATAAAATGTGGAGCTGTAACCCAACAGGATTACAACATGTGCAGTAGAACTGTTGTTTTTCTCTTAAAGTTGTTTGGTTTTTTTAATAATGGAAGACAGCCTGTATACTACGGTGAGATTTTTCAGAATAATCAGAATGATATGGGAGCACTTCGTTTCTTTAGCTTTCCTCTTAATTTGTATCATAAGTTTGAAAAAATTCACCTTGGATTAGATTTTTCAGCGTGGTGTAAATCATTTTTATCTGCACCAACTGTAGTCCTTGCTGTCAAACTGCCTATGGCCAGTTAACCCACAGGAAGGGAGTCTGTGGTACAACAGCTCCTACATTCTCTGCTTCCTTCCTCGATCTCTGCTGCGGATGCCAAATGCACAGTGGAGAAAAAGGGTATGTGGCAGCATCCACAGGTACTACTCCTGATTCCTTGCCGCCATTTTGGTAGGGGTAATTTATTCAAGACTGGTTTGCAACTCTGACTCATGAGTTTGATTGTATGTGTCTTGGCTGGGGCAATGAAGGTGACCGAGTATCGTTCATGTTGTCCATGTATAACTCCATTAACAGGTGAAGAACACTTGCTAAAACTTGTTGCATTGTAGCTAATGCAGTGAATAAAGGAAGACATTGACAATCTACTTCTCTAAGAAACAAATAATAGCTCTGTCACTTTTCAAAGTAATACTTGCTGTGAAGAGTGTTGTTCAGCTGTGGTGTTGTAGCTCAAATGCTAGCTTATGAGGGACACCTCTGAGAAGAAGGTGTTTTTACATTAACCATAGAAACGGCAATCCTTAAAGATAACTTTAAATAGGAAACTGTTTAATTAACAATAATTTTTTTGTTCCTTTTAGAATAAAGGTTCACTTCAGTTTGAAGACAAATGGGATTTCATGCGCCCTATCGTTCTGAAACTTCTTCGTCAGGAGTCTGTCACAAAACAGCAATGGTTTGATCTGTTTTCGTAAGTAATTTTTTAGTATCTTACTTCCTTCTGCATAATGGCAATACAGTTATGGTACTACTTCTGATACAGAAGTCACATATGGTGTGGACTATGTGGGAACATACAGAACAGTACTAGTTTAAGTTGTATTAAGTGGTAAGTGTGCCTTTATTACTGTAAATGTGCAAAAATAGAGTTTTGCTGAGATTCAGATCTTTGCAAGTAGGATGGAGAAAGAACAGCAGAGCTTTTGACTTCAGCTGATCATAGTAAACAAGTTTTGTACCTGCCCACAAAGCTTTTGTTAGAATTAGAGAGAAAGTGTTGTTTACTGCTTTGGCAGTAAGTTAATTTAAAGGCAGTTTGCTGAATGTTACATTATTCTGATTTGAATGGCTTTCTTCTAAAATAACTTAAGAATGCTACTGAAGTAATGGGGTAGTGCAGTTTAACTGGTATAATTTGCATAGTTTTATACCCTAAGAATAATATATATATTTTTCAGACAGTGTTTGCATTATTGTACTTTCTAAAAACCCTGCTATTTTCCTCCTTCCAAAAACCCAGAAGTTGCTTCCTGTTAGGTGATGACTTTTTTCTTAAAATACATCATGTGACCTTTGCCAACATAATATGGAAGTGAGTTAAAACATATGTATCGAAAGTATATCTAAAATAATCTTTGTCTCAACATAGTTATTTTCCCTCAAATACAGTTGTAGCTTAAATCTGTAGTCTCTCCTGCTTTTTAAAATTTGTCACAAAAGTGTTTTTTATTTAAATGTAGTCTTGTTGCAGTCTGTATCTTTATTGCTGTTTTTAATGAGGATGGTGCAGTGATTCTTTTTACACCCATCTTAACTGCACCTGTCACACTTTTCTGCCAACCAAAAGGAAAGGTAGTTTATCATGTAATGAGTTTTAATATCTTATGATGTCACGGCTGTAGTAGTTGCCAGAAGCATGGTATAGTTAAGGTACAAATTCAGTTCTGAGTCATTGCTTTCATTTTTAATAACTAGTTCAGTAATTCTGCATTGGTATTGAAACTTTCAATTTATTATTTTGCTTGTAGCTGAATTATTGAATAGAACTTAAGTAACTTTATGGCTAAATTAAGGATGTTGAGGGAAAGGATCCCACTCTCCTAGGTTCATATTTTTGGACAGTGCTCTTTGTTAAGCTTTTTAATAAAATTTCAAAACCTGTAGGTGTCTTCTACCTGCCCTTTGAGTGTAATTATCCAGTGCTGCTTTTTCCACTACTGTCAGGAAACAGTGGCATTTTAAATACAGTAATACTTTTTCTGCATGTGAAAGTTGCGTGAGTCTCACAAGGTAGGTAGACCTCTGTCCTGGGCCAGCACCTTTGAGCTGTGTCAAAGGAATTTTTTCCTTGTGAATTTTGTCTTTTCAGTTAAACCAAAAAAGATGCTTTTGTATTGAAATAACCGTATTGATTCAATAGGAACAAAGTCAGACCTTTAGAATATATAGTTGCTTTCCTGCTAAGATGTGGCCTTATTATTGAAAGGAGGAAGAACCGGAAGAAGGTAATGAGTCAAAAAAAGGCTTGCTAGGCCACATTATATGTGATGTATGGTTAGGAGTGTAACGTGCTTTATTTAGTCTTCATTATGGAAAGAAAATAGGAGTTAAGTTACACTTGCTGGGCTGTCAGCTAGGAAAACCAGGAATTTATTTGAATGTTGATTAAAACTCATTAATAGTATTTTGCTTTGCGATGCTGTTTGGTAGCTTTTCTGCAGTAGGGTTTCACTTTAAAATGCTACCGCTGTCATGAAACGTTTAAGTGATGTTGTTAAACTAATTAAAATGTCCTTTAAATTACCCGATGCCCCTGAGCTCAAATTTCTCACAAGAAAGGTCTGTTTCCTTTGTAGCACAAGAATGTTGTACTGCTTGGATTGTGAATCTATGAGTGAAGGCTGCGTGTTAATGAGAGTATTTTAGAATAATAAGGGCTGAGTACTAATGCTTCTATTGGCAAGTGATTTCTGTCTTTGTCAAAGAAAAGCTTTCAAAATTGTCCTTAATGCAGTAAGGATTATTGAATAGATACTGAAAATGGAATTGCCTTCTACATCTCCTTCTTGACCATAGCCTTTTCCTAGATAGGTTGCTGTTACTTGCTTCCAAGACTTCCTTATAGCTTCAGTCTTTTCTCCAAACATGTTTTCTTGCATGCATCACTGGGATCTAACCATGTATTGTTTGAGAATGATAGATAAAAAGTGTATTAATTTCTTAGATATACTTGAATTAGGACTGTTTAAGCCTCATACATTACAGCATTAAACTTTGAGTAGCTGATACTAAAAGCTGGATAAATTGTTTTCTAGAGATGTACATGCAGTTTGCTTGTGGGATGATAAAGGTCCAGCAAAAATCCATCAGGCACTGAAGGAAGACATCCTTGATTTTATTAAACAGGCACAAGCAGTAAGTTCTTAACGTTTCATAACTTCGTGTCATTAGAAGAATAACCAAATAGTTCTGACTTCCATTGGTTCTAAATGCATTGCTTTTTTGTTTGAAATTCGGTGATTTTCTGGAGATCATAATTATCCTGCAAACTTCAATTGACAAAAAGAAGACTTAGCCTTGAGCATTTGCCTTGGCTCATTGTTTTCTCACAGTCCTGAAACTGGGGCGGGCAATGATTTTTGTGTTATGTTAAAAAAAACCTAAACACACCATTATTTTTGTTTATCCAACAGTACTTACGGAATCTTCTTCCATTTGAAAACTTCTTGAGGCAAAATTTTCTATAAGAAATTACTGTCTGCAAAAAAAGTAGTTGTTTGTCTAGCTTCAGTGCTATGCTGACATGTTCATGGATGGCTTTAAAATAAGCCATATGTATGGCATACTGGAAATATCCATGCTATCGACTCAGCAAGCTTAGCTGTCCAGTTTTATGAGCTTCCCCCCAAATGATTGAAATCATCAATAGATTCAAAGGAAATTTTTCTGTTTGTAAAATGTATAGCAAAGGATGTTTTCTGTAATAAGGGATTTAAGACGGGGCTGTTGTGAGATTAACAAAAAAATTTAAAGTCCCATGACAAAGGTTTGGAAAGGAGAAAATGAAAGTCTATAAAATCTTTCTTTAATGAAGAGGCTAAGGCTACTAAGGCTTTGCTTAAAGGAAAATAGTTTCTTATATAGGTCTTTATATAACCAGGCATGTAAATGTTGAATTTTAAGTTCCAACAGCTTGCTTGCATACATGCATAAATGTTATGCTGAACTGGGGCCTTCGATATGGTCTGCATTGGTTGTTGTTTGAAGGGCATCTTTTTAGGCACTATGATAGCTATGGTACAATGTAGTTGTAGTTTCCAGGCATTAATAAAATACGCATGTTAACTAGCTGTCTGGGTCTAATGAAAGGTTAGTAGATGCCATTGAATTAAGCTTTTCACTGTATAGAATATAACATAGGCCTTATAGGTTTGGGTTTTTTTTAGATACGGTTGTACCAGTTACATGCCTTTGGACCAAAGGTTTTGATCTTTTTACTTGCAGATAGCTTAAAAGAAAAAAAAAATGGTTCATTTGGAAAATTTAAATGTACTGACTGCTTGTTTGCTGTTACCTTTCTTTACCCTTTAGAAACGGTCCATATGTCTTGGGTTGATAACTACTGCCCTAAACTAAATGGCACTTAAATATGTAGACTTTCTTATTCTGATAGACCTGTATATTTGAATTTTATATGGGGAGTTATTTTCAGTATAAGCAAAGTCAATCCGTATTTTGTGCAGAAAATCATTTATAAATTGCCTCCTCTTCTCCCATCCTCCTCCAGAGAGTGCTGAGTCATCAAGATGATACAGCTTTACTAAAAGCATATATAGTGGAGTGGCGCAAGTTCTTCACACAGTGTGATATTTTGCCCAAGCCATTTTGTCAATTAGAGATTACTTTAATGGGCAAGCAGGGCAGCAACAAGAAGTCTAATGTAGAAGACAGTATTGTTCGAAAGGTAAGTGATAGGTATTAAGAGTTTTGTTGCATGCTGTTCTGCCTACAGTAATAGTACAGAAGGGATTCTGTAGCTGAAGATGAAATTGCACCAATCGTGTAATACGATGCATCACTTTGCTTCAGTGTAAGGGTCAGAACAACCCTGCAACTTTTTTTTTTTTTTTTCTCTCCACAATAATTTCACTCTGTTTCTCCAGTTTTGCTTTGGCTATCAACAGTTTTGTTCAGGTGATTAAAGCACTTCTTTGTTGGGCTTTGGGTTTGTTTGGGGGTTTGGGGTTTTTTTGTTTTTTTTTGTTTGTTTGTTTGTGTGTGTTTTAATTATGACTTGAATCCTGGGATGGGAGGTAGTTGTAAATTCGCCTGCTGTTTCTATACTTGTGAGTAGCAAGTGTACTTGTATATACAAGTGAGTAGTTTTTCTACACCTAGTTTATTTCCCTAGGTGAAAATATAGCTATTGTCTCCTAATTTCCTCTTCTTCCTCCAAACTGTCAGCCATATCAATGAAAAGATTGGACGTGTAGAATCTTGTGAATGTGATCTTTTTACTATTTTATACCAAACATGTAAAGAAAGTCTAGGGTTTTGAGTATGGAGTGCTCAGTGTTCTGAGTCCCATGAATAACGATCCTTGAAATTGCTTTAGTCTTTTTATTACAAGAAAAACGGAACCCATGAGTTGTAAAGTGTTAAGTCCTTCAGTTTAACATCATTCATTATCCCTTTTCATTGCCCAAAGTACCTGTAGGGAAATGAAATTTCTTTAGCAATCTTTCAGTACTGAAGATCATTTTAACTGTCCCCCTATCTCCAGGATGGGAAGATCAGAATAGTTTGAATGCATTACTTTGGGCAAGGTTTTTTTCTTCGCCCTCCTATTTTGACGTTTGATCCTCTATACCTCTTGAAGAAAACAAAGAGAGAACTGCAGCAAAGAGAGGAGTCACCACCTCAAGTTACTTTTTTGTTTTCATTGTTGGAGAAAGCATGTGATCTCATTAGGCTGTCCAAGATCTGGGAAACTTGAACTTTTAACTCTGCTGTGTGCAGAAGTGTGGAGAACTAAGAAATTAAAGGAAAAACAAGGTGGAGTGGAGAAAGTAGTGAGGAGAAAGCGGGAGAAGGAACTGGTGTCTAAAAATTCAGATTTTGTTCAGGACTGAAGCTGATGGAGATGTGTCTTATCTCTCATATGCAGTCCAGTTAGGACCATCTCATGATTGGGACATCAAAGCCCAGAGTCTCCAACCTATTTTACTTCATATTCATTGCTGAAGGTCACTTCCTGTTTCTGGCATCTTCTCTGTAGTTTTCTAAAAAGCGCTTTGTGAAAACTTTTCCCATGCTTGAGAAGTTCATGTAGTCACCCAAAATATGTGTGTTTTCCTTCAAATATCTCCATAAAATTTCCTTATCCATAATGTCTAAGAACAGTTTGACCTTGACAAAGCTGTTAACGTGCCTCCCAGATTGCTTGACATTATCTCACTGTTTTCTTCTCCATTTTTTACTCATTTCAGCTCTTGTAAACCAATTACATAATTGTACAGCGCAACCATAATGTGCATATCAGTAATGTTAAAATAATGAAAAAATTAATTAAGGAAGCATAATCAAATAAAGCTTTGCTTCTAAGAATGTGCCAATGTTTTGAACAATAATTCGTTTCCAAGACATATGACTTCAGTGTCAGAAATGGAAATTTAGCTGAAGTTGAGAAACAGTTACGGAAAAGTTAAGAATAAGGGATGGTAAACTCTCTTGAAAGGTTATCTGACTTTTATTAGGTGCTTGGTCTGTTAAAATCTAAAACTTACCAGGCAAGAATGGAACAAGACCATCTAATCTTGAGCACAAGTCTTATGAGGAGCAGCTGAGGGAACTGGGGTTGTTCAGTCTAGAAAAGAGGAGGCTGAGGGGAGACCTTATCGCTCTCTTCAACTACCTGAAAGGGGGTTGTAGTGAGGTGGGTGTTGGTCTCTTCTGTCAGGTGGCTGGAGATAGGACAAGAGGAAATGGCCTCAAGTTGAGGCAAGGGAGATTTAGATTGGATATTAGGAAAAATTTTTTTTACTGAGAGGGTTGTCAAACATTGGAACAGGCTGCCCAGGGAAGTGGTTGAGTCACCATCCCTGGAGGTATTCAAAAAGCGAGTGGACAGGGTACTCCAGGGCATGGTTTAGGGGGCTGGTTAATGGTTGGACTCGATGATCTTGAAGGTCTTTTCCAACCTAAATGATTCTATGATTCTAATCTTTACTATTAACTTTGCCATACAGCTGTGTCGTCTTCCTAAGCTCGTTTTTAGTAAGCTTATTCACATTCATGAGATAATGTTTGAAATGGTAAATTTTATGATTCCAACCTGCTTTCCACTGCCAGTGTGGACTGACAACTGGCATGCTTAAATTACATTCATAGCAGATACTATCATATTTGAAGATATTGTAAGTTTGAGCTTTCTTCTAAAGCAATGAAATGGCACGAGTTAGAAAAAATAAAAATTATCTTTTAAGCTTTGGCATAATTTCTTTAAGTATTCTGTGGCGTATAGAAAGAGCCAGATCCAGTGTCTAAGGGCAAAAAAAATGACCACAGTAGCTTGAATTCTAAAGCAAGTTAAGATTTTTAGCAAACATGTAGCATGCTTTGAGTATTTACTGCTGAACAACTGGTGGAGCTTAGGTGGATGTAAGCATGGCCTGGCCTGCCAGTGAGCTTTTCCTGTTGCTCAGCTGCAGCACATTGGGTCTGGTGATAAGGCATAATGCAATACATTTGCAGCAGTGTCAGTAGCAATCACAAAAAAAAAGAAAAAAAAAAAGACACAATGGAATATGAAGGCACCCTTTGAGGATTTTGTTAGGAGCCTCCATAACTAATTTTATAACTTTGCAGTGCTTAGATGAGGTTTCCAGGTTTTTATAAATTACATATGCATTACTTGCATACTGAACTTTCATGTTAGATAAATGCAATCCAAAACCATCAGTCTTTTTCTTTACATAACTGTGGTGTTAACTGAATTTTTGGTTTTGTTTAAGACTGAGCCTGCCAAATAGTGAGCTCTGTTTGGATGTTTGGCTCAGAAGAACCCCCTGATATTGCAACTCCTGACATATTGCATTGCTGGGAAAGTTACTTGACTGATTACTGAGAACTGTAGAAATAATACAGAATTATGGGATTAATATATGAAGCAAATACTGATTCCCTTAGTTGTCTGGTTACATAACTTAAGCTTAGAATATAAGCTCAATATTACTTCTATAACAAGTTCAGAGCAAGATCAAGTTCTAAGGTAGTTGAACTGCTGTATATAACCTGAAAATTACATTATAAATTGCTTGATTTCTTTTTCTGATCTCTTGTATTTCTTTTGCACAAACTTAGGTTTGCATGTACCTGACAGGTTTGGTTTTTTTTCTTCCTGATACACAGCTCATGCTAGACACCTGGAATGAATCCATATTTTCAAATATAAAAAACAGACTTCAGGACAGTGCAATGAAGCTAGTTCATGCTGAAAGACTAGGAGAAGCTTTTGACTCTCAGCTTGTTATTGGAGTTCGAGAATCATATGGTATGTCTTGCACAGACTGATCTCTATTGCCTCCTTGCTTTAGTAGGTGAATTTTCATCATACAAAGTTGACAATTATGGCAGGGTTGGAATGATTATCTCAGCATTTTGTATTGATTTTTTTGTGTTTGATATGTGATACCAATTCTGTTTAAAATCTTTAACTTCTAAGTGATTTAGCTACATATTGGTTACTGTAAAATCAGTGTTTTCAAAGAGCAACTACTTTTTGACCTTTAGGGTTGCAGATAAAACTTTGTGCTCCTTTCTGTACTGTTTCTGATTGTTCAGACACTTTGAAGAGGAAATGCTAAACAGGCTGCATCTGAGACTCTCAGTCTTCTTTGCAAAACAGATCTGTGTATCTGAAACTTCTATGATATTTCACCATTGCCTCCTGCTTCTTCAAAGCTTTGCAGCCTGTTGAATTAAACTTGTGGCTAATACTCTCTCAGATGGCTTTATAGATGTCCAATTCTAATTTTTTTTTTTTTTAAAGCATATTCCATTTAAGGACTTTATTTATTTCTCTTTAACAGTTGAGAGGAAGGTGGAAACTATTTCAAATAGTGCAAAGCACTGCAGTAAGTTCACTGTCTCCATTCTTGTAAAACAGAAAAAACCCAATGCAAAAAAAAAAAAAGTCTAAAATGAGGACATTGGGATTCTAAGAACAGTGTGTAAGAAAAGTTGTTTGCTCAGTCAGGTGGAAAAGTTTTCACTTCATTAGGCATTATGCTGAACTTTTTTTTTCTTTTTCTTTTTTTTTCCAATTTTGCAGTTGTATGTGTATTTCTCGTTACCATGTTTGAATTTCTAAAATGCTGGAGATAAGTATGCAGTTCTTTCCAGTTCCCTATAGTTAATCTAAATGTTTTTGGAGCAAAACCTGGACAATTTTGGTTACCTTTAGGGATCAGAGTGCATTTGTAGGATACTTCAAATTGTTCAGTGCAACCTTTAAATACAAGACTGACTTCAATGAGAGAGATTTGCTTATTATTAGCAACATAATTTTCCAAGACTTGAGAGTAAGTTTGGACTTTCTCTTTGCAGTTAACCTTTGTTCTAATCCTGAAGATAAACTTCAGATATATCGGGATAACTTTGAAAAGGCATATTTGGATTCAACAGAGAGATTTTATAGAACACAGGCTCCTTCTTATTTACAACAAAATGGTGTACAGAATTATATGAAATATGTAAGTAAAAATTCTGTTGTAACTTTGTTCTGAAAGTGTTAGTACTTAAAATGATTGCTGTTCTACTTTTGCGCAGGCAGATGCTAAACTAAAAGAAGAAGAGAAAAGAGCACTACGATATTTAGAAACAAGGCGTGAATGTAACTCTGTAGAAGCAGTAAGTATAATGTGTAGAAAAACTGGTGTATTTTATATAGTATTATTACATTGCAATTTTTATTTTTGTGTTTGTTACAGTATTATTTGGTAGCAGTAGATTGATATGAAACTGTTAGGTTTATGTTTTTTAATCATCCATTATATTTTTTTCTTGCAAAAATCTGTATTACTTTCCAATCTGGCAATTTACAGTTTCTATAGATGTTTTAATAGTAAATGTAGATCAGAGTTCAGATTGAAGGGCAGGTTTTTATTCAGGTTGATTTTTATTCTTTCACTTTGGGACTGGTATGTTTTGTGGTTGGGATTTTTTTGTTGTTTTTTTGTTTGGGTGTGGGTTTGTTGTTTTTTGTTTGGTTTTTTTTTTTTGCTATGCTTAACAGTAGATGAGAATGATGCTTGAAAATAAGCTGGCCAGCCTATTAGGTAGAGGGTTTCTCAGTGCTCATTTAGAATACCTGGGAGAGTTATTGTTCATTGCAATCAAAAGGAGCAATAGAAATTTCACAAGAACTGTTCTAGATCTGTTCTAGATTTCCTCTTAGGCTGAAATAGGGCCACTTAATATAAAGGATGGGGGGTTTTTTCCTTCCCCTTTGCCCCCTTGAGCAGTATTCTACACAGTTCAGATTCTGGAGGAGGATTTAACTGCAATGAATAGTTCCTAATTGTGGTGAAATTAGTTCAGGAAACAGGTTATTTTAAATAAATACCCTTTAAATCTGAATTTTTTGCAGTGGATCAAAATGTATTTTATGTCTTCTGTTAAGTTGTAAGTCATTCATTTTGCACAGCTATAAATTGTAACTTGTATAAAGAGGCTGACAAAAGAGAGATGGTCCTGACACATACAAGCAGTTTCTGTGCCAGATCTAGCCATAGTGTCTTGTTCAAGCCCACCAGCCTGGTCCAAATCGGGTATGCTGGAAGGAGAACTATTCTTAGCTCTTGGATGTATACTTGGAAACTAAGTAGGGTAGTTGGTGTTCCAAAAGCGGTGGGTCCCTTGAGAGAAAAGAGGTGACAGAAATATTAAGCTCATTACTGGTTTGGAAGAGAGTTTACCACATTTACTAACCTACACATTTTTAAGAAATATGGTTTCCTGTATAGATTTTATTCAAACTACACATACTTTTATGAATCAGTAAATAAATTATTTTATAGAGCATAGCTGTAGAGAACAGACTAGATTGTGTGTCATGGTAAACTTGAGGCAGATCACACTTTGGTGTTCAGATGGCTAAATGAGCTAATTCTGTGTTTAATATATTTCAGCTAATGGAGTGCTGCGTCAATGCCCTCGTGACATCTTTTAAAGAGACTATTTTAGCTGAATGCCAAGGCATGATCAAACGAAATGAAACAGAAAGTAAGTGAAGCTTTAAGAACAGTACAGGATGATCTCAGCATCATCTGCATAAAAATAGATTTGTTTGTAGATATATCAAATTACTGTTTTTAATAGATGGTGGCAGTGTTTCGCAGCTAAAACATTACTGCCCGTGGGCAATTTTATCCCATAAAAAATGACTGTCATTGGTTAGTATTTTTTCATATGGCTTCTGAAATCTGTATGTGCAATACCCTAAGTTGAATGACTGGCTAGCTCTGATTTTACTTGAAAGAAAAGAATATTCTGCATTCTCCTTTCTTTATTTTTCTTACAACTTATTTTCTTCATGTTCACCAACTCTGGTAAATGTTGCATATGTCCTATTTTCTATTTGAATCGTTCAGATACAAACACTCCCCCTTCATTCCACCCCCACTGCCTCCTTCCCCCTGGAAAAAAAGTGAAGCATCTCTTTACAAAGCTGTTTTTCTGAAAACCAGGGAGAAAATTTTCTTATTCTGGTTATTGGTGCAGGACCAGTAGGTCAATGAACAAAATCTGCAAATTTTTCATCTGGTTTTATAGCCAGTATGTCACTGTGAGTATTGAAAGTTAGCTCTGCATGCCTTTTTAAAGTTTTGAAAAGTTTTTTTTAACTCCGCTACCATAAATCGAGAGGTTAGGGTGATTCAGAAGTCTTGTGTTGGTCCTGTATGATAAACCAAACTAGATAAGTAATAGAAAATGTCATAATTCGAGGCGGGGGGGGGGGGGGCGGGGGGGGGGGGGGAGCTGAAATCACAGGTTAATTTTTCTTTTGAAGTCTTGGTATACTGCAGCCAGGGAATATTTACTAATGTCTATATGAAGTTTTCATTTCTATGCAAATGTGAAAACTGTTTTATGACTTAGAACAGTGTAGAAAATACTTCTAAAGCTAGAATTTCAGAAAATATTTGACCTCAAAACTATGTCATACTGATCTGTTCATCTAGCAACATGATTTCTGGCAGTAGTCCAGAGCTAAATCTAGAAAGTCACCTAACTTCTTATGAGCATATGTTACAGCCTTTGAGAGAATACAGGAGGCTTATTTAAATGTAGAGCTTCAGAAGGGTTCATCTATAGCATCCAAGGCATCCTTCTTTAGAAACTTCTTGAAGTATTCACACAGTCCTCTCTTTCCTTGTGGCTATGTCTTCCTCGTGATACTGCTTGGTTGCAAAATACTTCTGTTTAGTATATAAGAACTCAAGCATCTCTTTCAGTTCTTTTTTTTTTCCTAGACCTACTTATGCTGTTTAAAATGTTTTAATGAAGGATGCAGGTGCAGGTGATTAAAAATGTATTTAAAGACTGGAGCTATGCATAGTAATATATACGTCTGATAGTATCCTCTGCTGTACTTTGCTTATGTATGTGTCTTCCTGATACTACTCACCCCAAAGAATTTCATGATGTTTTCTTTATTAAACAGCATCTGACAAAAAAGGACTGGGTTTTTTGGCTATGAGCTGGGCACTGCTGTAAAATACTCTGTTACATTAAGTACTTAATATTTACATGCTATCAAAGGAAGTCAGGTTTTCCAACTAAGAACTATAAAAGATGTCATAACTTGCAAACGCTTTCCAGAATTGGCTTAGTGCGTTTTTCTTTGCTTATAGTATTGGGGATGGGAGACCTAAATTTTACTCTTGAAGTACTTCATAAGAAATAAAAGGTACACTTGGCTTTTATGAATATAAAATGAAAACAGAACTTGTTTAAGTGCCCCAACAACTACAATACGGATTTTTTTACCTTTCAGTGTCATAATGTATGAGAGACATTCCAGTGAAATGTTCCTTTTGGTTTTGTTACTTTGAAATCTGTCTTTGAAGAATCTGGGTTTTTTGGGTTCCTGCAGTTTTTGGGATGTACCTGAAGTCTTCCTTTGCCACTGTTTGTTAGGAGAAACCACTGACTTTTTTTCTTGAATTATTTCATGCCATCACTAGTTTACAGAAACAGATATAGAACCCTTTAATACATCTTTTGGTTTCTTTTTTTCCGCCATCTCTTCCTCCCTCTCACCCTTTTTTGAAGCACAGATTAAAAGATCCAGTAAAAGTTGAGTGAGCTTTTTGGACTTACCCTGTGTAAAACAGTGCTGCCATCGCTTGCAGTGCATCTAAATTGCACTGAGAATACCTCTGACTCAGTTTTTTTTTTTTTTTTCTGGTTCCTGAAATCCCATCGTTTAGCCCATTTTGAGTTGTCTCTAGTAGCACTGCAAATCCTTACTGAAGGTTGGTTGTAGCTTCCATTCTTTAATTTGCATTGTTAAATTCTAGAAGGATTTTTTCTTCCGTGCATTGCTTTTCTATTTGGTTCTGCAACAGTTGTTGGGCTACAGAAGTTGATAACATATATTTCATCTTCATTGGTGACAGGATCTTGATGTTGCTGACAAAAGTATTGTAGAGGAGAAAACAAAGACAGGGCCTCTGGCTTTTGTCCCCCTTCACAGTAGATATAGCATTGAGGAACTAAGCGCATCTATCAACTTTTTTCCTACTGAAAAAAGAATCGGAGTCCATGATCAGTTTTTTCTACTTCATTAAGCAGAGTCCTTTGCTGTGTTTAGTTCAAATCTCTGAGGTCTCTCTCAAACAATCTGGTGGCCTTAATCCGGGTGTTCCTTTGTGGACAGCTTTGTCAAGATGATTATTGATGTTTCAGTACGTTTGTTTTTTTGTTTTGTTTTTTTTTTAGCAGTGTTGAAATACCTTCACAAAAAGTAGACAAATAAACCATATCAGTTTTTAAAGTTTCTGAACTGGTAACTTTCAGAAAAACTAAATAAACTCTTTGGGAAAACAGAATGGAAAAAAATGCTGCTTACCTTAGTCAGTTTTGGTTACTTTAGAATTTGGCACGCTTTTGATTAAAACAAAACATTGTAGATGGCATTGGAAGATACACAAAGACAGCTCTGTTTGGCTTTAATTAAAAAAAAAAAAAAATTCTTGAATCCATACAATTTTCTGCATAAACTTCTGTAGGCTTCCAACTGAGACCCACTTTTTGCCAGGGATTTTAAGGCAGTTATACTGACAACCTGGACTTAATCCAAATAGCCGTTGACTTTAGGGGTTTTTATTCAAGCTTGTGATGCTATATGCATAAGCAAGTATTACGTTTCAATAAATATCTCTCTTTGCCTTCAGAAGAATCTTCCTGTGGGACCAGAATTAGGACAGTATTCAAAACATCTTTCCTTTTAAGGGATAAATTGGATTATCTGTTCTTTACATATTCCATGTTCCACTTGAGATATCCCTAGCAGAAATGCAGTATCTTTGGTTTTTATACAGGTCTTTGACTGGTGGCTTTATCAGTATTTGTATCTTTCAGAGTTGCATTTAATGTTTTCACTGATGGATAAAGTTCCAAATGGCATAGAGCCTATGCTAAAAGACTTAGAAGAACATATTGTTAGTGCTGGACTTGCAGATATGGTAGCAGCTGCTGAAACTATTACTACTGTAAGTGTATTGTTTTTTCATTGTTATTTTATTAAAAAACAACTTCGCAGAAGTTAAATACTCTATTTGTGGCATGTACATGTGAATGGAAATAAATTTTGAAGATTTTATGTTTAAACATCAAATTTTGATCCACTGAAAGTTTTAAGTGTCTTTAGAATAATTTTTTATTCCTTATGTTTTCAGTTACAGCTTTAAAACTTGAGTTAAATTTGCAGTAAAGAAAAGGTTATAAATTAAGTGCTTGGGGTGCTTATACGGTAGGATTGTATTAGCATCTTAATTAAAAGGGCATAATCAATTTTTTCAGATTCTAACTTCCTGATGAAATCTGAAGTTTGCTTTCAATATAAGAGTGGTTGGTCAGTGTGGAAATCAAAAGCTTTTTTTCCCACTGTTCTTTTTCAGCTCTTTATCATCTTTTTCTCTGGGTCTAAGAGGCCTGAGTATCTGCAGCAATTAGGGTGTGCCTTTTATTGGTCCTTCAAAACTTTTTTTTATTTTGGAAGTTATTATACAGTATGTGAAAGTTATATTTTTTTTTTTATATATATATATATATTTGTATATTGGAAATACTATCCTGAAAGTCCGTGTTGAGGCTTACAAGCTGTAGAGCTCTTCAGTACAGAGAATAAAGATAAAATGCTCATTCATAGTATGCAGGCTTGAAGATACTAAATTCTGTAGAGCCTTATTTTTTAATTTGATTTTTGCCTCTTTAACTTTAGGATTCTGAGAAATATGTAGAGCAATTGCTCACACTATTTAATCGATTTAGTAAGTTGGTTAAAGAAGCTTTTCAAGATGATCCAAGATTTCTTACTGCGAGAGATAAGGTATGTGTTTCTGCTGATCATTTGTTTTCAGTTTAGGAATTGTTGTAATTCAAATTATGATGTCTCTGAAATCCTTGTGTCCATTCACTGTTAAATCTAGAAGCTGCTCTTACTCTAGTAAATATGCAGACTAAAATGTTGATGAAACTTACTACCAACTGATTAGCTTTTAATTTGTGTTGTAGTCATGCATAAAGTTGCATTTGTGTTCAGCTTTGTAATGTTGTAAAGGACATCAGAAGATGATCTTTGTGTGGAGCACCTTAATGTCTGATTCAGCAATATATTTATGTTTAGAATTTACTACATATTTGGGTGTAGTCTCATGACTTCACATATGCAACCTGCTCCATGTAATCCCCTCCTAAGCCGTTGCTTAAAGGAAAGTAGTATGTTAATGGAAAAGAGGAAAACGCAAAACATGAGTTAATGGGAAATTGAGTCATAGGATTTCAACTCTCATATGAAAAATCACATCTGCAAACTTCGGGCTAATAAAGAAATCCGATTAATTACATGTTACAGTAATCTAGAAGGGGATAAAACCTTTGTGATCCATATGTTAAAGAGAAATTGAGTGAAGCACTAATAAAACTAATTATTTTTCAGGCGTACAAAGCAGTTGTGAATGATGCTACAATATTTAAACTTGAATTGCCATTGAAGCAAAAGGGGTAAGCCATATAAACTTTATGTGAATCAAGGTTTTTAAATTGTTAAAGATTGAGCTTCTCTCAAAATCTCTTCAAAAATTAACACTGTGTTTAAAAGTGCTTTGTGTTCTTCGCGTTATGGAATTTCAGATTGCTTATCAACCTCTGGTAAAACACTTCACATGGCAGTGGATCAGTGAATAGCAGCCTGTTTAAAATCAAATTTATTTGTAGTAATTGGGGATCTATTATTTTATAGTAGAGTAATGAGTCAATTTGTAAGCTGAATTTAATAACACCTTCCTGGGTTATTAATTCCAAAAACCTGAGCTGTATAACTCTTCCGTAACTTCAGTAAAAGTCCTGGGGAAGACAGGCAGTAATCTTCATGGGAATAACTGTATCTGATTAAGGTGTAACCATCCACAAGCTGTTTACCGTCTCCTCTTGTGCCAGCTGTGAGTGTGACCTGTCTGGGTGTTACATTTTTGTTTTGGTGCAGCATTAACCAGGCTAGTTTAAACAACTTCCAGTAGATTAAGCAGACCTGTGTGACTCAGGAAGAAAAACAGTACTTACAGTGGCCTCTAACTCAGCCAAGAGAAGGTAGCAGTCAGTTAATTGATTGTTAACATTTAACATGTGATGTGCCACTTGAGTAGGAATCTCTCTATATATTTAGGTGGTTGGGATTGCTTATATATAGTTTGTAGTCTGATTTACTATGGAAACAAAGCTTACGTAGCTGCACTGCCAGCTTCCCTTTCCAATAACTTCTAGTTAGGGGTGACTGGGTATAAACATCTGTTCAGCATTCTGGTTCTTCCTCTGTGTTTGGTATTGGACTAATGGTAAGCTTGGAGAGGGATTAGCTTTGCTGTTTTTATGTTATTGGAGGAACGCCTTCACAAAAGACTGGATCCCTCCTTTGTGTACTTTGTATAGATGTAGGCAAGGTAGAGGAGTTTTTTGGGTCTCTGCTAATGTTTCCATTTCCCCTGGGAGCATCCCAGATCAATACCTCATTCAAACTGTGTTTCAGTCCTAAAGCTAAACCTGCCTAATGGTTTCTTGGAAACCACCATGATGGCAATGGTCTTCTGTTCAGCATTCTTCTTCCCAAGCTCTTTCAAGTTGTCTACTTATGCAGCCTGGTTTAAGTAAAATGAAACTTCATCCTGCTTAACTTGCGCTATTAAGTTCAGCCTGAGAATATGGAGTTTTGTAATTTTTCATTGCTGTCAGGATCTTGAAGACTCCTGTTCAGAAATACCTGGGAACACATTGATTAAATAAGGGTTCTGTCTTGTAATAACCAAAAGACTAGTGATCTGCTTTTACTCCAAATGGTGTTCAGGAGGGCAGAAGACACTAGCCTGCAAGCTGCTTCGTGAATTAAAAAGGACAGGTTGTCTGAAGAGTTTTAGCACTGTCTACACTAGTTGATGAGAGGGTAAGAGAACAGGCAACACTGGGTTCCTGAGCATCCCCACAGCTTCTTACCTGCTGTCTTACTTGCTGCCTTTGTTTTGGGCCCTTGAGACTAGCAATCAAGTCTGTGCCATCTGACTCTAGAAATAGGGATTGGTCCTTGGCGCTATTTTATTCACCAGTCTAGGCACGGGCTCAGAAAGCAACCTTGTGCTTGCATGCATTTTGAAGAACCAAAGTCTGTCTACTGTAGCATATTCTGGTTCAACTTTAATCTGGTTTTTATCTCCAAGCTGTTAGTCCACTGTTTATACCTGTTATAAAATAATTTTATCCTGTTACTATGCGATAGATGTGTTGGGTTTTGCAGTCTGTGAAGTGCGGTGCAGGAGGCTGTTCTTGAGACTTTTGTTGGAGCATAATGATGAGTGAAATATTTCACTGCAGCATTTGTTAATTCACTACTGGAATACTTATGGCTGTGCAATAGTTGGTTGATTCAAACTGCAGCTTCAACATAATCCTTCATTGTTAGAGTTCTAAAATTAAAAGCAGTTGGAATGATCAAGCTGTCTGGAAACGTTTGGTAGTATTTATTCTTTCAAGAAGAAAAGGGAGTTATTCCTAATTTTTCATTAGTTTAACAACGACATGAATTCACCACCAGGATCCTTGCCAAGGGGATCAGGAAAGAGTGGCCTGTCTTGTTAACAGTGTGACTACTCCAGAATAGCAGGATTCTATACAGTTTGAAGATATGTTGTTGTTCTTTTGTTTAGTGTTGGATTGAAAACACAGCCTGAATCCAAATGCCCTGAGCTTCTTGCTAATTACTGTGACATGTTGCTAAGAAAAACACCACTAAGCAAAAAACTAACCTCTGAAGAAATTGAAGCAAAGCTTAAAGAAGTGGTATGTTTTTGCTTTCTACTTCTCAATTACTCTGAAGAATGAATTTGTTTTATTTCCTTATGTGGGTTGAAGCTTTGATCTTCAAAGACGGTTATGCAAGGTGTAATAATATGGAAAAGAGTTTATTATGTCATCAAGTGTGTGTGTGTTTAAATCTTGTAAATCATGCAGTGCTTCATGTCTCTGTGTCAGTTCACAAAATTAGTATGCTAAATTAATGGCTATATCAGACTGTAATGTAGTACAGTAACGTTAGTCTAGGAAATAATACAGGAGATTTTTACATACCAGTGTCAATGTCCTTTTTGATTTAAGAGAAGATTCTTGATGGTTGACAAATGAAGAAATTGGGGGGGTGATATTATGAAAGGTTCATAGCTGATGCCTGTGATAGTATTAACACAGTTGCTCTTAAGGCAATGTCAAAAAGCCTTTTTCTACTTCATAGTCTACAGTGGCATCAGATCAGCATTCAGAGACTTGTCTGACTGACAATGCAAATAAATGTATTAAAATCTACCTTTTTTTTTTTTTTTTTTTTGGTTACAGCTTTTGGTACTTAAATACGTACAGAATAAAGATGTTTTCATGCGATATCACAAAGCTCACTTAACAAGACGCCTGATATTAGATATATCAGCTGATAGTGAAATTGAGGAGAATATGGTGGAATGGCTCAGAGTAAGTAGCCTGACATCTTTCTTTGTGCCTCTTGCTTGTGGTATGAATTCCCACTCTTGAACTTAGATACCCTTCTTGCTTAGGTGAGTTCTATCTTAAATTGCAGGCCACTCAGGATATCTTACACTTCCGTTTTATTGCAATACTTTGTGAAAGTAAAACAATTTATCTCTTTTTGAAGAGAAATGTTGATCCTAATAGTGGTAGTGATAGATTTTAAAACATTTCACATATTATCTGAAGGCTTCATATAGTCCATATGCAAATGAGCAAAATGTACTTGTTTAGGTATGTAAATAATTTGAGATGTTTCTAATTGTGAAATCTTATTGTAGATTAGAATATTGTTTGCATGTCTTAAACATTCCTTCAAGTCTCAGAATTCATTGATTTCTTAATGCATGCATATGTTCTTCAGCACTTGGATTTCTTTAAAAGAATCATCATATGCCCTTAAGGGGTAACTACTTATGATCCATGCAAAAAAACTTTATATTGTGTTGCAGATTAACTGTTACTGTAAAGTGATGATACGTGTATACTTTAATGCTTTTCATTTTTTTGAGTTTATTATTTTAAAAATAAAGCTTTTTGTTCATAGTTGTCTATGTAATAGTTTAGTGTTCTGTTTGTTTATACAGGAAGTAGGAATGCCAGCAGACTATGTAAACAAGCTGGCTAGAATGTTCCAGGATATCAAAGTGTCTGAAGACTTGAACCAGGCCTTCAAAGAAATGCACAAAAATAATAAACTTGCTTTACCAGGTATTGTTTTCAAATTATTGGCTATTTTTCATTTCTCGTAGCGAAAAATAATTCTGTTGAATCTTGAGTTAAAAATTTTATGAACTGCAGGTTGAACATAGTCTTCAGGGTATTGTTACCCCTAGATTGGAAGTGTCTGTAGACTCTGCTTTCTTTTACGGTTGACACTGAAGCTATATCATTCTGTAAGTTATTGTGGGTTTTCATTATGAGCAATCTTGTAGATACAGACTCCCTACTCTTGTAGATAAATTCCAAGCAGGGACTTGAATCAGTATCAACCAGGTGAATGCCTGAACTACCCCCTTCTTTTATGCACTCATCATTCGTCATGAGTGCTTCATGCTGTGCTCCTCCTTTATCTGCCAGCAGGAGGGCTGGATGCATGCTATGAAGAGCTTAAATCACATTTCTAAGATTAAATTTCACTGATGGGAGAGGCTGAGGAACATCCAGTTTTGGACCTGCTACTGCTGAAAACCCTTGAGTAGTGCTTACAAGCATCAGCTATAAAGCTGCATCAGGGTTTAAGGAGCTCAGCAGAGGCAAGCCAAAAAACCAGAGATTTCAATCAGTGTTGCTGGCAGAAAGCCAGTGGTGCGTAGAGTACCTTAATGTTTAAGTAGGTAGACACCCTGCTACTTTCTGAAAATTCAGTCCTCCATAATTGTATTTAGAAAAAAAAAATGCATTTTGTTTATCTATCTGTTATACCTGGAAATTCACATAATCCAATATTGTCTTACAGCTGACTCTGTGAATATTAAAATTTTAAATGCTGGCGCCTGGTCCCGAAGTTCTGAAAAAGTGTTTGTCTCGCTGCCCACGGAATTAGAAGATCTCATCCCCGAAGTTGAAGAGTTTTATAAAAAGAATCACAGTGGTAGAAAACTGCACTGGCACCACCTCATGTCCAATGGAATTGTAAGTGTATAGTTTTTGGTGTATCAGTCTCAATGACTGTACTTTCTGTGTATTTATATTAGTTAGAAAGCTTGTGATCGAGAAAGGCTTATAAGTAAAATTGTCATTCTATTCACAGATAACATTTAAGAATGAGGTTGGCCAGTATGACTTGGAGGTAACAACATTTCAGCTAGCTGTGCTGTTTGCATGGAACCAAAGACCCAGAGAGAAGATCAGCTTTGAAAATCTTAAACTGGCAACTGAACTCCCTGATGCAGAACTTAGGAGGACTTTATGGGTATTTCCCTTTATCTTGAAACAGATTTCTTCTTGATTTTTGTACTCTGAAATACTGGATTAGTATTTTTAAAGTGCTGTCAGATAACACTTTGAAACGTGAACGCCTTTATTGCTGATTAATCAGTTGTAATGCTGCCTCCTTGCACCACTGCTGAGCACACACAGCCTTTACATTAATACATTCTCTCTACCCAATATTATCTAACTTAAGCTTTGGGAACAGCAAGATCTTTTTGACCATATGCTGCCTAAAGCACACAGTTATGGTCGTGGTTTGTGGAGTGGGACTGGTCTAATTCTAGGAAATCAGTGGCACCTGATAAATAAATGTTGCTTAAAAATAACTTCAGTGTTTGGTCTATCAAACTTTTAATTACTTAGCTCAAGAATAAAGAGAGAAATCACATAAATTAGACTTAACACCACTTCTGTAGCTATGAGTTCGTGCGTTTTACTTCGTGTGATTTTACTTATGCTAACCCATTTCAGAAGGAGATTTGCTAAACTGTGTCCCCTCTCCGGTTTTACTAGTATCTTCGTGTTGCCCTCTAGCTCCAAACAAGGCTACGTGGTTCCCTCACTACAGTTCACGGCTGTGCAGACTATGTTCTTAAAAAGTAATTGTTTCCATTTAGAAAGTCTGGTGTTTTATTTTCATTCTCCCCCCTCCCCTTTTCTCTGTAGTCTCTTGTAGCATTTCCAAAGCTGAAACGTCAGGTTTTATTGTATGAACCTCAAGTCAATTCACCCAAAGACTTTACAGAAGGAACCCTCTTCTCGGTGAACCAGGAGTTCAGTTTAATGTAAGATGATGTTTGAAAAGTAAAATAACAATGTACTATTTTATAACTAAAGGAATTTACTTGAAGTTAACCCTTGTTCTTGAAAGTTTTCAAGATTTGGCTAGACACCTGCTTTGCTGCCCTATCCATACATAGTTTTGGCAATAGTCATGCTTCAGCAAGTGGATGGACTAGATGACCACCAGCAGCCCCTTCAGACAAACATTGCTATGATTCTGATTTCTGTGAAATTAAATTTCTTGAACACCTAGGGATGAGGTGCAAAATCAGAGGCTTTGCTATCTTCCTGTTACTAATGAGCCCATGAAATTTCACATAGGAAGAATAGCATGTAAGCAGAGCCCTAGTGCTGTATTGATGATTATACACACACACAAACACAGAGTTTCAAAAGCAGAGTGATAAGTTAAAAAAGGAAGTGAAACTACTTAATAATATGTTATGCTGTCAAAAGCCAGGCTTTTTGGTGTAGCTTTCACTGGAGAGGAGTGTCTTTATTTCAGTGAGAATTGCAGTGCTCTTTTACTGGTGCTTTGAAATCCTTCAGACCATAAGACAGTATAGAGAATATCTAAATGGTACATTCAGCATGTTTTACTTTGGTTTTTGCCTCTCTCTGTTATCAATGACTATGATTAGAACTGGCTCCTTGCTAGTAACCTCAGATTCTGGACCTCATACTCAGCAGCCGGATATCTGGATCTGTGGAGAGAGAAAGAGAGAGAGGTGACGAATCTGCTTTCATGGGGCTTAGTTTCTTGCCCATGGCCACGATGTTTGTTCCTGTCATCAGGATCATGGGCTTTGGGAAATGATGAGAGGGCATGACAGAAGAGACAGGCTGTACAGAAAGTTTCTGTGTGACCACTGAAGAATGCCATCAGCTTTCTTTGTTACAATAGCTGTTTTTTGTCCTCCTTTTCTGCTAGACAGACAGTTCTTTTGATGGAATATTGACTAGTCCAATTTCCTGATATTTGTTGTAAGAACTTCCTCCAAAGAACCCTAGTTTTATATAATTAAACTGAAATCTGTTTCTCTGAAATTTTATTCTTTAAAATAGTACTGGTAACTTTTCAACTTCAGACACTGTCAGTTTCAGCTGATGGATTTTTTTGTAATGCTAGTATATTCAGGTTTTATTATATGGAGACATTGGCATTGAGTCTTTTCAGCCAGTATCTCACTGCTGCAATGCTAATAGCCTATAAATATCTGATATGTGATGCTACTCCTTGCTGATGTAATTTAAGTTTAACAGGAATTCCTTAACTTAAAATGTATTTTTTGCTTATTTTCATGCAATACAACTTTTTCAGAAAAAACGCTAAAGTTCAGAAAAGGGGCAAGATAAATTTGATTGGTCGATTGCAACTTACTACAGAGAGAATGCGGGAAGAGGAAAATGAAGGAATAGTCCAGCTAAGAATATTACGAACCCAGGCAAGTAAACTGCCAGAGGAATATAAAATTACCCTATTTCTGTTGTTGTATTATCATTACTGCATGCTGTCCACATTTGGACGTTGACGTATGAAACGAATGCTTTTGAATCCTGTTGGAACTTACTGTTGCTATTTGGCTTATATCCTTTGTGAATACTGGATTTTGCACGTGTGTTTGTGCACTTTTAGTTATCAGCCTCCTGTTCTGATGTACCAGGTCATAGTTTTTAAAGAGGACAAAGCAGATATTAAGCAAGCGGTGAAGGCACAACTGTGTAGTGGTGGGTGGCAGCAGCAGATGGTAAAAGTGGACTGACTTGAGCCACCAGCACGAACAAACAGCATTGTTGATCTTCACATCTCTTTTGACTGCTCTGTATGAAGAGAGTAGAGTGATCTCAGAGATGGGATCATGCTTTAGTAATAGCAGTGTGACTTTGAGAGGCCTCCTTTTCAGAGGGAAAGTTTGTAAGTACACCTTAGGTGTACAAACTGCAGCTTCCTGCTTTGTGGTTGGTTGTCCTTCAGTCAGGTACTCATGTCAAATCTTTTGAGCTGACAGTTCTAAAAAAATTGAATTTTTTCGGGCATCAGAGATCATTACCTACAATGGAGTCTCAAAATTCCCTTTTTACCTTCAAGTTGCAGGTTTGTTCTATCAGTCAGGTTAGATTCCAGGCCATGCACATTGTGAATTGTACCACCTGAGTTAACATCTTGGCCATACTTCCAGCAGAAGGATTAATGCCTGGTTGCATTTGTGAAATGAGAACTCCTAGTGAGTTCCAATTTGACATTAAGCTTGCATTTCATGAGGTATTCACAAGGTATGTCACAAGTCACATTGGAAATGGCGACTTCTGCTCAGAGAATGAATGAACATTAGGTTTTACGGAGTAATTTACACTCTAGTGATAAGATTTAACTGCAGATTCTCCTTTGACTGGACTTGTCTTCTATCTCTTGCATCTTGCCAGTGCTTCATTCTTTTCCTTTACCAACTTCTTTGTAAAACTAGTTCAGTATCTACTTAGGCTAAGAAATGCAGCATATATCTGATTTTTAAGGCAAAATACAGATTTCCTTGCTGTCTTGCCTTACCAGGAGGCCCCTGTTAATGCTGTGTTCACTTTGTCACTTCACCCAGGCATTTCAAAAAAAAGTAACTTTTTTTTTTTTTCCCCTCTTGTCCCCTACCAGGAGGCTATCATCCAAATAATGAAAATGCGAAAGAAAATTACTAATGCCCAGCTTCAGACTGAACTGGTAGAAATATTGAAAAACATGTTCTTGCCACAAAAGAAAATGATAAAAGAGCAAATTGAATGGCTTATAGAGCACAAATATATCAGAAGAGATGAGTCGGATATCAACACCTTCATATATATGGCATAATTTGAGGACTCTGCAGGATGCTGAGAACATAAATGGAAGGGTGCTTGGACAGACAGCTGCAACAGTTTGTGCTGCAGAAGGACTTGTTTTGACTTTCGTTACGTATTAAAATCCCTGCCTTACCTTACAGAGGACTATATTTTGCCAATCTCATTCAGCTAGCATGATGGCATTCCCTTCATGTTGCACACTTTTAACAGCATGCTGTTTTGTGGGAAACTTGCATTCATGAAGAGCCCATTGTGAACTTCTAAAAGTAGATTTGATTTACACCCACCAGGAAGAATACAGGTTTGGGTTTTTAGATGACCAGTACTTGCACAAGGAAAAAATATTCAAATATTCATGCACTGAGGAACTGCTAATTAGTTTTGTTTTGGGTTTGGTTTTTTTTGTTTGGTGTCCTTTTTTTTTTTTTTTTAATGCAATTAGGACTAGAAGTAGCACTTTCACTTTTGTGTTTTGGATCAACAGAGTAATGTACTGTCCACCTTTGATCCTTTTTGTGTAATAACGTTTGAGAGACACAAACACATGCATCACAACTGATATGTATTTGTTGCAGTTAAAACCTGTTGGCTAGAGCAGTGCTTCAATCTAGTAACTGGATTTTAATAATTGACACATAAGTGACATAAAAGTAATTCCAAGTCATGGGTGATATTTTTCCTTAAGCAAGAGATCATTGTTTTTAAATTGTTTGCTGTAAACAAGTGGATATACGTTATTTGTTACCTTGTTTGGATGGATGATTTGCTACAATCCTTTTTGAGAAGGTAAAGCTTTCTTCAATGATACTTCACTCTAAAAGCAGTTTTCATGTCTGTTATACTGAACAGAAATATTAAGTGTATTTCCTTGTACATTTAATATTTGTATTCCAAATATTTAAGTATGACTACATATATCTGAATGCATTAAAGAGTAATTGATGCACAACTCCCCCAGAAAGAAAATAACACTTGAAGATCCCTGTACTAATTCCTCATTGGTAACTTCATATGTACGTGCAAGGTTAATGCAATTGGACTGGTTTGTTGCTTAGAAGTCAGCATCTTTGTATGAAAAACAAACCTTCTGGTTTTTATTTTGAAACTGGCAGGGTAGGAAATATAATTCTAATGAAAATGGTAAAAAGCTAAGGGAAGATACCTTGGTCAGTGTATGCAGAGAGAGTGCCAAATACACATCAGGAATTTCAACTTTTTAATGTTACCTCTTCTATTTTCAATCATCTTAAGTAGTCGTTTGGCACTGCCTGCCTCTCTGCTGCTCTAAAATGTCCCAGCATGTATTGGACTGATAACATGAATCACTGGAGCAGAGTGCCTGTCTTGGGACAAAAGGTAAGTTGAGCTTTACTCAGTTCTGTATGAATATTCTATAAATTGCAAGTGTGTGAATTTTTTTTTTTTAATTAACCAGTTCAAGTTCATCATCTGAAGGTCTCATTTTCTTTGATGATTGAAAGGGGGAAGAGGATACAATTAACTTTAGTCAAAAAGGAGAACCTTCCAGTAAGTAAGAGGAGGAGTTTTGCTTTCACATGGTTGCAGTAAAGTATACAATAAGAGCGGTTTAAAAGCAAACTCTGCAAGAATGGCTGTTTGCACCCTTAAACAGGCTGCATGCTCTATTACTAATGTAAAAGCCAATGTGACTGCCTGATAACAGTGTGTACTTGGACATCTATTTGGGGAAGAAATTTTTGGTAGTGAGGGTTTCATGAACAAGAGATGGAGAGAAGTTGAGACCTGGCCAATTACAATTGATTAAAATCTCACAGCTTATGTTACATGCTTTTTTTGATACTCAAAAGCAGATGCTGTTTAAAAATTGCATCTTTTATGTTGGCCCTGTAGTATTGCAATTCAGAATCAAAAGCAAGTGGTGCTCTATGTAGTTAACCAGTAAAACTATTTGAACATTAGAAAACAAAATTCTAATAAAAAACTTTCTGCTGCAAGACTTTCAGTCTTTGTAACTTAAAAGTAATAAATGCTCACTTGGGTTAATTGGGGGAAAACATGGCAGTCTGAGCACACTCTTTTCAACATGAAAAATTCCAACCCTTAACCAGAGAAGAACAAGTGTGAAACTGTCATGCAGAAAGAACTGCAAAGGGGGTAATGCTGATTTTGAAGCCATTGATTTAGATTTGAGAGAGAGAAGTTTGAGAGGCAGCATCTCGGATACAACTGTTTAGGAAGCTGGAGTGTATGCAGAAAGCAACAGGTTGCTAAAAGCTAAGGAGCTACATGTTCCCTCAACTATTAAATATAAAATAATACAACCCAAATGTTATCTATATATTTCTCAACACCTGGGATGCAGAAAGAGAATTGGTAATGTGCCTATGACATGGTCATTTTTCATTGAATACATACCGGAAATGGATGTCAGGTTTTTTATTAAATCTGAGACTCACACCAGCAAATTTGTTAAAGATGCAGAATCACATTTAGCGTCCTTCATCAGGTCACTTTCACCAATATGCACTTAAAACTAGTATCACCTGGGGCACAGGGAGATACCTGGGGTAAACTGTTCTTTTGGGGAGGGTGGAGTTCAGATCTAAATGAAAATGAACTATTCTTCACTTGCAATATGGCAACAACGCACTTTTAAGGCTGCAATTTTTAGCTATGAATATATATGTCCAAAGACCTAGCTTAAAGAGGTGCTGCATCTGAAAAACATGTTGCCACACACACTGCCACGGTGAATAGCTATGGAGTGAAATCTGGTTTAGAAGAGGTTGGGGGGTGGGGGAGGGAATCACTCTTAATGGGTTTAATTAAGAAATACTGTTAAATCTTTCTCTGTCCCAACAACTTGATGAGGATCTCGGTTTCGATTCTGAAGTCTTCCATTTTCCTCTTTCTACAGTTGGTGTCCCTAGCTTCTAATTTTATTCATCTGTCTTTCATTTGTTACGACTGTAATACAATTACATTTCCAAAAGACAATGTGACTTTCTTGTTTTCACCTTTTTAAACTTAACGCAAATGTTCTGAATGTTCATATGTTGCATTTATTTGCATTGGGATGCCATTGTCCTGTAAAGTGCAAATTTTAAAAATACAATTGGCAAAATGATTTGATAGTTTTACAGGAAGATTTGCTATCTTAAACTCAAACTGTTTTCTATTTTCATCTAAATGACTGGGATGCTATCTTTGTAATTCTTTGAGGTCATATTTGTGAAATAAACAATACATGAAAGCTTTCCTGTCATATACACTATATGTAGTCTGGAGTGTTGAGCAAACTTGAGTTCCTGAGTTGTAATATCTATCTACGTATGGTATTTACAATTTTGAATGTGTGCCACTACCGAGATAATAATGCTGTACAATTTTGAATGGTGGTAGTTTCTGTATGGCAGTCCAGCTGAACTATTTTGATGTACTGCTTAATTTTTGAATTTTATTTTTTAAGTTGTATAATTTATTTTCTTGCAAAATAAAAATGTAATATAAAAGACTACTCATTTAGCAAGATATTTTGGTGTCTTCCCCTGCAAAATTTTTTAAGTTGAATTCAGGTGCTGCTCCTGAAAAATGCTACTGTATGAAATTTGCCTGATTCCAAGTCCCAAAGTCTGTTATGATTAGAGTACTAAAAAAAAAAAAAAAAAAAAAAAAAGGCAAAGACTTCCAGTTCTTTCCTTGCTATGATTTTTCAAGTACTTAATGTTATATGTAGAGCTATTTAGTCTTCCAAATTCTGTTTAAAAATGCGCTTTAGTCTTTCAGTTTGAATGTCCGAGAGCCTGCCATGCCAAAAGTGGCTGGGGGTGCCAACTTTCTGTTCATGGCATTTTTAAAAAGGGTTATGTCTCTGTAACTCACTGGGATGTACTTGGATTGCTGAATGTTTTGGTTGATTTGTCTCTGAAATGACTTACAATGCATGTCACTGAAAATTACTGGTGGTGTCACCAGATTATTGGGACCTTCAGGTACCTGATCCTGCAGTAAACAGTGACGTGGGAACAGTCGATGGCCTGAAGGAGTGCTTTTACTGTAATGGCTTTTCTTCTCTGATTGTCCTTGCCTTTTAATGTGAATCTCTTTTTACATTTCAACTCCTTTTTTCTTTAAGTGCATCACCTAACATCGGTGTTTTATGCTTTCTGGTATATGCAAAGGTTAGAACTATTTGTATGGAATAAATAACTATTTTTGAGTGACTATTCAGTGCACATGGCAATTCGCAAACTGGCAGTTCTTGCAGGCAGAACTTTGATAGCAGGCTGCCGTTATTTCCAAACTTTTTTTTTCTCCATTAGGGCAAAGCGTAGTCTTTCACAACAATGGTTTTCCAGGTGGAGTTGTTCTCCAGAAATAAGCCAGTTGTCACAGGAGTTGCTTAGCTGAATTAACTCCTACCATTGTAAATTGGTCACAGTTTAGAATCATTGACCTAAATATGAAAGGCTCTAAACCTGCTTCATTCTTCTGATAAACTAAGAACTTGGCTTTCCTTCCTTCCTTCCTTCCTCCCTCCCTCCCTCCCTCCCTCCCTCAACAGAGAATCATAGAATCATGTCCCCAAGCACCACATCTACACATCTTTTAAATACCTCCAGGGATGGTGACTCAACCACTTCCCTGGGCAGCCTGCTCCGGTGCGTGACAACCCTTTTGGTGAAGAAATTTTTCCTAATATCCAATCTAAACCTCCCCTGGTGCAACTTGAGGCTGTTTCCTCTTGTCCTACCGCTTGTTACTTGGGAGAAGAGACCAACCCCCACCTCACTACAACCCCCTTTCAGGTAGTTGTAGAGAGCGATAAGGTCTCCCCTCAGCCTCCTTTTCTCCAGACTAAACAACCCCAGTTCCCTCAGCCGCTCCTCATAAGACTTGTGCTCTAGACCTTCTCTCTCGGTATCTCTCTCTAGGTGTAGGCATGGTGCCTGCATTTCATCCTCATTTATTCTAGTGATGGAGGTCCACTATGTAACTTCAGTTGGATCCTGTGCTCCAAGTCCTGCATGTAATCTGAAACACCTGTAAGAGAGAAGCATTGGGGGCATGTAGGCTCCTGCTTCAATCTGCTGATCTGGGGCATCACCAAAGCAAATTTCATCTCCCGAGCTAAGGAAGAGCAGCACAGTGTGGTTAGTAGTAGTCTAAAAGACTGAACACCAAAAATCAGCGACTTTGAAATTAGTACATTATAGCTGTTCTTGGTTAGAAGAGATGCTGAAAAGATTAAAGAAGGGAATGCAGTATGGTTTTCTTTCTGTTTTTAAGACCATGGTCTAATATGTACGTACAGCTTGGGATTTGCGATCAATGTGGCTGAGCTTTACAAAAGCAGAAAGGCAGAGAGTAAGGCAGAACTATTTTCAGAATCCTGTAACATCAGCACTAGGGCTACTTGATAAAACCAGCAGAAGATTGGTTTAAAATGCTAAAAGAGGACTTGTTTCCAGGGGATGCTAGGGATGCAGATCACGGGTACCAGCAGGTTCAAAAAGGGTTAGACAAATTCATGGGTAACAGATAATAAAGCCAAGCACATCCCCTCTAACATGACTAAACAGCGAAGGTGGATGCTGTGGAAGTCCAGAGACAGCACCCTGGCTCTTCTGCTCAGCCTCAAGCGGTGGCTGTAGGGGGTGCTACTCTCCTACAGTTCCTCTTGAACTCTTGAATTCTCCTAAATATGAATTGTCCTGAAAAATCTTAAAGCCCTCCCAGAAAAAAAGGGGCTGCAGAGGGAAGGAAAAAAAAAAAAAATTGACTAACTGACTAGAGGCAGCAACAGATGCAGGGGGGAGGAGGAAGATGTAAGAAAATCACTGGACCAGGACCAAAGATGTAAAACGTCGGGGAGCACCCAACCGAGCACCCTTGTCAGTGCTCACCATCTCCTGGAGGTATGCAAGCAGCCCCTGGCCCCTGCCTCCTGGGAAGGGATGTGGATCCCACAGGCAAAAGGCTTTCTTCCCTACTCCCCCTCCAGCTTCCTCCTGCCGGTGGTGTGAAAGGCTGTTTGCCCAGGGCTAGAAGGTGGCTGGCGAGGGCACCCTGCCACCGGCGTGGGGTCAGGACAGGGAGGGTATAAACGAGCAGGTGTGGGGGAAAGTGCAGGCCAGACTGGTGGGAGAGGGACTGCGCCATAGTGCGTCCCGGGGCACTCGCGTGCGCACAAGGGAATGCTGGCTGCGATGGATTTTTTTGTTGGACCTACTGAAGGCATTCTTTCTGTATTTTTTGATATTGCATTAGAGGATTTGTATCCTGAAATATATTTATTAACTGTGGGGAGGGGATATTTCTTTTTTCTTTATTTAGCTGCTCTATGCACTGGAGTTCTTATGCAGCTCCAGGCTAACTTTTAAACTAATGTTATTTCAAGAATATCTGTCATCCTTTTGGAGACTTGAAGTTGCAGAACAATTAAATAATTCTATTATAGTGCTATGTCATATCTTCTAAATTCCCACAGAGTTAATACCTACGTTGCTGAAAACTGGTGAGTTACCCAATAACCTTGCTCACCCTTTAGGCCAGGGACATGATGCTCTGTATGTTACAATAGTCGTATTTCAGTAGCGTCCTAACCAGAAGACTGTTGTACATCAAGGAGTTAATGACCCACAGACCAGTTAGCCTAAGAAGGCGCAGGTTATGTTACTGCACAGGCTATGCCGTGCTGTGGCATGGGTGCAGCTTGGCCTTCTGGCCTATCCTGTGCTGCACCTATACCCCAGCCTTGGAAAATACCTGGCCAGCTAAACATAATGAAGTAACCTGTAGGAGCTCCCTCCTGGCACTGGCAATTACAGCACCTGCATGTTGTCTTCATCTCAAAGCGAAGCAGCATGTTCTCATGTGAACATCCTTTTGTTTGGCAGTAGGAATGATGACCAGAATTGTTTTCTTCTCATAAGGTCCTACAAGAGCTCTAAAGACCAAAACGTTGGGGAACCTCTTCATGGATGGGATCTGCACCATGGGCTGTGCCCTGACTGGAGGTGTGTCTGATGCTGCACAGCTTGGGGTTCCCAGTGTCTGAAGGGAGGTAAGACTACCTTTACTGTCCTCTTTTTCCTTCTCATGTGAGCTCCAATAAATGGCCTATTTTTTATTGTGTAAGTGGTTCTGCAGGGTGATACAGAATGAAGTGCTAAGGGAAATTCTCGGTGCTTGCAACAAAGAATTGGCTGCAGGCTTACACCGGCACATCTGAGAGCAGACAGCTCTCCACGTTATGCAATTACTTCTCTCAAGTCACTCTTCTTTTAGGAGAGACAAAATACAGGGGGCTAAAGGTGGTGGTATAGCCTGCTTGCCACGATAGTAAACCTAAAACAGCACTTACATACTCCTGCTTTATTTTCTTCATCATCTGTCTAGCACACTGTGGGGATTCCCAAGTGCCTTTCTGGCTGAGATGATACGAATGTTAGTCGTGGTGCATTAGCAGGCTGTATCCCTAAAAAAGGGCCTTATACTGTAGGAGTAAAGGCAAAGTTAAATAAGAGCTTTCCCTTGTTTTGTTCTATATGTTTTTGGCATTATGCATTTCTGAAATATATCCTTATCCAACCAAGTTAGATGTCTTTCCTATGTGATACATCTATATTTTCAGGGTAAAATCTTCAGTTCTTTCTGAGTCAATATTTGTCAGTTCCTGTGTTATCTCTGGTTTGTACTTGAAAACTTTGGCTCTAAATCAAAGGTCTAGACTAGATTGGTCAAACTCTCAGAACATCAGCTACCGACAGTCAAGGAAGCAAAAGAGTACAAATGCTTCCTTCATCTGCGCCAGTCCCAATCAGCCTCTTACCGTATGTCTGGAGAATCTTTAGACATCTATGGAAAGCAAGAAGTATTTTACTTTTGAGAGCAGACAGAGAAAAAGTGAAATCCTCTCTCTCAAAGGGAAATGAATGAGATGTAGAACAGAAAATGAGCCGAAGCAGTTTTGGTGAATGTTCGTTTTACAATGTGAAGAGAAAATAATAAAAAGATCAGTCAAGATAACAAGTGGATGGTATCAAGTTGTTGAGATACTCTTGCTTTCCAGGTGCTATATCCAAAGCACGCTTCTTGGCATTTGTTCCAGTTTGTGGTTCGAAGGGAAGCAAAGGTCCAAGTAAATGCTGCTTTACCTGGCTTGTAGACATCAACTCCAGGGAATGCAGCAGTCATGTGTTACTGTAACAGATGGTATGCTAACTCCTTCAGGAATTAAAAAAGTGGCTGAGGAGAAGGTAAGCAAGACTGATCAGAAACATACAGAACTGCTGGTCCTAGACAGTGTGCAGCAGCACAATTAACAGAGAACGTCACCTTGTCTTTTGAGCCTGTTCTTCTGAGATCTAAAGCTCAAGACCAGGAAGGCCTAGGCTTTTCCTGGCCTAGTCCCGTGCATGTTGGATAGACCCAGTGGAGAGAGGCACCGTCAGGCAGACAGCTGTAGAGATTTAATACTGGCCTTCATCTAGAAATCCAGATTCAGAGGCAGAGAGCATGAGGGGGGGAAAGCAAAGTGCAGGGAAGACTGTGGAACATGTATAGGCAACCTGGGATCGAGCTGCTTTCAAGCGGGTACCAACCTTTCTGTAAAGGCAGCTGCTGAGACGGTTCTCAGCCAGGTTTGAATCCTGAGGTAACACTGTTAGATGTTTATGCCAGCGCTAGACAGGAAGGAGTTCTAGGGGAAATAAGTTGCTGGCTTTTCTGAAAACAGCACGCAGCTACAGCACAAGGGCACGCTGGATGCAAAGTGCCCCAGACTCAGAAATACTCCAGTACTTGCATCCCCACAGACCTTGTAACTGCGCAGGTATGTTTCTGGTATGGGTTCCACACGGGGATAGATTTCTGTGGCTCACTTCAGCTGAACACTGAAGCGTGGGTTGGGCGAGGGGCTGGGCCGAGGCTCGGCAGAGCGCAGCCCCGGTCTTGCTTTGCCTTCCCTGGGGAGAGGGGACAACCCGGGGAGCTGGTTCTCGCCCCGCGAGGATCTCCCACGCCGTCTTCATACCGGTCGTTAGTAGCCATTTGTCTTCCTAGCACGGAAACCAAGGTTGTCCGCCCCGCACCCGGGGCTGTCCCTCGGCAGGCCCCTTCCCTCTCCTCAGGGCGGGCTGCGGCGCCCCTGCCCCACCCCACCGCACTCCGTCCCCGACCAGCAGCACCGGCGACGAAAGCAATGCGCCTGTCACTGCAGAAGGGGTTCCCACAGAGGACGGAGGTTCCGCGGTCGGCGGCAGGAGCTGCCAGGCACCGCTGGGACGCCCACCCCCGGCGCCGGGTACCCCGCCGCCCGCCCGCCCTGGCCGCCTCAGGGGCCGCGCACCGCCCAACCTCAAGCGCAGGGCAGGCACCGCCCTCTCCCAGCTCAGCCCTGCGGCCCGCCTTCCAGCCCAGCCAATGGCAGCGACGGGGCTGGCGCCCCGCCTCGGCCCCAGGGCCAACGGGAGCTGGGAGGGAGGCGGGGCGTCGTCGTCTATAGGCCGAGGTGGGGGCGGCGGTGAAGGTGACGGGGGGCGGCCGGCGGGAGCATGGCGGCAGTGGCGATGCTGTGCTGGCGGCGCCCGGCCGCGGAGCTGCTGCGGGTGAGGCTGGGCGGCGCGCCGGGCGGGCCCCAGCCCTTCCCCTCTCCCTCCCTCGGCAGCCCCGGCCCCGCCGCCGGGCCCGGAAGGACTTGGCCAAGGTCACACCCGCGTCTGCGGCGGGGAAGGCTGCTCCCCTCCCTCCCCTCCCCCCTCCTCCCCCCTGCGGCGCTGCGCGGCGGGAGGCAGCCCCCAGCCCGGCGAGGAGCTGAGGGGAGGGAGCGGGTCCTCGGCCGGGGGAGCGGGGGCCTGCGAGGCCGGCCGGGCCGAGCCGCGCCGCTCCGGAGCCGCCTGGCCGGTGAAGGGCGGCTCCCTGCCCCCTCTGCCCGGCCCCGGTGGCCGGGTGGCGGGTACCGCGCTAAGCCCGGCGGGACCTTTAGCCGCGATCCTGAGAGCGGCTTTTTCCACTGCCTCGTCACCGCCTGTCAGCGCTGGGGGTGCAGCGGGCTGGCCAGGGCCCTCCTTCGCCGGTTCTTCAGCTCGTTCCCTCGTAATTCGTTGCCCTACAGAGTCCCTATATCCGTCTGTTATCCGCTTCAGCCATAAGGATGCGTAGCAGCCGTCAAAGGCTTTCTCTAGCCAGGGCCAGGAGAGGAATCAGGTAGGCAAATGTACTGCTGTGGTATGCATAAGGTAGGTTCGTCAGGAAGACAGCTGGGAGGTGAGATACTGAGCGCTCCTGCCCAAAAAGCCTCTGTGCAGGGTTGCATTGAGGCACTGCTGACTTTATTGGTAGGGGTGTCTGGAGCACCAGGGATCCCGTTACTGGTACAGAGAGCTGTATAGGAAGAAAAGGGCAGGTGAAACATCTGCATGGTGCTGGACTGCATCCGTATTGCTGTATGCAAAGCTGAAGGTTGTGTTTTACCAGCTGTAGAAGTGTTTTGTTTTGTTTTTTAAAAAGTCTGTAACTGACACAGCATGAACACTACTAGCAGATGCCATTTATGCTTAGTGCTGGGCTCCTCAGCAACAAACTGTTGTCTGGTTTGTCCAGTTTACTACACTTCAGGTGTTGTCCAGTAAGGGCATGTTACTTTGCTAGGGTTTTTTTTGACACTAACCCTTGAGAGCCCTGTTATTAAAGCCCTGCAGGGACATAATTCATTTCCAGGGAGAAGTTTAATTTAAACTTTCTGCTGGCTATTACAACCTGAGCTGGAAAAAAACAACAAAAGAACTAATTGAAAAACAGTAGGAAAAAAATCTGTCTTTTGTAAGTTGAAGGTTGTCAAATGAAGAGAGAAAGAGACTAAATTTTCATATTGTAGACACAATACCACAAGGCATTCTTTGATTTATAAAATTGATGGTGGTTTTGTGGTGTCCTTAAGTGGTTATTTTTAATTTGTATTTATTTAGCTGTAATTCAGTAATGATCACAAGTTTCTAGTGTGCTGAAATGTTGTCTAAGGAAATGGCTAAGAAAGTGGCTTAAACCACTAATGGAAATATCATTCTCTTAATACGCGAAATGATATCTACAGATGTATTTCTGTATCTTTATGCTGCTTGATTAGATGAAGCTAGTAGCTGGTGATTTAGCCTGCTCAGGTGATACTTTTTTCTTTTCCTTGGTTTTGTTTTATTGTCATGTTTTGTTGTAGCATTCTGAATTCATTACCCTCATTTTTTGTGAAATGCCAATGAAATGAAGTTGTAGATGCAAACTGCCACTTTTAAAAAAAAAAAAAGTTAATGATAGGACTGAATGAACCAAAGTCCAGAGAAGCAGACAGAGGGACTAGTAAACTTTTTCAAGATAGCACCACTCACTCCCTGGTTTAGACGTATATGTGTACATAACAGACTTAGCCAAAATGAATTGTTTCTTGTTTTTAAAGGAGTATCTGTTTATTTTTCAGAAAATATTTTATCACAAGTATTATGGTAACACTGTGTGCTGGTCTACACTTTTTTTTAAAAGGCATGTTATGATTTTTAATTTAATATTTTTTCCAGTGTTTCTTAGATACTATTTTTAAATAATGACTTCTATGAAAATGGTACATTACTGAAACATCATGGTATTGGCTTTCTTATTTTCAGGCTTTGAAGTATACAAGCCGTGGCTATGCATCACAGCGTACTTTAAATGTAAGTATAAAGCACCATCTGACTGCAATAAATGACTGTTTTAAATTTGTTTCTTAATCACTGAAGTTTTTAAAAAGTTATCACAAAAAATCTGCACTGAACACAATGTGACTTGTGCCAGTCACACCTTACCGCAAAATCTGGAATAAAAGTCAGATTTTCTTTCTTATTTTGGTTTGCTAATTGCTAGGTAGTGTGGGACAAAATAGGTTAGAAGTGTGTCAGATAACTTAAGCTTAATGCAACTATCTACCTGTTATTGGAAAATACAGCTGATGCTAACTTATCCCTTTGAGGTTATTTGTATGTTATCCTGCAACTTGCTGTTACAACGTAAAGGTTGAGGACAAGTATGTTACTATCACTGAAGTCAATCATGATGAAGAAGGGGTTACAGAAACAGACCTTCTTAGTTTTAAACAAGTATAATTTGCCTTTTTTGTTGTTTGTTTAATTTCTTGTGTCTAACTTCCACTGAAACCAGGACAGTTGGAGGTATTCATTGCTGCTTCTCAGTAGCTGCCCAGGGCAGCTAGAGGTCTGAAATGTGCATCTTTTTGATGCCAGGTCCTCATGCTACTCTCACAGGGTTAGCAGGTAGACATGTTCATGTAGCACTAAAGCTAAGAGGCAAAATAAGAGTAAATCTGTTTTGAGGGGCTACTAGGTATAGAGCTGAATGTCATACCATGTCTTAAACTACTGCTTACGCATTATGCTGGGACCTGGGCTTCTGAATGTCTCCAAGGATGGAGACTCCACAACCTCCCAGGGCAATCTGTTCCAGTGTTCGGTCACCCTCACTGCAAAAAAGTGTTTCCTGATGTTCAGAGGGAACCTCCTGTGTGTCAGTTTGTGCCCATTGCCTCTGGTCCTGTCATTGGGCACCACTGGAAAGAGCCTGGCTCCATCCTCTTTGCACCCTCCCTTCAGGTGTTAATATAGATGGATGAGGTGCCCCTGAGCCTTCTCTTCTCCAGGCTGAACAGTCCCAGCTCTGTCAGCCTTTTCTTGTATGTCAGATGCTCTAGTCCCTTAATCATCTTTGTGGCTCTTCATTGGACTCTCTCCAGTATGTCTGTGTCTCTCTTGTGCTGAGGAGCCCAGCACCAGACACAGCACTCCAGGTGTGGCCTCACTAGTGCTGAGTAGAGTGGAAGGGTCACCTCTTGACCTGCTGGCAATGCTTTGCCTAATGCAGCCCAGGATACCCTTAGCCGCCTTTGCTGCAAGGGCTCATTGCTGGCTCATGTTCAACCTGGTGTCCCCCAGGACCCCCAGGTTCCTTTCTTCCAAGCTGCTTCCCAGCTGGGTGGCCACCAGCATGTACTGGTGCCTGTGGTTGTTCCTCCCCATGTGCAGGACTTTGCACTGCTCCTTGATGAACTTCATGAGGTTCCTGTCAGCACATTTCTCCAGGCTGTTGAGGTCCCTCTGGATGGCAGCACGACCCTCTGGTGTATCAGCCACTCCTCTCAGGTTTGCATCATCAGCAAACCTGCAGAGGGTACACTCTGCCCCATCATCCAGATCATTAATGAAGATATTAAACTGGACTGGACCCAGTATTGACCCCTGGGGAACACTGCTAATTACTGGCCTCCAACCAGACTTCTTGCCACTGATTACCACCTCCTGTTCCTGGCTGTTCAGCCAGTTTTCAATCCACCTGACTGTCTGCTTATCCATCCCACACTTCATTAGCTTCTGCATGAGGATCCTATGGGAGACAGTGTTGAAAGCCTTACTGTAGTCTAGGCAGACAATATCCACTGCTTTCTCCTCATCTACCAAACCAGTCATTTCACTGTAGAAAGTTATCAGGTTGTTTGAGCGTGACTTCCCCTTGGTGAATCTATGCTGATGACTCCTGATGATTTTCTTGCTGTTCATGTTCCTGGAAACAGTTTCTAGGATTAGTTGTTTAATCACCTTCCTAGGGGTTGAGGTGAGGCTGACTGGCCTGTAGTTCCCTGGGTCCTCCTTCTTGCCCTTCTTGAAGATAGGAGTGATGCTTGCTTTTCTCCAGCCCTTGGGCACCTCTCGCAATTGTTGTGACCATTCCAAGATTGTTGAGTGTGACCTTACAAAGTCATCAGCCAGCTCCCTTAGCACTTGTGGGTGCATCTGAGCAGGGCCCATGGATTTATGTATGTCCAGTTTGCTTAAGTATTCCCTGACCTGATCCTTTTCCATGAAGGGTACATCTTCCTTGCTCCAGCCTTCCACCTGGTCTCTGGGGCCTGGGATTCCCGAAGGCTGGTTTTACTAGTGAAGACTGAGGTGAAGGCGACATTTAGTACCTCAGCCTTTTCTATGTCCTGTGTCACCAGGTCCCCTGCCCCATTCAGCAGCAGGCCCACGTTTTCCCTAGACTTCCTTTTGCTTCCTAGGTGCTTACGGAAGCCCTTCTTGTGGCCTTTGACATCCCTTGTCAGTTTCAATTCTAGCTGGGTTTGGCTTTCGTAACCTCGTCCCTGCGTGCTCGGACAGTGTCTGCCAGGTTCCCTGTCTCTGCTTCCACCTTTGGTATGCTTCCTTTTAGTGTATGAGTTTTGGTCATCCATGCAGACCTCCTGGCATTTTTACCTGACTTACTGCTTGTTGGAATGGGCTGCTTTTGAGCTTTGAGGGGGTAATCCTTGAACGTTAACCAGCTTGCTTTGACTCCCCTTTGCTCCAGGACCTTTGAGACTCTCGCAAGCATCATCTATCTCAAGGCTGAGCTCAATGCATTCCAGCTGTTCTGTCACATAAAGGGCAGCCCTCCCCCTTGTCTTCTTGGCCTGTCCTTCCTAAAGAGCCCGTATCCCCGCATGGCAGCACTCCAGCCACGGGAGTCACCCCACCATGGCTCCATGATCCTAAGATTGTAGTCCTGCAGCTGTACACCGATCTCCTTATGTTTATTCCCCATGCTGCATGCATTAATAAAGATTATTTTATTGCTCTGACACATTTGCAGGATAAAAGGGAAGCTGCAGCATCAATGAAAGAGTAAAAGTGGATAAATTTAAAAAATACTGGTATATGTGTGCATATGTGGGAAAGACTGTGACTTTTACTCCATGCTTCTCCTCTTAGGAGGTGGTGATAGCAAGTGCTGTAAGGACACCGATTGGATCTTTCCAAGGATCTCTTTCGTCATTGCCAGCCACTAAACTTGGTTCCATTGCAATTAAGGGAGCAATTGACAGAGCAGGTATATGTAAATATTTTTTCTGTGACAAAGAAAACCTCAAGTGGCTCAGAACAGTATCAGTCTGTGTCTTTTAAATTGCTCGGTAAACAGAAGGTCCTGGATTTTTTGTTCCTGTGGTACTCTTAAGTCTTTATCCACAAATGGTATTTAAGTAGACTGTTGGGCTTTGTTTCAATCTGAATGAAGTCCTGCTTCTAGGAGCAGAATATTACTTAAGGATATCTGTGCTAATCCGTATCTGATTGAACATGCTAATTGTTTTTCTGTGGTGGGGTTTTATGACACACCTAAGCTGATGCAAAAGCTACTTGTTGGTGAAACCAGTGGCCCTTCCTTTCCTTGCCCAGTTTTCACATGGGTACTTATGCTTGTAGGACACCCTTGTGAGTATATTGATGGATTCAAATTAGCAAAAAAAGTCTTTTGCGGGGAGAGGTGGGTTAATTTTCTACAGATTTGGCTTCTTGAAACAGCATATTACAAGAACACCAGGGCTGTTGCAAGAGATGCAGCAGGAGAGCAGGCCTCTTCTGTCTGGTGGCAGCTAGCTGTGGCCTTGGCTCACCCCTGTTAAACAAACAAACAAACAAAACTGTTTCTTTAGACATAATTATGGCAGGTAGAAAGTTTTGTGCTTTTAACCATCCATGGAAATTGAGCTTCTCGGGTGACTAGTGAGACTTGGAAATGTTTGCTTTAGTTAGCTAACTGTAGCTTGTTCTGCAGGGTAGCAAGGGAATTCTGCTCTGTGGGGGTCACCAGTTCACCATGTTCCATGAATATGAGGGTAGAGATCTGGGATGCCCCCAACAGGGGCCTGTGTGCTGTTAGCACACAGGTTGGACATGGCACATTTCATCAGTCTTTGACAGAAAACTTCAATGGGAAGGTTCGTAAAAGGGAGTTGCATCTTCCGTGCAAAGAACCCTGAATTGAAACAATGTTGTTTTATAGGCATCCCTGCAGAAGAAGTGAAAGAAGCCTATATGGGTAATGTCTTGCAGGCTGGACAAGGACAAGCTCCAGCAAGACAAGCAGTCTTGGGTGCAGGTATTCATTCTTTTGGTACCGGGGTTAAAGATTTTTTGTCTTTATATAGACAGTGTAGATTATTGAGCTATGAGTTAAAAGAGAGTGGTCCCCAGCCTTTTGTCAAGGCAGTCTGTGTATGCTTTTTTTCTCTGTGGTGGGTGAAGGGTGTATGTTGTACTCACGTAAGCAGGCCTAATTGTGCATCCTCAGGAATCAATTTTCATATGCACAATGGACATTACTGCCTATGGTGTTTGCAGAACCTGGAGAAGACGATACTGGAGACTGGGCCTCTACTTCCAGAGCACTTTACACTAATGATGGATGCTGCTCTTTGAATCTTTCATGAAACAGACTTTTTTTCTTCAGTGTATCATTACTCTTAAGCCTTACTGGATAAGGGGTCAGTGAGTTTCCTTGAACTGCAGATAAGAGTATGTCATTACAGTCATCTTCCCATGGAGTTTGGAGCTGTCACTGGGAGGATTCACGCTGTAATGTTAACTGCAACACAAATGTTATTGGGGTGCAGGAATTATTTTCTTCTCCCTTTTGCTGTGGGGATGGGATTCCATACCTTAGTGTGACTCTAGGAAAGTCTGTGGGTCAGGGAAGAACTGGATACGTTCTTGGCTATGTCCCTGTACTTTTTTGAAAGAGAAGGAAGTGCTTCCATATGAGGCAAAAGGATGAATACAGCTCTTTTCTTTCCCCTGGCTAGTTTCCCCATCTCACTGCTGGTATGGAGGTGATGTGCTGGTAGCAGAGCCATAATACTGGAGAGCAAGCCTAGGGTGGAGGCAGTGATGCAATGGTCTTGAGCCAAGCTGCACACAGCAGAGCCCAAAGCTATTGTAATGAACACTCAATAATAACTCAATAATGACTATGTGAATGACACGGACACCTAGCACTTTTGGTCTTGTTCAGTATTGCGTGTTTTTAGAGTCCCTGTACTTCTGGGGTCTGTCTTGTTGCCACTTGCTAAATTCTATAGCTTGTTTATGCCTTTTCAGTCTCGAATGCTTCTTAGAGGCAGGTATTGGGGTGTCAGGAGGAGGAATAGCTCTGGAGCTGCTTCCCTGATCTTCTGTCTTTATGATTCTTCACTTGCTTGCTCCTTTACCACAAGTCTGTTGTTGGAAGGGGAGAAACAGCAAGAGTCTCCAAGAAGCATAGTAACTAGGGGTGAGGGTAGGTAAATTGCCCTGGCAGGCTGAATAGTGCAAGCTGGACACCCTGGGCTTAGATAAAAATTGGTCCCATATGAAATATTGCTGAGACACCAATAAAGTATTAGTCTACCCTTTAAATAATAGTTGTTTGTACAATTTCCTTGACTCAGGTCTACCAATATGTACTCCTACTACAACTGTCAATAAAGTCTGTGCTTCAGGAATGAAATCGATCATGATGGCAGCCCAAAGCCTGATGTGTGGGAGTCAGGTATGTGAATTTTAGTGCTGTTTTATGGAAAAAACACACTACTAATGTTGTAGATACTGTCCTACTAATGACTGTGCTCTTTGCTTTGGGACTGTGTTTTGCCTTGGGATAATAAAGCTAATTAGCAAGGGTTTGTTTTGCTTATGCAACCTTAATCCTTAATTTTGTAGTCACTTAAGTGTGTTTTGGTTTAAAACAGAAAAAATTTGTAAGTATTATAGTTAGGAAGTTGTCAGATGTATTTTTAGAGCTGAGGAAATAAGCTGGATTTTTTTTTTTTTTTTAATTTACATCCTCTTCCTTCTGCTCTTCCCCCACCCCACCTCCCGCCCCACCCCCAAAAAATAATTAAGGGAATTTTCAACCTTTCTGGTTTGAAAAAATGAAGAAATTTTTATAGACTTAGTTTTTGATGAAATACATTTAATCTTGACTTTCAGACACTCTCAAGACTTCAATGAATTAAATATACATATTAAAGCAATGTTGTTTCCAAGTACATTAAAGATGTTTCAGGCTTTTTTTATTGTTTTAGAAGAGGAGGAATCTATTGTTGCTGAATAAGCATTTTAATTGAAGAGAGCCTGATGGAGGGGAATTGCTCATCTCTGCCAACTGTGTTCTAAGATTCTCTATACGATGGGGAAAAATAGTATCACTTAATGGGAGGATGGCAGAATACACCATCTTCAGCAAGCTGTTAAATGCTATGCAGCAAAGAATATGGGAGAAGTGTGAATGTGAAGACAGACATTTGAATTTTGTTTTTAATTCCATACTCAAAAGCGTTTTGGCAACATTTTCCCTTCTCTGAAGTGAAAATATTGTCAGTTCAATACATATTTTTGGTTTACAAAGTAAGCGGCTCATAAGTGAGAAATGTACTTACTATTCTTTTTGTTTGTTTGTTTAGAACAAAAGTAAAATATTTAAGTTTTGTTGTCCCTTCTGTGAAAATAACAGTATAGCTGAGTTAAGCTTACTCAGCTTACTTATTGCTTTGGCCTTGCTCTGCAGAGAAAGGCACTTTGTCCAGTGCCTACTGAAGTCAGTGGAAGTCTTGTCACTGGACTTTGAACCAGGCCCAGCATGTCTGTGTAAACAGCTACATTTGGATTTACTAATTTACGTCCAATTACTTTGTGAGAATGGTTGTGCATTTTTTTGGTTTGACAGATGCAGGCCATGAGCTCTGAATATAGTTGGAGTTTTCAGCTGAGCTAATCATACATGCTGTGCTGCCAGGCTCAGCAAAAGCAGAGACTTGGCCAGTTATTAGTCTCTTAGAGCTATAAATTACAGGGGGGTTTGGTATTTGTTTGTTTTTCCTGGTTGCAGACTGTGAGGTATCTGTGGTGTGAAAGTCAGTGATGGTTACCAGTGGCTTGAGTCAGCATACATCATCGTATAAACAATTGTATTAACTGTCTCCAAGTCTTTCACTTTACACTATTGAAATGCCAGGGACTCTTGTTCCTCTGATCTATTGCTGCTTCCATATCTCAACTGCCTTTCTGATTTATCTGCTTTCCCAGTTTGTCTCCCACCTTTCTTTTCTTTATTACTTCATGTCACTGTTCCTGGATCTAGTTTATGATCTATTCTGAACCAAACCATTATTTCTCAGAGTCTTAAATTAAAGAAACCAAAAAAGCTTTCATCTTTTTCTTATTGCTGTTTTGATGTAAAATCTTTTTGAATTTATATTAACAGCACTATTGAACTCTCAAAGATTCACACTGCTGTGTGTGTCTTTTTCCTACAGTTATCCATATTTCAAATATGCCATGTATTAACCCAACTGTGTGTATTCTTCACATGCTAAGATCCTAGGGATTTTGGGGGTATAGCCTGATGAACAGTAGGTGTACTTACGGTCCTTATAGCTTTATTGTTTGTATGTTTTCTGTTTGTTTGCTTTGTCTCAGCTTGAAAAGTATACTAATTTATAAATGCCCATAATGATTCAGCTTAATTCAAGTTCAGTAATCACTAATTATTAACATCTCTTTTGCTGGCCTTTTCAGATGATAAAACCATATTACAAGTCATCTCTTTTTACACAGTAAGATGAAACAATATTATGTAAAACTGCAGGTACTTGTAAATCTCTGTCTGTTCTTATTGGTCTCTTAGATTCTGACTGTTGCTTGTTCCATAGGGATATGGAGCTGTGAATGAAGAACAAAAGTGAGAAATTTACAGAAAAAGAAACTGTTTAAAGCAAAACTTATAATTTGATCTTGGAAGCTTTTGAAGTAGAAGTGCAAGAGACTGATGTGGCTCTTGCAGCTTTCTAAAACTGCATACATGACAAAAGTCCAGTTTTTCTGTCAGGGTGGATTAACTGTCTTCAGCTGTTGTTCCTGCTGTTTGCTTTTTAAATGCATAAAGATTTTTTTTCTTCTTCTTTATCTAAGACTCCTTAGAAATATAGTGTCCGTGCTTAAGCTTTTGCTAATATTTGTTCCAATAAGAAGTCATAGAGAACACGCTGCATTATTAGTAATTTTAACTCGTTGTCCTTTGAGCAGGATGTAATGGTTGCTGGTGGAATGGAGAGCATGTCTAATGTTCCCTATACAATGAGCAGAGGATCAACACCTTACGGAGGAGTAAAGCTGGAAGACCTGATAGTAAAAGATGGGCTGACAGATGCTTATAACCATATCCATATGGTAAATATTCCTGCACAGTACTAAAGTATCAGCCATAGACCTGATGCAGCTTTGAAGAGCTTGCGTGTAATTATTATGAAACTGCTTCATCTAGCAAACCTAGAAATGAGGAGTAACATTAATGGAGGAGGAAAACGTCTTCTGTTTCCAGGCTTCCTGTAGTAACTGTAATGGAGGGGCTAGACAGAAGACCAAAACAGAATAGCAAACTGTGTTAATATTTATCTGTCTCTGAAGTCTGAACAGCCTAGAGCAGGGATTTAAAAAAAAAAAATTGCTACTGATAGGTTGCTGTTGCTCTGTCTGTGGGAGAGAGCAATCAAGTTACTTGGCGTCTTTGAGGGTACCTACTCTGTACGATTCAGCAGGCTCTTAACATTTATTTTCCCTCCCTCAATGTACGTATCTCATATCTTCCATTGGAAGGTTTGAGTCAGCTGATATGCTTACTCATCAGCATGGTAACTTAAATTGGACAAACAACTGCAAACTTAGGATGGGTTTCAAAAACAACTGATATGAAGATGGTGAAGAACAAGCATCAGGGAAGAACAGTTTGAAAAGAGAATGACTACTTTCAGTTTACAGATATTTCTGACCTTTGCCTGTGGTCATTCACAACTGTCGGGTATTACTGATTGATCAGTTAGTGTTCTTGCTGGTGTACAGGAAAACATGTCATGAAGAACATTCTACTCTGATCCATATATTTGATACAGACCTCACTGCTTCTGTGTGTGTTTATTCTTTTTGCAGTATGGTGCACTCTGCTTAGGCTGTTGGTTGAAATCCACTCCCACATTTCAGCTAAAACGAGTTTGATTGTGAGGATTTTTATGGGAATGTAAATAGTGGCTTTGCTAGTGTCTGTATGTGGGGGGAAAAACTCTAGGAGGTGGTTGTAATGCAGAAAGTTTTAATAGATTGGGACAATATTTCAGAACCTTTTGTCTTCATTATAGCAGCTGTAGGTTGCTTGGAAAACCTTAACAGCGAGAATACACAGGAAGGCTTTAGGAACTTACTTTTGTCCATGTTTTGGCAATAGACTAAGTTGCTTGTGCTATGAAGACTTTAAATTCTTTAACTGCATAGAAGTGAACTTGCTTGTGTGAAGAACTGGAGGAACATGGTACTAAAGGGGTTTGTGTTGATTCATTGAGTTTTCTACAGAAAAGAGAGGTGGAACAAAACCTGTTTAAGAACAAATCTTTCAGGCTGACTGTATGAGGTTTTTTTGGTTGGGGTTTTTTTTTTTGTCATCACAGGTATTTAGTGTTGGTAATGAATTATGATCGTATAATTATGATTGACCTATATATAAAATTATTTGATTGTTTCATTCTACTTACTTCATTCCAGTTATTAGACAAAAGGTATACATACTTCTATTTGTATAGTTTTTAGAGTATCGGATCCTGAAGGCTAAGTAAGCCCTGTGTGTTCTTGTAACCTTTGGACTAGGCAAGCTAATAATGGAATGAAAACACTAGTAAGATGATGTGAACATACTGTTCTGTGGCTGAATAATGATCTTCAGTCTCTGACGACATCAGCCCTAAGCACTTTAAAACTTACCTTTGCATGCAGTTTTTTTAACGTAAAAAACAAGCCTTGTAAGGAAAGTTCCTTCGTGCCTTTAATAATCTGGATCCAGAAAACGTTCGCTAAATCTGAAGATCATATTCCAAACCCAGAAGTTACTGTTTAATCATGACTGTGTAAATTAGAAATGGACACAAAATATTAGTCACATTCAATTCTGGAAATCTGCTGGTTGAGCTTTTTTAGTTACATTTCTACTTCGTATCTCCAGAAATACCAAACCTAACGTGCCTGGTTTTCTCCAAGGGCAACTGTGCCGAGAATACTGCGAAGAAGTTTACTATTTCACGAGAGGAACAAGACACTTACGCCATAGGCTCTTACACTAAAAGCAAAACAGCCTGGGATTCAGGAATATTGAAAAATGAAATAGTTCCTGTCACTATTTCAAAAAAAGGTATTATGGAAAGGTGTGATAAAATGAATTGTGTTTCTCATTGAAAGCTGTAACATCGTCTGTGTTCAGTGCAAATTGTGTTGTTTAAACATGCAGATCTCAGGAATGCTAATTTTAGATTAGCTAAGAATTTTCTGTTACGCAGACTTTCTGGTGAATAGCAGTCAGTGACCTGTGATCTGGTTGTTTTTAAATTATTCTTTAATGTTACATACCATATCTTCTTCCTTTTTTATGTAAGTGGAAGACTAGCTATTGAATTTAGCTAGTATGGCTTGAGGACATCTGTGTTTTAATTTCCCTGTTAATTACCTTACAGATACGTTCTTTCTCCCTTTCATTCAGCCACCAGGAAGTATAAATGGATTTGCTGTGAATAAATTGGATTAAGGAACAATTTTTTTTCATTTTTCGTAAGCACATTTCTTGACATGCATTTTACCGGTGTTTACATTTTTTTTTTTTTACTGAAATAAGTTGTCTAAATAAGGCAGCTTTTAATCAAAGTACTGTGTTAGAATGTCTTAAGGTTGGACTGTTCTATAAAATACTAAACCAAATCTGAATTTCAGGGAAGCCAGATACAGAAGTGAAAGAAGATGAAGAATACAAACGTGTTGATTTTAGTAAAGTTCCAACGCTGAAAGCTGTTTTCCAAAAAGAAAATGGTAAATATTGTTAAACCAACTGCTTAACTTTCTACCAAGTGCAAGGATACTTTGTTATAGTGAAGAGTACTGTTCACAAGAGCTTGAATGCCCAACAGTAGTCCATTAACTTTTAAATGTCTGCTAAGATAAAGAAACATGCTTCAGAACAGCATGAACTGGCTTGGATTAAAAGATGGTCCAAGAACTTTAAACCAGTGAAAACCTCTGTTTTGGACATTTATTTTAAAAAGACTGAAATAGATTGGTTTCAATTTAGCTATTGCCTTGGTCTCCACCAAGTACAAGCTTTTGTTTCAGTGGGAGCTGGAATGCCTTTACATAGCTGCCTGTTACTTCCCTGACGCTGTAATTGATAAATCCTTCTGGCTAAATCAAAGTTGCCACTCATTCACAACCCTTTCTGAGCTGGAATTCTGTGTTAATGCCAGCAATGCAGCTGACATGGAAGGCATGATCTAAACTGCCAGTTGGATGAAGATACGAATACATGTGAATGTACTTGTTTAATCAAACTGATTTAAAAAAACACAACTTATTTTTAGTTACCTCAGTGCAACAGATATCACCGTATTGTTGAGACCTTATGTTCAAGGGCCTAAGGTTAAAAAGAAAAAAAAAAAAATCATTAACAGGAAGTAGGTGAGCTGTATCACACTTCCCCTCCATATAAACAATGCTTTCCCTTTTCTAGGAACAGTTACAGCTGCTAATGCCAGTACTCTGAATGATGGAGCAGCTGCTTTGGTGCTGATGACTACAGAGGCAGCCAAGAGACTGAAAGTCAAACCATTGGCACGGATAGTAGGTAAGATTTTTCTTTTTTTACCTTTGAGTACAGTCCTGGAAAATACTCCCATAGTATGCGCTCAGACTGGGAGCCCTCTTATCTGACTGACGTTCATGGGATAGAAAAGCTGAGCCCTTGGGCATTATGGCTGCATCTTCTCAATACAGTGCTTGAAATTTCAAGTGCTGTACCAGCAGGCTTGTGATCATAAACAGAATTTTCTATATGGAATAATATTAAAAATCTGAAAATGTTATTATGTGGCTCACTTAAGGCACTAAACTTTATATGTATCTATTTCATGGACCATTATATTCAGAATTTTTCCATCTTGGCTGGGTTTGCTGCTTGCACAAAGAAAAATCATGTGTGGTAAAAACAAAAGGTCTTTAAACAGCTTTTGCAATTTTTACAGCTTTTGCAGATGCTGCTGTTGATCCTATTGACTTCCCAATTGCACCTGCACATGCTGTTCCCAAGGTAGGAATAAAACTGAGTGTTTTTTGAAAAACAACAAACTTCCTTAGCACTGAGCTTTGGTTCAACCCTCTGCAGATCTTCCTGTAATTAGGATCAAAATTATGATTACTTCATAAATATGAAGGAACACGTTTTTCAGAGGATCAAGGCTAGAATGCAGTTTTTGGAGTAACAAATTTCTCACACCTATTTTGAAAGAGAATATTGTTTTATACTGCTTTGGGCTTGTTTACACTTTTGAAGCTTTGCAGCTAGTATGGCTAAAAGGGAAAATAAATACGGTTATACAAGTATAGACTAGTTCAAAAAGGAACTGAAGATAAGTATATGGCATGAGGCAATACTGTATCCGTTTAAATGTACTTACTGTAGCAGTGGTCTTAGTATTAAGTGTGATGAAAACGTATTCTTGGCACAGGGTACTCTCCATTTCTTCTTTTGTGAAAACACAAGTTTGTGCTTCAGTACCTCAGTTTTGCTTTTTCCCACCTGACAAAGGGGTTCCAAAATGTGAAGTTGAATCAGACTATGGGCAGCCTGAGTCACCGACTTCAAAATAGACCTAATTATTTCTATAATTAGCTTCCTAATTTTTTCACAGTAGTAATTATTTTTATTTCTAGATTCTAAGTGCGACAGGCCTGAAAAAAGAAGATATTGCAATGTGGGAAATCAATGAAGCATTCAGTGTTGTGGTGCTGGCCAATATTAAAATGCTGGGTATTGATCCACAGAAAGTAAATATTAATGGAGGTGCTGTCTCTCTTGGACATCCAATAGGGTAAGTAAGTAAAGCGCTGGTTTCTGTTCTGCACAGAGGCATTGTTTTCTAGACATACTGCTAACACATTTACCTTTATTCTCAAATTTAATGCAAGTAGGAAGGCTAGTAGGAATTTGCTATCAAGTACATAGTGACTTAATTCAGGTGTTAAATTTCAGGGTACCTTGAAAAGAGCATGATCCCATTTTTCTCTTCACAGTTAGTTATCACCTACTTTTATAAAGAGCTTGCTTGTTACCATAGCTATATGGATTTATGAAGTATTAAAACCAAATCACTATTAACATGACAGAATAAACAATAATAATTAATCAAGTAGTTAAGCTAATAAAATTTACAGGTAAACTTGGGAAAATAGTGAAGGATATGGTACAAGGACTTCTATGTTTCTTACATGCACAAAGTGAAATTCCAGGTCTTGTCAAAGCATTTTTGGCAATGAATCCAAAAGTCTCCAAGCACCTAATGCAGCAGACAGGGATAGTCTGGGGATGGTGGTGGGTCTGTTGTTTGAAGTTCTGTCATCTGGTTAGAGGAGTTGGGTCACCTGCTGTGTTCCCCAACAGCTGTATACTTACTCATGACTTCAGTATATCCCATTCATCCTCCCTAAGAGTGATTGTGCTGCATGGTGCTGCTCTATGAGGAAAAACCCATTCCAAAACCTCTCAGTAAACATAGATGTGAAGTAACCATGGTGTACATCAGGAACAAGTAGGAGTACTTCATGGTTCATAACAAGCAGTAATCAAGGCATAATCCTGCAAGACATGCTGAGGAGGGAATGTTATTTTTTGTGTGTGTGTGTTAAAAGTTAATTTTGACAGTCTAATGACAGAATTTAAATGTCTGATTTTGCACATTAGGTGTATCAAAGTAGGATACTGCAGTATATCAGGTTGTAAGCAAATAAAAAACCTGTTGGAAAGTAATTGTTACTATTGACTTGATTTTTGTGGTAGATTTGTTACCTTCTTTGAGAGGGCTTTGCTACAATGTAGAGATACTTTGTAGTATACAGACTGACTTAGAGGCCACTTCCAGAAGCAACTTTTGATAAACATGGAGTTTCTGTATGTATAAGAATCTTTCTGTTTGTTAAGTACTGTAGCTAGAGAAGAATAACCTGTATTACATCTAAATGTAGATGAAAGGGTTTGTTTGGTCTTTTTGTTGGTGGTTTTTTCCCCTCCAGTGAATCAGTACTATATTCTACCAAGTGTCCTGTGTGGGTCAAATTAAGATTAATTTCCTTTAGACTAAGCTATATACGTTTTTTTTCTTTTATTTAGAATGTCTGGAGCAAGAATTGTTGTTCACATGGCCCATGCATTGAAACAAGGACAATATGGTCTTGCAGGAATTTGCAATGGAGGAGGAGGCGCTTCTGCAATATTGATAGAGAAGTTGTAGGCCCAAATCGTGTTGGGAACAAAGCCTTAAACACTCTCTGATCAAAATGATGAGTGGTACCTGTTACATCTTATTTATCAGTAAGTGGATGAATTCCTTAACTGCTATTCTAAAATTTCTTAAAACATCATTATTGATACAGACAACTGGGCTTTTATTACTTTTGACTCAGTGCAAGTTTTTGTACAGTACAAATAAAAAACGTCAAATTACGATAATGTCTTGAGACCTGACAATAAAGAATGTTTGTTAACTGTAGCTCCTCTGTCACTGATGTATGGTTTCTCAAATGCCACTGACAATGAATTCTCTTGGTAACTCACATAGCGCTGCTACTAGAGGCAGCTAGTTTCTTACACTTTTGTTGCTTATTATTCCTAACTACTAAGTGATTTTCATTGGAAAAAATAACTTCACTCAGAGGTTGGTTTTCTACTGTTGCATACCTTGAAGGCAGGTCACATGCACAGAAGGAGCCCTGCTGTAGCACTTGCTTACCCTGGCCTGAGTACCCAAGCAACCTAGAAGAGATAGTGGCGTAACTTACACATGCAAGTACTAATATGGCCTCAAAAGCTACTGCTTTTTTGTTCATTTAAACCTCTGTGATGTACAGTTTTGTCAATATGCTTTGAAGTACAGGCAGATTCAGGACCAAAAGAGTACAACTGCTGTTACTGCTTCTTCCCTAGGAGCTGCCCAGTTACCTGGCTGCACTCTGGCATTCACAGTTAAGTCTTCAGGAGTAGAGGGTTAAGCATTCCTATTGCTGGTATGGGGAGCTAGAAAAATACTTTCCTGGGATAATCTTGTTCAAGACTTCAGTGAGATGCTTATGCAGTTTCTTCAGCAGGCTTTTTACCAGAGGGCAAAAATTGGCTATTTCACCAGTATAAAGCCTATTCCCACCTCACCCTTTTCACAAGGGATAAATGTCAAACACTTTTAAGTTTCTTAGCTGGGATTTAGGATAACTGCTTTCTTATTTTGACACTGATTTCAGCAGGAAGTCATCTTCACCCACTGATTGTCCTTGCATTTTCCTCCATAAAGTAGGGGTAATAAATACTTTGACTGGGATGTAGTGGGATCTGTTTCTTCTGGGAATGAATGTACTTGTAGCAAATGAACAGTGGTGTTTAAATGCTACATTCTAAGAAAATTAACCTTCATTCATGCTCTGATACCTGTTCTTCTGAAAATTATTTGCCATATGACAGGAGCTTGGAACTGAAGATGCTGCTTCCTTTGAAAGAGTGTAAGTAAGTAAGTGAACTGATTGATAATTCACATCTTTACTACTACTGGATCACCTGAATTGAAAGACTATGGCGGATACTGGCTGTCCCATGAAGAGCTACACTATTGTCTCAAATAAATAGCAAATATATTTAAAAATATCACATATCAACTGTCAGAATGCTATTACGCATAAAACGCCACCATGTAGCAGAGACAATTGTTTTTGCCACTCTGACAATTGCTGCTGTTAGAACTTTGTGTTTAATACTGAGCTCTTCCTCTTAAAAAATGACTGATCAACATAACTTTTCTATACAATATCTGCAAAGCTGCTTAGTGGACTGACTGACTTACAAAACATTAGGCAAGGCACACAATTTTTTATTAAAACAAAAATATTTATTCAAGCTGTAAATGCTATGCAGTATTTAGTTATTGGATGGGTTTAATATAAACGTCTACTGCATAATATTGGTTCCTTAGGAATCCTTGTACACTATTTATCTGAAACATTGCCCTGTTGCTGTACGGATCTCTTACAAGAAAACTTGAGTTTTTTAAGACCTCAACAATTTGAGACCAAAGGAGGAAATACCAGTAGAGAAAATTCTGCAGTACTGGAGCAAGGCTTAGTGTGGTAATTTTCACCCATGCTAATTATTACTAAAATGCAGTCTGAGCTTCTCCTGTGCCTGTTTTGAAGAGTGTTTGTATAATAGCTATGACAAATTCTACATTAAGCAGAAAGATTAGATGCAATTTCTTCCATGTCTGGCTAAAAGCATAAGTGATATTAACAAAAGCTTTCTCAACACAGCACAAAAAGAATTGACTTTTGCAACAGAACACACTGAAATTCTTGTCTGGCTATTGCTACAGAGTAAGTATTCATACTGGAGTATGAATACAGGGGTTAACCCACAACAACGTACATTGTTTGAAAAGAGCTTTTGCATTCAAAGGACATCCTATGTATGCAGCAAATACTGTAAACAGATGAAGCCCTTCCAAATTAAAGTTCTTACCTGAATGACTGGTTGGGAAAAGCTTCATTAGATGAGAAATACTTTTGGAGGTTTTATTGGCTTTAATGTTTAGTTACTGGTATTTTTCTTAACTCATTCAAAGCCTTACAACGTGGTTTTGACAGTTGCAGGAGAAGAGAGCATTAGTACAAGCCAGTTACAGCTGAAGATTTAAGTCCCTTTTGGATTCAACAAGACAACGGGAAGTGGCCAAGTTGGCTGCCCGTGTCTTACAACAGTGAACTACAAACACCGCCTTCAAATTCACAACCTTTTCACAAATCAGCTAAGCGGTTCAGATGGGTAAGTAGAGAATGCAGCAGAACACAGACAACGTGGTGTAACAACAGGAAACATACAACTTTTCTTACATTACATTTATACAAATTTACAATTTTGCAAATTCAATGGCTCTATAATTACGCAAGTGCTTTTTCAAAAATAAACATATACCAACTCAAATGATATTTACACTTAGCAACCTGCTTCAGAAACAGCATGATTTTGCTATAAAGTGAAACTTCAGTGCACTGAAAGTGCAACTCACCCATTAGAATTAACTTCTCTTCCCATGCAAAACCTCAGCGTAACACCACCTAGCTTTAGACAGTCACAGTTCAACTTCTTTTTTTTCATTCATCGTAATGCAAAGACAACAAGAACTTGTCCACATCCATTCCTGCTGGGAAAGAATTTGGTAGCTTCTTTTTCTGTAGGAGAGGAAAAGAACAGTTGTGTTTGATACTAAGAACCTGAGGATACTGAAGAGTCTGTAAGCACTCCTTTCTTCCTCATCCTTCCATCTACCTTGTAGGCATAACTGCACAAAGCTCACCTAGAAATCGGACACTGCAATGTGTATACACTTACGTGTACCCCCCAGGGTACAAATGGCATGGTTATGGGACAGGAGTAGCTGAGCTCTCGGTTTCAGCAGTAGCCCACCCAGACCAGACCGGCACAACCTCTCCACTCTTGTCATATACGCAGTAGAGTAAGCGAGCATTTTCCAGTTACAGTATTTCAGGAGTATGCTATATCTAAGTGTGGTGAATTACAAAGTTAGACTGTGTCTCCTTTTTGATTATTTACATACGTCACCATTTCATGTCTCCCACCTTTGCTATTTTCCATTAAATCCCCAAGTCAAAGGCATGGTGCTCTAGACTTTGGAGACTGGGAACACACAAAATGTGGATTCCTAGTCCTGGGGGTGAACAAGGATGCAAGAATAGCTTGAATTCTAGTAAGGCCTAGTTTGAGTTTGGCTTAATTCCTACATTCCACCTAAAAACTGAAGTTAGAATTTAGAAACTCATTCATGTTTTAAGAGAAATAATTTGATTTTCATAGGTATGTGCAGAGAGTCAGTAGGAGTTGCTTGTGTGTATCTGAAGACTATACTAATCTTAAGAAAACTGTTAGTTCAGAGTAGGCTCAAGAGGCAAAGTTAGTAAAACTGACAAATATAAACAGGATATTGGGGATGTGGACTAGCATCTCTGAACCATCCCATTATATATTATATAGAGCGAGCTATAAATAATATATATACATATGTCTAATATATATTTAGAATTTTAAATTAAAAAGTAAATGCCTGTACTTGCCTTTATTTTTTTCTTCTTTGATGGTGTTGGAGAGCTTTGAAGATCTTTTCTATTTGCAGAACGAGAATTTCTCTCACCCTCATTCAAGTCCTCCAGTTTCCTTTTCTTTACTGTGCTCCTTAAAGATCTGAACTGCTGAGTATTGTCCTTCAGGGGGGTTGCAGTGCTAGTCCTTGCAATAGCTGCCCGTGACAGTATCATCAGCGTGTGAGCAGCCATGCTGACACTATTTTCACTACCTGTTTCACTAGCCGGGCTGCAGGCAGGCAAGTCTGGCGTAGCAGGGGGTACCATTATTCTAGGGGTCGTGCTATCCTCGTTGAAGCGCCGACAGGTCGGTGTCCGTACACTGTCTGTAGTATCATCTGTATGTCTGTCCCCAACTCCAGATGGCGTACGGGGGTACCGGCAATTCTCCATTTTCAACTGTTTTACTAGTTGGGCTATGCCACTGTATGTCTTGCAACATTTCCACACATTGTTTAGTGAACGGACTTGACAGGCAAAGGCCTTGGCTGGAAACTTTAGCTGGTTCCCGCTTGGGCTCCTTCGAAGCTAAAGAAATGGACACTGAAGATTTGCCATTCCCATTCGACAACGACCCTTGCTTTTTGTTCAGCTCTTGCACCGAAGCAACCGTTTTCTCATTCCATAAGCTAACAGTCTGTTGGCCATTTGAGAGTTTGGCAGTGTCCTGGTTCTTCTGTTTTTCGTCAGTATCCCTTCGTAATTCATTTTCTTTATTTGCTGTAGTCTTGTGGAAGGGATCTAACGGAAGCCCTGCAGTTGCCACCTTCCGCTCGGGCTGTGGCTCCTTTGCAGCTGCACTTCTGTTACTACCAACTTCTGGCTTACACAGAATTCTAGGCAATGTTTTATCTTTCTCTCTCTTTGCTACCTGTGCTTTAGCAGAGGATGATGCAGAGTCAACAGCAAATAAAGTATTTTCGGTTCGTTCTTTTTGGGATAAACTCTTAGTAGTCTGAATTTGGGTGTTTCCTCCTGGAGTGGGTAGGACATTATCAAAGCAAAGCACTCTCCTGTGACTTTCACTTTGTCTTGAATTTGAGCTTGTGCTCTCTACTGGTGCAACAGGTAAGTTCTCCTCCACTTTCCTTCCTAGTTCTGCAGTGATAATCTTGTCCGAATTCCCAGTCCTGAAAATGAGATAAAAACACTTCAGCGACATACTTGTTCTTACTAGGCAAGTTCATTTCAGCTGGCTGGAAGTCCCCACCCGCCCCTCAAAACACCTGTTTAAAGCTCTCTCCATTCTCTAAATGTAAGTATTTTATCAACGCGCAAAGACCAAGAGCAAGGGGTGACAACTGCAGAAAGCTCAGGGAAGGCCAAAAAGGATGACAAAAAGGTATGAAACAGAGTCTGTACAAAGAACAATTAGGCAGATGGGGGCTCTTCAGCCTGGAAAGAGAGATGACTGAGAGAAAATGCAACAAAGCTCTGGGGGAAAAGCCAACAAAAAGGAAACTATTTACTGTATCTTCCAGCAGAAGAACTAGGGGCATCAAGTAAAACTAGTATCGGGTTCAAAACAAAGCAAGGACATTGGGACACTGCATGTAATTAAGCCTGAGAACTTTTTTTTACCCTGGGATATTTGTGGATGCTGGTAGTTTGAGTTCAAAAAGAAACTGAGCACATCCATGACAGGATAGTCCATCCCAGAATACTGCTTGTGGCTCTGGAAGTTATTGGAGCTGAAGCTGCTAAGAGGCTGCCAGAATATTCTGGGCAATATCATCACGTGTGTGCCTTGTACTCTCCCCTATGCATTTGCTGTAAGTGATGGGATACAGAGCAAGACAAAAAGCTTTCAGTGGGCATCTGGATGAGAACATACAAACTCCCTAGGGCTTGGTCTCCACCTGACAACCAGCCACATCCATGTGAAAAGGCCACCACAGCACTGTAGCGATGTCAAAAGAAAAATGCTTCTGCGCTGTCAGCTCATACCGCTTATGTCTGTGCCCTCTTCCTGGCTTATGCTGCATTTCCAAGAGAAGCTTCTGCGTATTCATCTATGCTAGTAAGACGCTCCCCATGCAGATAAGCCTTTATGGTTTGTAAGAGGAAAAGTCAAATTAACTTTGGGATGGTAACTTTGGTACCTTTGGGATGGTAAAGAAGGTATGGGTGGTAGCAGTTTGTTTTATTTCTGTGAAATGTGAGATGAGACAGAGGGTAGAGAGTAGAAATGAGAAATTACATCCCTTTACAGGGAACATTTTGCTCTCTGCTGTGCAAAACATACGTCTGGAGATCGGTTAAAATTAACAGAAAGCTGAATTATCAAAGTGATGTTATCCAAAATCTTGCTTCTGTGGCTTTTTAAAAATCACTAATTTTTCATGCTTGTATACTGTATACCTTGGTATGTGGTGGGGTTTTCTTAGGAAGTTTACTTCATACTGTTTTCCTCCACTTTTCCAACATTTTAACCGAGTTCTGAATATGTAGATTTTTTTTAACGTATGTTTTATTTTTACAATAAAAGAACATTTCACCTCTAATATTTAAACTGAACTTCTTATCTTCTCCTACACTCTTTTGCTCATTCCAACATCCTTTTGTTTCTGAAGTCCATTAACGATAAGGAGAGTTACTACTGAAGCCCTGCTTTGTTCTCTCTCACTTGCCCAACAGAAAACTAGTACCTATCTCAATTAGCAATTAAGTTATATTCATCAGTATGAAGTTAGCATGCTGTTCTCCTCGCCATCTTTCCTTTGACTTTTCACTTTATAAATGACGAAGCAGTGTTCTAATCTGCACAGCTCCAGAATCCAATCTAACAAGCTCTACTGGATTTGGACCAGAGAGTGGTAAAGGCAATGAGGCTATACTACAAAACCATGGGTACCACTCATCTGAAAAGAAAAAAAAAAAAAAAAAAAAGAAAAAAAAGAAAAAGGTTTTAGTCATTAAAATATCCCAGTAAATGTAACAGGCAATTTCTCCTAGCTTGGACTCTGCTCACACAATTTCTATTTGACAATTGAGACAGGAGAAAATAAACACAAAGCCATACAAAATTAACATAGGAACAGCAACAGCAAAATTCTAGCACAGGCTGCACCAGTACTAGCACACATCTGTATCAATACTCCTAGCAGACAGACAGGAGGAAATAAAGGGGGTACTGCGTATGCCATTGTTAAAAAAAAGCTGCTCTCCTCTACCAATACTGTATGAAGACATTCATGGCAAGAAAAAGAAAGCAAGTTTGAATACCTAGCACTACTGACCTTTGTGTTCGAGAATTTGTATGGCTCAAAGGCTCAGCTACACTTGGTACCAATTTTCCTGGAACAACAGATGAAGTATTAATAAACTACAATATTCCAAGTAAATCATCTCACTGTTAGTACAATGACATTTCACCTGACAGAGCATCAATAAAGAAAAACCCAGCAACAAAACTCCACAATTTTTTCGTAATTTTAAAGTTTACAGATTAATAGATTAGCAAAGGTCATGAACTAAGTATAAACAAGAAGCTTGCTGTCTACGCTTAGATAGTACATAGGCCTGGCAAGACAAAACCAACTATACTGGACTTACAAATGCATAGCAGGGATTTCCAAGTAGAAGGGAAATAACCACAGGGAACTCTCAGTTATCCGTCAGCAAGCCGGAGTGCAGACTAACTATACAATCCTAGCTTTTTTCTTAATTTGCAACTTCATTCTACTTTCCTTTTTATGTGTAAGCCTACTCTTTTTAAAAAAGGTAGATAGGCTAAAGCACAAGTTGTCCTTATAACTCAATTTATTTTCTATTTTGAATCATTTTTCTTTAGCCCCTCCCAACACTGAGAAATGAATGTAACTCCAGTCTTGTTTCAATTTACTATTTAAAGAAGCAAGGTCTCAGTGAAATGAATATACAGAAGCGTATCCCTGAAATGGCAAACAGAAAACAGCAGAGTGCATTTTTTTTATAAATATGCAACAGTTCTACTAAATATTTTCCTTAATAAATGTTTAGAATTGCTGACTCTTCTAATAACTTCTTTGTTACCACGTGGCTTGGCTTCAATGGCAGCAGTAAACTGTACTTATAACCGAGATGAAAAATAATCAGAAATAATAAAGAAAAGTAAACTTTTAAAACTGCATTAGAGCTTGAAACATTAAATTTTGTTAATAAGCTTGATCCCAAATCTGGAATTATTTTATATGCTGGGAGTTATTCTTTGTAAACTGAGCAAATACAGTTACTAACTGCAGATACAGGCCTCTCTCAAAGCCATCCCAGTGGTTACCTGGCAGAGGAGCATTGGTGTTTATAAAACTTTATTACTCGGAACTGACATGTCTTTAGAACCCCTACTTTTCTTCTGCCCTTCTCAAGAATGCAAGGCGGGTACCTGTATTAGACTTGTTTCTTGCTCCAGGAATCTTTTGTGATTTGGGAGGGATGGGAAGTTTTGGGACACTTCTGTTGCACACTGGATTAGCCACAGGCATATGCAGAACCTTGAAAGAATCAAAATATTCCATTACAATTTACCTATAGACTCCTTATCACTTTAGATTTAATTTTGAAAAGCTTTATTTGTGATGTGTTACCTGGCGGGCAGGTGCTGAAAATGTATTTCCATTTTGTCCTACTACTGAGAGAGGTATCATTCCCACCATTCCTTGCAGAACAGGTTGGACCGGAGATGCAATTATAATGGCAGAACCTAAAAAATATCAAAGTGTTAAAATTGTACAGAAAGTAGAAATACTTCAGTGAAAAGAAAAGCTTCAAGACAGGATTTCTTAAAATTACACATGGTCAAACCTGTGGCAAGAAAAGCTCTGGCTTTTTAGAAAAACTTCACTGTCCTTACTATACATCACTACTAGAAAAGAGGGTAAGTACCAGTGTTATTTTTAGTTTATATTGAATTCTTTAGCTAAAGTCTGTTTTCCTCTTTAAGAAATGGTTCAAAATTAAGCTTGAAGTATGACAAACCTATGTTAAGGCTTCAACTTTGAATTAAAGTGATTTATAAAAACCAGTAAAAGTAACATCAAATAGCTTATTTTGCTTCTTAGTAAAAACAAACTATTATTTGCATCCTATTCTCTACAATTAGCATGCTCAAAAGTCATTAGCACAATTATTTCTTTTGTTCCAATGCACCCATAACACCTTCTCCTTCCAAGCACACAACAAGCTGGGAAAGGCTAGCTTGGTCTGTATGTAGGTATCTAAATGTATATTCCTGGCTGGTAGGAGGTGTTAAACATAGTTACACAAAGCTTCTAGTTAATTAGTGGGTTTGAGATTAATTATTTTAAAAAAGTAAAATAAAGCACAATAAGACTAATTTGGAATAGTTAAGGCAAAGTTTCCTATTTAACTATTTAAATCATGGTTAAACCAGTTGTTTTAAAACAGTTATTCTAACAGGTTGTAAGAGTATCTGGCTGCCAGACATACGGGAATTATAAAACAGGGAAACTATTATAGCACATTAATTGAAAAGTGGAAGAAAAATTTCAAAAGTGAAAGAAAAATTTATTCCACACACTTCTTCAGTTACATGAGCACTACCAGGAAAAATATCAAATGCAGAAGAATGGGCAAACTTCTATTTCTCCTCTACGAAAAAAAAAGAAAAAAAAAGAAAGAAAAAGATAGATAACAGTTGCATAAAGAAATCCTAATGATGGAAAAGACCAGCACTCTAAGACCTTGCGCATACTGTTGCACCAGCCTCTGCCACAATGAAATGACTACATGCAGAATTTCAAGGATAACTGCAACAAGTTTTTAGTTTTGGAAAGAAATCTAAATGTTGATTTCTGATTGATTACAGCCGGTTTATAATTAGGTTTAACATTTTAAAAAGCACTTGAATTTTTTATTGCTGTAGTAATAAAAATGCTTATACCAGGAAAGATTTTATATTATTGAAAGAAATAATGTTATACTTTTATATTTGTCTAAATGTACTTCTAGTGTAGAATAGGTTTTTTGAAAATAAAACAAAACAAGGAAGTAATTTTGGAAGGACTATCTACATCTAGCCAGTTATCTAAACTAAATATGGATACCTATAAGACATAGCATTCTATTTATAACAGGAATCTTACTAAAACAAAACCAAAAAGCCTGCTTTATTTAGCCAAAACAATGGAATATTTTCTGGTCTAACCCAAAATATGCTTCCTAAATTTATCACTGCTAAAATTATACAGTTTAAGCTTCTGAAATATGAGGCTATTTTTTTCAAAGCAGCCCAGTCAATGACTGTTCATAGTTTTTATTTCATTTTTAGTAACAACTAATATACCCCCAAAATACATTGCTAGTTTCAAGGGGCAGACAGAGCAGTGTTTAAAAATTGTTTACTTTTAATGCACTTACAAAAAAAGAATAAAAACACTATATAAACACCACATTTTCAGTCATTTTCTAATAACGAGATTACCTTGTGGGAAGTTTGGGGAGAGAGTCTGGTTTGCTGCAAATGCATTGCTGGATCTGGGAGGAGTCCGTAATTGTTGTACAGCTGGAGCTTGGGCAGCAAGCGGCATAGAATTGCCAGGCAATACAACTACATTTGATGGTGTTACAGCTGTGCCCAAAGTAGCTGGATCAGTCACACAGGTGGCTATATAAAGGTTGTTTGAATTCCCAAAAGCTGTGCTTGTTGCTGGCATCAACTGTATAAACCCCCCTTCCTTGGAAAGATTTGTTGCACCTGCAACTGAAAAAACAGTGCAGTCTTCATTCTGAGTGTTAACTGAGGTGACCACAGGGTCCTTAGGTCTAAGCACAAGAAGATTTTGCTCTGCCAAAGCTGAATCCACATTTTTTTCTGTGTCTTCTGAAGTTAGACATTTGGACAGGCCTGCAGTTTTGGTTGGGGATTTGGCTGGAGAAGACAGTATTATAGTCGGCAAATTTTCTCCTGTGATGCTGGAAACAGCATTATTTAACTCCGTGTCTGATGAAATAAATGGATCATCACTGATGATGATCTTGAGGGACATTATATTAGAAGGATCAACATCCATTGACTGACTACTAGAAGATACACCGCTTATACTTTTGGCCTCGGTACCCGACTCATCTGTTGAGGATGCAGTTTCTGGGAGAGGAGAGTGGCATATTTCAGATGTAGTAAGATTATTTTCAGTGGATACTACAGAAATTTCTGTACATGTATCATCACCAGAAGAGAAATATATATTATCAGCATCTACTTTTGTAGAAGATGAAGGTTCTTGCATTTCCCCTTGTGTTCCCTCTGAGTTTGACAGTCCTGAAGGGAGGTTAAACTCTTTCTTACAAGGCTTATCAAGTGTATGCTGATCATTTGAGTAAGTTTTGTTAGAAGTATCAACAACTTCAAGCTGCAACTCTGTTTTGTCAAGTTCCGAAATCTTCACTGCAGATCTTGCAGCAGCACAGTCTGACTGCGTACTCTGTTCCTGTTGGTTAGAGTGGTGGCTAGAGTTCTCCTGAAAGATACCAGGTAAGGCAGCTGTATCATTTGTTGCAGCCTGTTCTTTTCCTGCATCTGCTGATGGGCTAGAAATTGATGAATTGTTTTTTCTCAGCAGTACACTGTGGCCAGGGCTCCCATCAGAAGGGCTTTCAGTAAGTGTTTTTTCAGATAGTGATTTATCCGGTGATAAGTGACATTTACTTCCAGAATGTGTTTTGTTTTCACTGGCTGTAGTGCCCTCTGCCAATGAAATCAAAGAAATCTGCGGACTACCAGAATGAACATATTCTAAATTAGGACTACTTTGAGCACTATGACTTAGTGGGCCTTTTTCAATTTCCATGGCTCTTTCACTTTCAGATACTAATGCAGAGGACTCTTTTTTGTCATAAGAATCTCCACAGTGTTCATTACATTCACTATCAGAACTCTGTCTCTTGTTAGGTTCAGTCAAACCAGGCACAGAGTCAAAAGTGATTTCAAGCTCTCCAATATGTTCAGGGGTAACAGTTTTAAGTACTTCAGTCTGCTTCCTTGGCCTACAATTCCCATGCAACTGTTCATTGGTTGTATTTTTCTTAGCTGTATCATCATCAACGCTGGTCTTCAAGACACATGATGCTTCTCCTAACTGAAAACCTTTACAGGATAGTGATTCTCTAGAATTATCACCTGTAAAACAGAGAATAAATTAGTTACATAATTATTAGAACAGATGATCCTTTTACAGCATTTCAGAAGCAACTTAGGAGTTCAGTGGAAAACTGTTTCACATGAGACTACGTGGGAATAATGCTACTCATCCTTACTTTCAAGCTGAGTGGAAAGTATATGAAATGTATGGTTACATACCTTAGGCAATCTGGCAAATCAGTTTGTACATAAATAATAAGCATACACATAACAAGCAAACGTCTCAAGTCACTAAACCAGATTTCCAGAAGCACAAAAAACATCTCAGGCTAAAGACCTCTTGGCTCTATTTCTCATATACTTTCACTAAATATCTGCTACTTACTGACTATTGTTAAAAACAGGGTAGACAAACTAAACATATCATTGGTCCAGAGGAAGACTCTTTTTGTGTGTTAAACAATACATTACAGAATAGAGAGAAAAGATTAATATGGTTAGATGTAAAATATTATCTTTGTGTTCCACAATGAATACTGCAAAGTATCTCTGTTTTGGATGAGAAAACAGATTTGCAGATATTCTGTTTTCATTTAGGAGCTTATCAAGTACAACTTGTAAGTACACTGATGGACTACTGTTAAGTTTAATAAACTGAAACTTTCTAACAGACTAGGTGTATCCATATGTTCATGCAATGGAAATGTCAGATTGGATATTACCATTGAAAACAGGAAGATTTCGAAATGTACAAATTGTCTGAAAATATTTTCATAATGAAAAGTAAACAGACTAGAAGATATCTTAAAGAAAAAAAAAACCAACCTACATCTACTAGTTTCTTCTGTTCCTAAAGAACTTTCAAGTGTTTCCAGGTTATCCTCATCCACCAGGATTGAATTTTCTACTCCACTCTGAACAGAAATACCAGCAGGTAAGTTCTTATTTACCTTGCTCTTTCCTATTTTCAAAATAAAGCATGAAGAATGATTAAATATGTAATTTTACACACAAATGTGATTAATACATTTTAAATGAAGCACGAAGATTTCAAATTCAAGAAATGCCATCCTAAACTCAAAGAACTATTTGTCTATATTCATTACAAATCCAGAAATAGCATAAAAACGTCCTTATATTTTATGTGAGGATATCCCTGACCAGACAAATAGAAAAATTTTACAACAGCATAGAAAAACAAGTATGAACTATCATCCTTTAGACCAGAAGAGTCTAAAATAACAGTAATAAAACAATCACTCAGCAAGCACAAAACCAGAATTTCAGCCACAAGAAAATGCTGTACTTTATAGTCATGTATAAATGTATATAAAAATCTAATTCTGAATTGAGGGGGACAGATGCTATAAAGTCCATTTCTCTTGCAAAAGAGGCCTGCTGAATTACCTTTGCTTCTTCAAGTAATACTTAGGAAAACTCATCATTTGTGATGCTTTATAGTAATGGTACAACTGAGTATAATACACCCACCATAATCAAACAAGTCAAAGAGTGCCTGAAAAGCTGGATCTGATTCTGTCTGTTCTAGAATGTCCTGTATAGCCTCTTCTGACATATGAATTTCACCCTGAGAAAAGACAAGATATACAGAACTGTGAGACAGTTACTTTCATAACTTAAAACAGACAAGAATTGTTTTCTCTTCAGGTTGTTTTTAGTTCTAGTGCTTCTGCTCAGTACAGAAACATAAAGACTAATGCTGCAAACATTTCTGCCACAAATTTAATGGCAGAATTTAATTTAATGTTAAAAAATATTAGTAATTTAAGTTTAAGAAATAAAGCCCCCCAAAACCCAAGCATCTTTGTCAGACATTACACCCTGCACATGCATATTGAAGTATTCTCCACATAATGATCAGCATTGTTTAAGAACAACTAAATCTTGGGCTACACTGGAAGCTTATGCAGATGGTGTGAATGAATGCCATGAGCCTGCACTAGCCAATCACTGGTAAAAAAAATTCCCCAAATTAACCCTAATTTCTTGGTTTTGCATATATGTAGAAGACAATGCTAAGCAAAGGGAAGTTTTATTTCATTTACCCATTACATGTTCTATAATATAACTTCCAACTACTTTTCTGTGGAAGGCAGCTGGAAGGCACAGCTACATAGGACACTGCTCTAAGGTTCCTGTTTCAAGCTGACTTGTTTGGTAGCAGCCCAGGAAGAAAATAAGGGGGGGGCACTCAGGACATATTTAAGTGTTCAAATACAAAGTTTCTCTTGACTTCCTGGAGATCCTCTAAGCACTCTATAACCTTTGATATGGTGTCTGTAAGGGTGGATGTACCACGTGATATGCTTGATTATTTCGTCTCAGCTACTCTAACTAAATCAAGAAGCCACTTTGATTTTGTTCTGCTCAGAAAAATGGAATAGAGCTTTTCAGCTCTGTACTTTGTCAAAAATTGACCTAAAAATCACCAGGTGACAGAAGAATAGCCTTTAAAAAACAGACACCTCTACTTTGTAAACAGGCAACTGCCTCTACTCTCCTGCCCTTTTCATAAGGGCCATGAAGATTTTAATTCCCTTGTTAAGAGCCCTTTATAATTCTGTGATTGCCAGCTCAAGGTTTGCAGGAGAATGGAGGGAGAACACTAGAAGTTTAGTTTGTAGAAGTAGAATGTACATTGCCTCCAAAAGCAAGAAAATATTAAATTTGAAGAAAAAGCATCCTTATTTAGCCTCCAAACACAATTTCTTTTGCTGTACTAGACAATCCATGTTTATCTCGCAGCAAATCAAAAAATCAGATCAGACTAAACATGTTTGGAGACCACAAGATATTTTAAATTCCTTTTTCTTTTACAAGGCTATTGATCAGAAGCCAGTACCCAGTTACTGCTACCAAAGATCCAGTGGCAAGCAGGCAGCTGGTGACTGTGGGACAGTGTACTTAGATCTCAGTCTGCAGGTAATATTAACAGCTAACTGCTGCCAGAAGAGGTCCTACTCCCTTGGCTTTTGACCCTGCTGCATGCTTATGCTGCCATGTACAGGCACTGGGAATTAATGCAGAGTGCTAAACTGGCTCAAAATTAACCCCAGCAAAATACCAGTATCCTGTCAGTTCAGCTTCTCGAACCTGCACACCACCATACAACAAGGTAAGAGTTAATGCCTATGCAAAGGAATTTGTGGAACCATCCCTGGGCAGATGCTAGCCATTAGGTAGGCTTAGTTGTATTGTAAAGCAAACAAATAAAAAGAAAGAAGAGGAGAGCAATCTCAGATATCAGAGAGTAAACAGAGGTTCAGCATAGTTCCCTTAACTGATCATTCTTATGTGCCTGGTCTTCAAAAAATGTAAATAGGGCAATTCACACCTACCTGAAGTCCAAGGATTTCATCAATTGAAGTCTCCTGCTCTGTGGGACCACTGTCTGTCTGTTTAGGGGCTTGAGTGACATTGCCATCACTGCAACACATTAATCATTAGTTCAGAACTCAAAAATAAATCAAATAAGAATACGTATGAAGTTTAGAGGTTCCTTTTATTACCTGCCCAGGATTTTGTTAATGTTCTCAGCAAGCTTCTCCTGAAGAGATTTGTTGCTCAAGATTTTTTCTCTGGCATTTTCAATAACCAGTTGCTGGAAAACACAGTTTTTAAGTGGTCAGGTTTCTGTTTTTATCATCACTAGAAAAGCAGCATGAATTTCCAACTTACCAGTAAAAAAAAAAAAAAATCAATTCAACACAGAGAACACTCTTTGTAAAAGAGAGACAGCCAATGTGACTGCATGACATTGCTATGAAAATCATCTCAAAACATTCCAGTACTTCTACTCTCCTAAAGTACAGCAAGGCTTATTATGATTTCTGGTTTCCATTCCCTAAAAAATTACTGTATTCTGACAGCTTACACGTATCTTAGCAAAGCCAATAAATCAAGGAAAAAACCCCTCTACATAGCTATGTCATCCTCACTAGTTTAGTACACAGAAGAGCTAGTTCAAATACAAAACAATAAATTTATCTTCTAAAACTGATTTCTATAACACCCAAGACAAACAACATGTAAAAGACTAGTTCTCCTTAGTCTGAATTTGTTTCTTAAATGTAAGTACCTTCCATAAGTATATACTCACTGGGAAGTTACCATCTATGAATTCTTCAAGCGGCTCACTTTCTTTTTCTGTTACAACTTCATCAGGGTCTTGAGAACTTCTAGCTGCTGAAAGAGGTCCAGATGTTGCAATGCTTTTCCTCTTCTGAGATTCACTGAAATGTTCCAGGAAATTTATGATGTATTTTGTGAGAACATAGCAAACAATAGATCTAATGGTCAGTAAATCAAGTGTTTCTCTTCCTCCTTAGCAAATGGAAGATTTTAATCAACAGAAAATTAACTACATACTGGACATACAATAAAAGCCGATACCTGTTTCATTATGTTGTATGCATATATTGTGTCTGACTTCACAGAAGTTACAAACAAATATACAGACTGTGGGTAAACAGCACAATGGCAAATTGAATTCCATTCCCACTATTCAGTATTTTTTCTCCCTCCAGTACACATTAATTTAACTGGTGATACAGGTTCTAATTAAGGGCCACTCAAGAAAAAGATTTGGGCATCACCACTGAAAATAAAGATCTCTCAAGGAGCAGCTGTTGTCAAAGCAGGAAACAAATGTTAGGTTGCATAAGAATTTAGATGATGAATAGGAAATGTAATGCTTTTATATGAAATCAAAGTGTAGGCTCTTCTGAAACCATCAGTCAGCAGCGGCACTAAAATCACTTATATACAAAAAAATCATGCAGGAAGAGAGAGAACTTGGAAAAGGTATAAATTGAGTAAGGATCTGGAAAAATGATAAGCAAAACTACCGACTGGGATTTAGTCAGGAATAAGGACAACAAATGGAACACAGAGACCAGTCAACTCATTAAAAACAAAAGGACATTGGTATCAAAGAATAAAAAATGCGAAACTAGTATAAGAACAGTTTTTCATACTACTTTTAGTGCGAATATGAAATTTTTTCCTGACAAAATTTAGAAATAGTTTTTCTAAGTTAAAAACAGATAAAATGCACATTTATATCAATATTGAGAATTTTTAGAATTGATAAGGATATTTTGGAAGGAATACTAAATCTCAGGCTCCAATATTATTTGCCTATGTCTAATACTGGGCATGTAAAGACCGGCTATATGCAATAAAGAAGCACAAGTAGCCTCCTATCAGTCTAATGTTAAGTTCTTTGACTTTTCTTTCCTTTGTGAAACATCATACACCAGCCACTCTCAGTGGATCTTAAATGTGAAACACTCCACCATCTAAGAAAATTTACACTAGAGGTTAGAACACCGCATAATCTCTAAATGATCTTAAAACACCCCACACCACAGCACCACCACCCTGCCCCATGTTTACCTTTTCCGTCTCCCTGGAGAAAGCAAGTTCGAATGAAGCTTTCGTTCTTGTGATGCTGGAACTTGAATGTGTATGAAATCTCCTGCTTTATAAAGGAAAAAGAAGATCACGATGCCAGTACCTTTTCCAGTGACATTGTTGAAGCACTACAGAAATCTACACATTACTTACTATGTTCCAATCAATTCTGGGGAATTCATACAAAATAATTTGGTATTATCATGAAAATGAGAACCATTCCTTTTAAATATATCCTGAGAAAAACATCCATTTCATGTGGATCATCCCTATCTGCTAAAACAAGTGTTTTGGGTAAGGGTGAGAACACAGGATAGAATAATGACAAATTAATGCACTTCTGATGTCTGAACTTACATTAGCAAGCAAGTATGCAAGAGCCATTTCTCTTTTAGGCACTCAATCACCTGAACCAGTTTGGAGAGCTAGGGGACCAAAGTATGAATTTTCTGAAAATTTTTTGGCGGAAGATCATTAGCTCTGATTTTAGAAAACTTTCATCTATATCCATAGATTTTTCACAGAAAAAAGGGTTTAAAAAAGTGGGCAACTTACTGCTGATCTTGTTTTCCTGGGTTTGTGACTGGTGCACAAACAACGTATTCAGTCTTGCCTGTGACATGCTTTGATTTATTGTTGGCCTGTGAATAACTTGAGGAGATACAATAGAAGAGGAATTCTGTGGCCCTGACTGATGGGCTACTGACAACAATCCCGAGTTTGCAGGAGCTGATTGCTGAAGCATTCTCTGTCTTTTCATTTCTACAATTCCACTTCTTGTACGTGCTGGAGATAATAAAGACAAGATGAAAATGTATGATAAAGGAATTTTAAAAGGTTGCTGATTTTCCAAGACCTAATTAAGGATGCTCCATTGAAAATTTTTTGTGCTTCAACAACTAATTCACAAAACTCAAAAAGTAAGCAACACCCATCTTTGTCTTCTGTTTGAGCCAAAATAATTCAAGAAGTACAGCCAACTTACATAGACATTGTAACCATGTTTACATCACTGCTTAAATATTTACAGGAATAAATCATACCAAAATGATATTTCATTACATAATATACCACTCGCATAATTGACCTTAACTGAAATAGCTAAACCAATGTAAGTTTGCATTTATTTATCAGACTAAATCTGACAAATTTAAACAACAGAACACCACCCAATCCAGTGAATCTCAGATCCAAGAACAATCACTACCTATATTTCACATTCTCTTTTCTCACACAGGTTACTCAGTAGAAATACTAGAGGGAAAAAAATATTTTTAAGTAAAATAACTTTTCTTTTTTGAAAGTTCAGTTGGCAGTTTTTGTAATGAAAGAAAATTCTAGATAGAACAAGTATCTTGTCATATTTTGCTTAGATATATGTTTGTATGCATAATAATTATTGTTCCAAGATTGTAATACATTTTTATATTCCCCTTCTACAGAAATGAAACTGCATCATGATTAGACTGGTTATGTTTTCAGTTCCTCTATGAACCACAAATTAACAGCTTCAAGACTGAAGCAGTAGTTTTTAAACCTTTTAACCATGTAAACTTCTAAAAAGTTTTCAGCAGAGAAGAAAATGCTATATAGAGAATTTAAGCCCCTTGCAAAAAGCTCAGCTTTTCTTAGTTTCCTTTCTTGATTGTTACAGTAATCCACAGACTGCACTGAAGACAACACACATGCTGAAAAAAACACTACAGAAGAGATCTGACAATGTTTTAAGAGTAAGGATGCGTTACTGATTGCTGCAGCATTCCCCCATTTTTTTGCCATTGATCCCATGGAATTGGCTCAGTTACTTACTCCTTTGATTAGCAGAAAATCCTGTTGAATTCTGCATGCTCCTAAAAAATAAACCAGATGGCATAAATAAAAGCAGCACAATGGAAACAGCTACACAGTGCAATGGTATCTATCATATGGTTAATGTCAGTCTGGTCCCAGCCATGCATTACTTCAGAAAGCTTCAATCTACTGATTGTTATTTTTATTCTTTCAAACAATGGTCACAGATACTTCAAATGAAGCTTACTGTTATATTTTAGATCAAGTAACTACAATGGTATCAGATTCTAAATGAGTCATAGTATATTGTTTTATTACAGGAAGGCCACATACTCACACCAATGCCCTCCTTATCTGCTAGTCCTGCCTTAAAATCTTGAAACATCTACTCAACTATCAACTCCCACATACCTATCTTTTTCACCATCTGTCAGAGGCAATAGAGAGCAAAACCATTCTCAAACAATGGTAAGGGGAGTTGATCAACACAGGGACTCACTCTTAGAGTGATATTTTACTTTCTTGATTTCTGTATTGGGTTTGCATGGCAAGGTTTTGGTAGCAGGGGGCTACAGGGGTGAGAAGCTGCTAGAAGCTTCCCCTATGTCCGATAGAGCCAATGCAGCCGGCTCTAAGATGGACCCGCTGCTGGCCAAGGCCGAGCCCATCAGGGATAGTGGTAGTGCCTCTGTGATAACACATTTAAGAAGGGAAAAAAAGTTGCAGCAGGCACAGAAACAGCAGCCGGAGAAAAGAGTGAGAAGATGTAAGAGAAACAACCCTGTAGACGCCAAGGTCAGTGAAGAAGGAGAGGAAGGAGGTGTGTAGAAGATTTTAGAAAATTTAGGACTATAAGACTGTTAGAAATTAATATAGAATGGGTTAAGGTTATTAATGACAACAGAGCTGTGCAACAGGCCATGCGTTCTCAGCCTGCCCCCCTGTATAGCCCCAATCCAGGACTGGATTAAAACCCAGTCAAGCTAATCAGCAGAGACAGATCAAACAAAAGATGAAAAATCAGCAAGATACAGGTGCGTAGCTGGGGAGTGATTAAAATATGTAGAACTTACAAAGATAAATGTGAAATAGTTAATGGAACAACCAGAGAGGTTTTTTCAGAATTGTGTAGGTACGAGACTTCAAAGTAAAGGGGATGACAAGATGACTGACCCAAGACGGACTTCAAAACCCACAGGATGACGACCGGATGGAACAAAAGAAGAATGGATGAGATAAGATGATGATGAATGATAACGACATGGGAACCAAGATCCGCTGGAAAATTACAAAGACTTCAGACTGCGATAATGGGTGGTAAAAAGGTATATAAGACTGAGAAATTTTTGGAAGGTTGCCATTCACTGTGGTGGTGGCCCAACTCTGAGCTGTTAATAAAGCAAACCTAGAGAAACCCATGACTGAAAATTCTTTAACAAGGTGCTCGTCCCTCTGCAGCCCATGGAGGTCCACGGTGGAGCAGATCTCCACCTGCAGCCCGGGGAGGACCCCACGCCGGAGCAGGTGGGTGCCTGAAGGAGGCTGTGACCCCATGGGAAGCCTGCGCTGGAGCAGGCTCCTGGCAGGACCTGTGGACCCACTGAGAGAGCAGCCCACACTGGAGCAGGGGAGAAGTGAGGAGTCCTCCCCCTGAGGAGGAAGGAGCGGCAGAGACAATCTGTGATGAACTGACCCCAACCCCCATTCCCCATCCCCCTGCACTGCTCAGGGTAAGGAGGTAGAGAAAATCAGGAGTGAAGTTGTGCCTGGGAAGGGAGGAGTGGGTGGGAAGGTGTTTTAAGATTTGGTTTTATTTCTCATTACCCTACTCTGATTTGATTGGTAATAAATTAAATTAATTTTCCCCGAGTCGAGTCTGGTTTGCCCGTGATGGTAATTAGCAAGTGATCTCTCCCTGTCTTTATCTCGACCCACAAACCTTTCGTTCTATTTTCTCTCCCCTGTCCAGCTGAGGAGGGGAGTGATAGAGCAGCTTTGGTGGGCACCTAGCATCCAGCCAGGGTCAGCCCATCACAATTTCAAAACTACATTACCTGATCTGAGAAAGCGTATAGTCTAATTTTTTCCACAGAGATGACATCATTGCTGGAACTTCATTTGTTGTTTCTAAAATAAACCATTAAAAAAACAAAACAAAACACATTTTAGATGCCTCACATGCTGAGAAAAAGTAAAATTGCAAGCAAAACAATTACTATGAGGTGTTTCAGACATCATCTAACTTTAGGTGTCTAGTCGCCTTCTTCATATTCTGTTAATTAGAGAGCCCTAACTCCTAATTTAAGAACTTTCACTGATATGAACACACATTCATTGTGGATACAGTTCTCAGTTTTAGAAGCCTAAATGAAACTGAGGCAAAGATATTCACGATAATTCTCAATGGAATCTGCACATAGTGTTGACTCCTGGGCAAACAGATGCTAACCTAACCTAACTCACTTCTGGAAATGGTATTAAGATTCCCAAGTCACACGTGTGCTTTCGAAAATTGTAAACTGGCAGACAGGCCTTTAAAAGTAATGGTTTATTTTAAGATGTCACCCAAGCTGGTAAAAACACTTGGTATTTTTGAAGCACAGAAGAACATTAAAGTATAAATGGAAAGATGTAAGCAGATCAATTTATAAAGTTTTTCAAGGTGCCAAGTACAAAGTATTTTGAAGAAAGTATGTTTGTGTCTTAGTTAGCATTTCTATTAAACCTAGTGTGAAAGGAAAAAAAGTTCACAAATATTCCAAACATAATATGTCTTAAATTGCAAGTCTTAGAACCAAGCACCACTAAAATCCGATCATACAACATGCGTCAAAAAATTGTAAGACTTGGCAACATTCAGAAGCTCAATAACTGCTTTTAAAAACAGGAAATGCTCTAACTCTGTCTCTAATATTCATACAAAATATTGTTATTCTGAAATTATTTTAATTAGTTTTAAAAACAAGACAAGAAACATTTCACACCATAGGACTCTTCCTGGTTACTTCATAGAATCATAGAATATCTCAAGTTGGAAGGGATCCATAAGGATAATTGAGTCCAACTCCCTGCTCCTCACTGGACTACCTAAAACTAAACAATATGACTAAAAGCATCATCCAGACACTCCTTGAACTCTGACAGGCTTGGTGCCGTGACCACTTCCCTGCGGAGCCTGTTCCAGTGACCAACCACCCTCTCAGTGAAGAACCTTTTCCTAATGTCCAATCTGAACTTCCCCTGACGCAGCTTCATTCCATTTCTGCGCGTCCTATCGCCGGTCACCAGAGAGAGGAGATCAGCACTTCCCCCTCCTATTTATACTATAAACAATAAACAGTATAATTTTGTAAGCATAAACCCATACATTTTGCACACTTCATTATATCTTTGTGCTTTATTACATTAGAAGTTCTGCTCAACTTTGAAGTGAAAATATATGCTGGCAAATCCAAACTAAGATAATAAATTAATTCTGCTCACAAGATGCTGATCTAATTGGCCATTGTCTGCATAATATGGAAACCTTCAACTTCTAGCATAGATGGGGGATTGCTCTAAGTCCATATATAGGTGGAGATATTACCTCTTCCTCAAGGAGTTCACAACAGATAAGTAAGAAAAATACAGTAAAATCTCATTCTGAAGGCTTACCTTTTGTTTTCATGGCTACGTATTCATTAAGAATAGTTGTCAAGTTTTTTCCACACAGGGACTGGAAAAAAAATACTGATCTTAGAATCTTCACTAATAACTTATACTTTATCTGAGCAGTTCTTTAGAACACTACACCATGCTGACCCTCAACACAAGGAACTGTACTTTATGCTGCTGGTGCCAAGTTGACTCAGACTAGGTAGAGAGCAATCTATGGAACAAAACACCATCATACAAAATCTGAAGTGCTTGATCTCATTGCACAACACCAGTATAGCAGTTAGAGCTGCATGACCTCTGCTCTCCGTTGTTATTACAGAATAAAAACACAAAAATAAGATGGTGAACAGCTGTAACAGAGTAATGAGTATGTATCATCCTGGAACGCAACTTGTGTTTAGATGCAAACATGAAGAGAATCTGTCTAAAGTAAAATTCTTAACAGTCACACAGAATTAACTTTCATTTCATATTTACTTGTTCTGTTATTTTAAGTGAAACAAAGACAATTAAGATTTTAAGGTTACCACTATCATTTGTTGTACCTTCTTGTCTTGTTTGCTAGTGGGAACTCTACCGGGTATGACAAATACAGCCGTTTATTGCAGGTATTTTGAGCTGCAGTGAGAATTTTTTCTTACACGCTATCATATTATCACTTTTCTATGAAAAACAGGAAAAATGTTTCTACTGAGAAAAGAAAAATAATTAAAAGCTTTAAAAATCTGGATAATCTATTTACATTTGGGTTTTCTAATTTTTGCTGGCCATAGCTTGGTTCTCGATACTCTATCCCCAAAGTACAAATGACTAAACACTTGTAAATGAAGTAAGTTCAATGGTCTGTTTTGAATAGGTTCATCAAGACCTCGGATCTCAGAAAAGATTTCCACAAATTTTGAATACTGTGGACAAAATCCCATATAATTAACTGATATATTAGAAGAATGAAATGGAAAACAGGAAGAAGATGCACATATAAATGTTAAAAGGTTGATACATGGCAATATCTAAACCCTGTAATTTGCATACTACATTAAAAATCCCATTTTGTATATGTTAAAAATGCAACGTATCTAATTACCCTGTAGCTATATGCATATACATATCTACATACGTAGCTACACACTGTATTTATGCACACCCAAATTTCCACATTTCACCTGGGACAAGGCAGATGATACTGATCAAAGAGGAAGCTGAGCTGAAACACAGTTTTTGTCAACAAAATTTGGTAGCCTTAGATAAAGCTGAGGTACCTTACTTAAATATTTAATATGTACTTGAAATGGAACATTACTGGCTGCCGCGCCTAGCATAGGAAAGCGATCTCCAATAAATTACAAGAGCAGCTCTGAAATCAATAAAACCCTTGCGACACCCTTGCACAAATCAATCTCAAAGCTATAAAGCAGACTAAACGTAATATGCTGAAACCAATTTGCATATTTTATGCTTAAATGTTTCTTAGTAAGATTAAATACTAGAAACCAAATAACTGCTAATATCACAGGATACAAAAAAAAACCCCAAAACCCAGAGGGGACGATCTAACTAACATTTTAAGCAGCATTTGAGAAGCAATTGTTACACTGAGAAATCTCAATTTTCTTTTCCATGGATGCAAGACAATTTAACATTCTGCTTTGCAAATACAAACTCACCAGCAAGCAGGCTGGAATAAATCCATCCTCTGTACAATGCTCTGCATATTCTTTCAAATCTGAGCTTTCCAAAATAAATTCACGGCAGGTAGCTAGAAGTTTTTCCTGTTGTAAATACCCTGCAACAAATCAGATGGAAAATTTTGCTATTTTATTCATTATTTCTGCTCAATAGGTATCAAAGCATTAACATAACCAGCTGCATACAGTGTTGAAATAATCAGGTAAAGATTTGTATATTAGACAAGGAAAGTGAAGTTATTTTGAAAGAACATGTATCTTGCAAAATATTTCTTTAACAGTTAAAACCAGAAAGAGCACAAAATATTACTGATATTAGACTGTATTTACAAACTATTCAAGACTGGAAGTGAGGCAATATGAACAATTTCTGATTGATCTTTAGTACAGACAGTACTGTACAGACAAGAAAATGAAAGTTCTTGGCTCAGGAGGCTGACAAACTAACTCTCACATGGGCTGAACAGCCCAGTTTGATAATTAAATGGAATTCTACAATATTTTGTTAATAAAATGCACTGCTATGCAACAGTAACTCTCCACGCATCCTCCTGTTTCAAAACAGGTAAAACCTGTGCAGCTATTACAACAGTGTATAATATTTATTAAAAAAATAGGCATTGTACAAAAATTAATAACAGGAAAAAGTTTTCTCCCCCCACTTACTGTAATTTTCATTTCAATAGATGTATTAGCTGCAACTTGTGCCCTGTACACACCCCAAGACTCAGTAGTTACATTAACAGGAAATAAACTGAAAAAGTTTACTTCTCCAAAATTCCATTCCTCAGCAAACACGTTCTGCTTTAATCAAACTTTTTAAGACCTGCTTTAATCTTCAAACACTCTAAACATTAAAAGATAGAAATAGACCAATCTGAATGAAGGATTCTAGAACAAAGAACCACAAAAGAAAATGTCTCTTTCTTGCTTGTAGCAGAACTGAACATGCAATGTTTTAAAGAAAGGATAAAATATGTGCCTAATTATACAATGCAGGATATACATACATTAGCATATCTATTTCAATGGACCCCCAAAATGGTCCACCTCAGTTCAGGAATGACTATAGAAAAATGCAGCCTTTAAGTTTGCATGAAGACAAATATCTTGCAGCAGATCCGAGTATAGCTGGAAAAAACCGATCATATTGCAGACACACAAGCCCTTGTTCAGGTCTTCAACAAATGAGCAAACTTGAAAGTTAAACACAGTTTGAGAATAACCACTGTGAGCTTAATCACAACGTATGAGCTGGCCTGTCTGACAGAAAACATTAATGGTACCTGTGGAAAGGAAAGGGCTGTCCTGTTTAATTTTTCAAATACGTTTTTCTAGAAATATCTCAAGCCACAATTTGCTGGAAGCTGAAAGTATATTTTGGGGAAACACAATTATATGCCAGTCTTATTCCCATCCATTATACCATCCACTGTTGGCCAGGATGGAAGATGGGGTATTAGGTAGGCGGAACTTTTATCTGTGCTGGTAAGGCTGTTCTTACAATCAAACTCATCTGGACATTTACATTAAAAGTTCCAATTTTTCTTTCTTGAATCTACTACTACAGTATTGCAAGGGATGAACAAATGCTTGCGTACAGGCACATTTGGCACATATACCAATTTCCTGCAAAATAAGGCATTCCAAAGTTTAAAAATGCCAGAATTAAGATCTGTGCAACTGAACTGCTTGTGCATACACTGTATAATGACATAACAGTACACAATCTCTAACATCACCAAAACCAGATTAAAGGCACAAAAGGTACAGTACCTTCTGAACTAGGAATGATTAAATATTTCGTTCTATCTTAAGAAATGTAAAGACACACATCTAACTCATAGTACACATTCACTCTTACACTAATTAGAAAAAGATAAATTTTCTTATGTATTTTTCTATGGGTGAGCTCATCTTATAATTTTAGTTTTGTTTCTTAAACCAGTATTCATCAACCTTCACAGCACCAGAAAGACTTATGGGGGGGGTGGGGGGGGGTGGGGAGATTTAAAAAAAAAAAAAAAAAAGCCTGTTTATCCGCCCAAATTCAGAGATGCCTCATGGAAGAGGAATCCCTATTAGAAGACAGAAATAGCTACAAGGAATATCCTGTTCTACAACCTTAGGTTGCTCAGAAGTTTTCTAGACATGATGCATGCACCTTGCCACAACAGACACAAGATCGGATGGATCATCCTTAGTACATGTGACATTGCCAAGATTGTATACTATGTCTGCAAGTCTGTGGTAAGCCTGTGAGATAAGCTTTCTACCCAGAAACTTGTAACTTAACCAATTTTTTATAGAAAAGCACAGTGAGAGATCTCCTTTGTGTGATTTTTAAATCTTCTTTTACAATGCATGGAGTTTCTAAAAGTCCTCTATTACTTCACGATAAGAAAAACATTGCATCTCTTAATAGCCTTGTTTGTCAAGACAGTAGCAAGAAACATTTCAGACAGTATTTAAAAATACGTTGTGCCGGAAGAACACTGAAGAAAAGATTCAGCCTTAATGTCTTTGGATTCAAAGAAATTGCAGACAACTGAAAACTGAATCTCACAATGCAAGCTGCCGGGACATCTTGGCAACCTGTGCCAACAGGTGCTTATGTGTGCGACTTAAATATGTGGGTCATATTTTTGATTACCATCCATTTGCTCTTATGTTTGGCAGTATCCAAACAATCCAAAGCACAAAGTCATTTAAAACATTCACTGTCTGTCGCCAATGTCCTGAACACACTTACGCTGTGCTGTCCACAGACACTGAGCAAACCTGAGCTCTCAATGCAGCCTCACAAGTGACAGAACCAGGGAGGGAAAGAAAAACCAGCTGAGCCTTAACCTAGCCTCCTCTGGTATTTTGGATCACCCTTGTGCTCCTCCTGTGACGGGATACTTTCCTAAATCCCATTCACCAGGCGTCTGTCTGGAGGTGGACACCACAGACCACCACGTTTTCTTAAACTCGTGGAGAAGCCGAGTTCCAGACACGGCCGGGGAGCAGCACAGCCCGGCCCGCACGGCCTGGCGGGCTCCCCTGCGCCCGCGGCGGCTGCAGAGGCCCCCAAGTCCCTCAAGGCCGAGCTGCGCTAGTCTCCGCTAGAGACCGGGCCGGAGGCGGGCGGGGTGGACAGCCCGGAGACCGCCGGGCCCGGGGCTTCGCGGCAGCGGCAGCGACAACCCCAGCCTGGGGGGGGGGGACGAGCGCGACGCGGTCGAGGGTCAAGGGCGCAGCCGCTTCATTCTCCTGCCGCGCCGCGGGCGCTGACCGGCGGCTGTCAATCCCCAGCAGAGACCCCCTGGCGCGGCGGCCGCCGCCTCCCCCGCCCGCCGGCCCCCCGGCCTGGGAGTCCCCGCCGCGCCTCAGGGGCGAGCGGCGACCCCGCCCCGCCCTCACTGGCTCACTCACCCAGCACCAGCCGGGCCACGTCGGACGGCAGCAGCATGGCCCGAGGCAGCGAGGGGAACGTGGGGGAGAGGGCAACGGGGGGGGGGGGAGGAGGGGAGGAGGCGGCGGGACGCAGCTCCCGGAGGCGCAGCGCGTCCGCCCCGCCACCGAGACGAAGGCGCGGAAACTCCGCCAGCCAGCGCCGCGCCCGGCCCCTTCCGCCGGAACCCGCCGCTGCCGCGCATCCGCTTCCAGGTCCGCCCGCTGCCGCCGCCGTACGCGGGCCCCGCTCCGCTCCACGCTGCCGGGCGAGGGGCGGGCGGGCCTTCTCCCCGGCCGGCTCCCGCCGCACGCCACGCCGCTCGGAGGTGAGCCCGCTACTGTCCTCCCCTTCCGACCCGCACCGGGCCGCGGTGGCGACGCGGCCTCTCCCCGCGCCCGAGGCTCCGTGGCCCTGAGGGGGCTGCTCGGCCTTCCCCTTCCCGGGCTCGAGTGCTGGCGGGAGGGTGGTGAGCCCGGCCCTTAGCCGCGCCGCCCGGCGGCGGCTGAGGTGAGGGGCCCGGGCCCGGCGGGGCGGGCGTGCCGCTGTTGCGGGGGTGGGGCGGGCGGCGGCCCCGGCCCCGGCCCCGGCTGCAGGTCCCCGGGGGGCTTCCCGCGTGGTGTGGGGCGGCCTCGCGGGGATATCGGAGAGCCAGAGCTCGTCGTCTAGGAGCGGCTGGATGGTGCCCTTTCGTTGTAATTACCTTGTACGCCTCTGCCTGAGCACCTCTGCAGCTGCTTAGTAAACACCTCTCCGTGATTTTTGGTTTGGGTTTTTTTTTCGTGTTTTGGCGGGTTCCTTCCTTGCCCCGTGTAATTTTTGTAGGGGATGAACGTGGTCATACTGTGGCAGTTGGAGAACTATGTAACAAGTAAGAGAAATAGCAGATGGATGCCGTCTGAGAAACTTTTCACTGTTGTTGTTATGGCTGTTGAAATACCATTAAGTACAAACGAGAGGAGTGACTTCTTCCCCTTGGATTCCCAGTCCTTGCAACATACAACCCGTGTTGCCACAGTTCTCGGTCAAACATTTTTCAGCCCATCAGCATTTTAGAAGCCATTAGTATTTAAAAAGTTACTTTTTCCTTTTTGGTTCCTTTTCAGCAAAAGCAGTAAGTTAGTAAAGGAACACTACATCATTTAAATGAGTTCCATTGTACAGTACAGCCAGCCTTCATGCTTACAACATTTTCCTTTTCATACGCACATATCGGTCACCATATCTCTGATCATACTTAGTCCCAGCCAGATCTTGATTGAAGCCAAAGGAAATAAATACACTCTAAGACAGTAGATATTTAAAGTTTTACTTGTCCAAGTGGATATTTTTATATTCTCACTTAAGCGCTCAAGATGTAGTGCTATGCATCATGAACACCCATTCTCAGTTGCTTATTGCAGCCTCAGCAGCATATGCTTGGAGTTATTTCCAACTTGTCTTACCTGTCTTTTTCAGACAAAGTTTCTCTTGGGTCTGCTTTAAAGGCGTAAAAAGAGAAGCATGGAAGTTGTATACAATGTCATTGTCACGACAGGCATCAGCATAACTAAAATGCAAGGTCTAGCTAATTCCAACCTCTGTTGAAGGAGATGAGGCATAATTTTAAGTGATCAGAGAAGGAAAATGTTGTTTCCACTTACGATTGATACTTGAGCATCCTTTGGCATGTTGAGTCCAGAGGGATTTGTCTATATGATAGTCCATACCTTTGAAAATGTAGGATGTGAGAGAGGAAGAGAGTTTTCAAAGTGCTACCTTCTCCTGGCAGCATCAGGTTATGACAGCTACTGATAATAGCTAGCTGCTGAAAGTTAGTGCTGTTTGCCTGAATGTATGCAGTTCTGTGTCGTTTTAATCTTATTAAAGTTTTGCTCCATATTGTCTGACCAACTCTACTGTGTTATCACTCATAAAAAGGGAGGAAGTCAGAGTCATGTGAGGGGGATCTCTGCTGTTAATCTTTACGACTGTTGCCTGTGGGAATAGTTTATGTTCTTGATGTGAGACTTCGCTTCAGTCTTGTGACCAATAAGACTAACCGAGACACAAATGAGCTTTTCAGTGAAATAACGCCGTAGTTGTGTTTGATACTGGATTTTCAATATATTGCATTCCCAGTTTTTTTACTGGTTGACTTGCCTCTGACTGTTTTATGCTTTTCTTCTGTTTGCAGATACAAATGAGTCTTCTGTTAAACTGAACCATGAGTCTTGCATTACATGATCTGCTCATTTGTTGTCGTCGCCTTGAAAATGAGAAAGCTGTGGAGCGAAGGGTAATAAGTTTTCTTTTGGTGTGTGTGCCTCAATTAGCAAAGAAGGGAATCATAAATAATTCTTTTTCTTGAAATACATTTTCAGAAGGAAATTGAAAATTTCAAGCGGCTTCTCCGTGATTCTGAAACAGTTCTCCAGCTGGACCGGAATTCTGATTCTAAACAAGGAAAGCAACTCAACTGGGATGCTGTATTTAGGTAGTTTCCTTTTCTTCCTTTGTGAATGGTCGCAATTTTCTTACATGGAACATCATTCTTCTGTTTATTGGGCCTATTTGAATGCTTATCTTTCTGCAGATTGATTTAGACTTCTTGTCAGCTTGTAAACAAGAAATGACTAATGTTAATCTCTAAAGGAAGTAAATTTGAAATAGCCCAAAATGCAACACTTATGACATACAGAAAACTGAACTGCTAGGAAACTGATCATTAATTGGGTGGTCGTTTTTCCTTGCAAAAATAATAGTTACTTTCTTTTATTGAGAATTATCCTCTGCATCTGATTTTCAACGTATATGACATTCATATGTAGATTATAGATAGCTCATTAGAATTTTTTGTGTTACTGAGTTCTTCGGGGCACAATAGAAGAAGGACCATGGCTTGTGAATTAAAAGAAGTTGTGCTGAGGTTTGTAGAGGCCCATCTTTGATATAATCTGCTTCAGGTGTACTACAAGATTGGACCGAGCACGAGTATAAGTTCTTAGAGCAGCTGGGGCCAGTGTTAAATTTCATGTTAAAAGTGCATCTGAAGTATTAGTTTTCATAGGCTGGTGTCTGGTCAGCTTTCCATTATGTGTTTAATTGGACAGCATTGGAATAGTTCTTGTTTCATAGCTGTGCCAAAAATATCTTAACAAGTGTTTGATAAATTTTTATATGTTGCTTTTGAGATGCCCAATAATATATTAGAAATACATAGGAGGAATAAAAAAATAGAGACTCTAAACTGAACACAAGTAGTAGGCCAGAAAATCTACAGTAATTGCCAGTGACAAAGCCAGTGAAGTTTAATCTATTCTTAGATTGAAATCCAATCTATATGTTAATTTAAAATGATGGAGAAATAGGACTTGAAGGTTTTCCCCAATAGAAACAATGAAGAGTACTTCTTATTATTTTGTTGGGTAATGTTGCAGCATAAATAAAATGACTTAGCATTACTTTTTTTCTAATTATAAATTTTATATTTAGCATTATGCAAAGTTTAAAGGAAAGTTTGGTTCCTATTCAAGTTGCTTCTGGATTATCTTTAAAACTTACAGCTCCTTTTATAGATTATTTCCATCATGCTTAGACTGTAATATATTTCAGTTGGTTTTAGTCTTTGATAGTTAGAATTGTGAGAAGAACAAGCACTGACATTCTAGGCTAAAACAACATTTACCTATTTTACTTTAGTCATAAATGTGCAGATCCTTGATTAATCTCTCTTTTATTTTTGAAGTGTCTTGCAGAAATATTTCCAGAAAGAAATGAAAAACCTGCAACTGACAAAACCAAATGCATCTGCTTCAACCCAAACTACCAGACAGAAAAAGATGCAAGAAGTTGGAAGTTTGGTCAAATATTTCATCAGATGTGCTAATAGAAGTCAGTAATATATGTTCATATAGAATTACTGTTTCATTTTGGTGCTTTACTTTCAACTTTGCATTTTTAGTCTGAAGTAAGTTACCAGGGTAGGGTTCATCTTGCTCACTTCCATGTATTTACAATTTAAGTATCTTCATGTGAATCAGTCCTTTGTGCTCCTTCTCTGTCCTTGCTGATGTTCACAGTGCCTTTTTCTAATTATTCAATTTGTATATAACTGAGGTATCCTCTCGTAAGTAATTTCTTTTCTTAGAAACAGTTTCTTTAAGATCGTTCCCAACAGAACTGTTTCTGAACTGTAGGGTTTTTTTTCTTTTTAAGTAAACATTTACAAACAATTAATTCCAGATTTATTTGGCACACTTTGGGTTAATTACAGTCACACATTGTTTCTTCATGTAGGAGGACCCAGACTGAAATGTCAGGAACTTCTGATTTATGTCCTGGAAATTATAAGAGATCCAACAAGTTGTGCTGCTTACGGATCTGACTGTAGTAGTATACTCCTGAAAGATATCCTCTCAGTAAGGAAATATTGGTGTGAGATATCCCAGCAGCAGTGGTCAGGTAACATTTTTAAGCCTACTTACAATGTCTTTTCCTAGTATAGAAGTATGTTCAGGTGCATTTTAATTTGTTTGATGCGCTGTTGTGTGTGAGGTACTACATAAAACATGGAGTAAAATAGTGTCAGCCTTGAAGGCTCACAATTGAAATACACAAAGCAACAAAGATTAGGAATTGATTTTTTTCTTTCTGCATACTGTTTGTCTATTGCTTGCTGAAACATATGTACTTATATACAATCAGGTTATGTATGCCTGGTCTCCACAGGGCTTAACATGTATAACAAATCCATGGAATGTGTATGCTGGAAATAGCCTCAGTAAAACTGATGTTGGTGTGCAGTTGTTTGCAAGTTATTAGGTATTGGCTGGTATAGTTTTAATATAGTTAATGTATTACTATTAAATTTTATTATCTGAGTTTTGTTGGCTTATGAAGGTCCTAAAACCCCATTGAGTTACTGTTGTTATATGCATATATTGCATATAAAGAAAAAACTAGAAAGCTTAAGATTTAAATAGACAAAAACAGTTTAAAAAGTTGGGTAATGATATAGCCTGCAACCTGAACTGAGTAGAAATGCAAACATAATTTTTCACTTTTCAGAGGATTGGATTTGACTCCAAGACTTATTTAGCATGGAGAAGAATGTTTATGTATCTTGAATCGTCTGACGTGTACTAAGCTCTCAACTCATCTGTTTTCATTTGTTGATGTAATAGAACAGTAATTTGGGAAAAAAAATGGTATTAGAAGTTTTATAGTCTAGTTTGTTGAATGTTGTATGTGCAATCCTGGAGAAAGTGTAGAAATACTATCTTTATTTGCATAATGTAGTGCTCTGAAGTCAGAGTTTGCATTTTTGAAAAGCATTTTATGAGAAAATACTCTGTAGCTTGAATAAAGTTTTTTAACTACAGAATAGAAATAAACTTGCAAGGAACTCAGAAGAGGGGTCTGGTGGTACTGGGAGTGAAAGGGGAGGAAAAAAAACCTGCCGAAGGCTGGCAAAGCAGAGTGACTAAAATGGAACCACTCGGGATGGGAGGTGTGGTTGGGTAATTAGCCTGAGGGTGAGATCTCAGAAGTTAAAGAACTTGGTACTATTTGGCCATGGAGATAGAACTGGAAGTTGAAGATTGAAGGGGAAGCTGGAACTGTATAGGAAAGCTGCCTGAGACTAGAAGCCAGTGGAGGGGGGTAGAAGACAAAGGGCTGTCAGCCTGCAGGTTGGAGCAGAATGTGAAGGCAGGGATGACCAGATAGGGAGGCTGGAACCTGGAGTTCAGAGCAATAAGCAGGAAAGGCATCTGAAGAAGAGCTCGGTACTTGGGTAGAACTGAGGGTAGGGGGGTAGGGAATGGGACAAGAAGCCAGGATGTTGAAGACCGGTAGTGAAGAAGGCAGAGAAGGGAAACTAAGGCTGAGTGTCACTGGAAAGGTACATACGGGTTGCCTGAGGAGCCTATGGGAGCTGCTGTGTGGTAGTTAGGTAGTTTAGGAAACGTGGAAGTTAGCTGAGTCTGTTTGTGTATGGACAGAAGCTGGAAGTGTGTCCTGGTTTCAGCTGGGATAGAGTTAACTGTCTTCCTAGTAGCTGGTACAGTGCTATGTTTTGAGTTCAGAGCGAAGAATGTTGATAACACTGATGTTTTCAGTTGTTGCTCAGTAGTGTTTAGACTAATGTCAAGGATTTTTCAGCTTCTCATGCCCAGCCAGTGAGAAAGCTGGAGGGGCACAAGAAGTTGGCACAGGACACAGCCAGGGCACCTGACCCAAACTGGCCAACGGTGTATTCCATACCATGTGACGTCCCATCCAGTACAGAAACGGGGAAGTGGGGGGCAGGGATTCGCCGCTCGGGGGACTGGCTGGGTGTCAGTCGGCGGGTGGTGAGCAATTGCACTGCGTATCATTTGTACATTCCAATCCTTTCATTATTGCTGTTGTCATTTTATTAGTGTTATCATTATCATTATTAGTTTCTTCTTTTCTGTTCTATTAAACCGTTCTTATCTCAACCCACGGGTTTTGCTTCTTCTCCCGATTTTCTCCCCCATCCCACTGGGTGGGGGGGAGTGAGTGAGCGGCTGCGTGGTGTTTAGTTGCTGGCTGGGGTTAAACCACGACAAAGTGTGACAGAAGAAATGTTGACATTAGATCATATGGGGCACAGCGGAATTTAGTTACTGAAGTGAGGCAGGACTGAAGGCCATAAATCTAGAGGAAGTCAGACTTAAATCCATTAAATGAAACAAGTCGCATTTATTAGAGGAGGGATATATGAGCTTTGTAAAGGTTATCATAACCTTTTTTAGTGATTCGACCTTAATGCTTGTTTATAATTCTTGGAGTACAATGGAGAAGTCTGTTTTCTATTTATAAAATTGGTGATCTGGTGCAGGAGTTGAAAGTAAGAACATGGATTCCAGCTGTTGCCCCAAAGCAGTTAGGTTTGATAAGCAAATACCGACTTCATGAGGTGCTCTTATCTGCTGGAAGTTCTGAGCTTCTGAATGTTGATAGTCATACTCTTAAAAATTATGAGGAGCTGTCATATTGTTATATACTGGCTGCATCATCAAAGGAGTCACGTGAGGCCAGTGGAAGCTGTATGCAGTAGTCTTACTAAAGGAAACTGGAAGCCCTGGGAATTGGTAATGGGACCCTGTGCCTCTTGCATCTTGGGCATTGGCTTTTTAATAAATAGATATTTTAGGGACCTGTGAGGACGTCAGTGAGCATTTGGTATTGCCACTGTAGTAATGAATGAGGACACCTCTTTGCTCAACTGTCTGACTCTCTCAGAAGGAGGAGGAGTCAGGGCTGCAACAGACTTCACCTCAGTTGGTGCTGGTTGCAACTCAGTGCACTGATAACAGTGTTGGACCAACAGAGATTTACTCAGTCCTCTACATGGTCTTATCAAAGGACTGGAAAGTTGAGGGATAGTTGCTCAAACCCATTCACTGTTTGACAGTCCCATCAGGCTCATGTAAAAATCCAACAGGGATTGGATATTAATCAGAGGTAATTGATATTTGAATGAGGTAACATCACCCTTGAAAACTGTAGTACCAGGTATACTAGAACTACAGTAGGAACTCAAAGCAAAGAGCGCTACCCAGTATATGACCATTGACACAGCTGATGCATTTTTTTCCATTTCCCTGGTCCCTGAGTGTAAACCACAGTTTGCCTTTACCTGGAGAGGAGTACAGTATGCCTAGAACCTTCTGCCACAAGGATGGAAGCATAGGTCATATGTCATGGACTTGTACAAAAGGTTTTGGAAGAGGGCAGTGCCCCAGTACGCTTACGGTACATTGATGACATTGTAGTATGGGGAGGTGTATAACACCATGCCCATGATGTGCATAACAAAAGCAAAGAGATAATTAGAATTTTACTAAATGCAAGATTTGTGCTCAAAAGAGGTAAGGTGAAAAGACCTGTGCAAGAAATAAGTTTCTTGGTGTCAAATGGTGCTGTTGGATTCTTGCTGATGTGATTTACAGCATTGCAGCAATGGCAAGGGGAGGTCACAAGAGAGCATGGAGAGTAGATGTGGAAAGAGTTCATCCAGTAAGTGCTCTGCAGGTGTGCGCAGGAGCGGTTTCCCAACCTGAGGAGGTCCCAGTATAAGAATCCCCTGCAGGGACAGGGAGCATTGGCTGTGGGCTGTTGTGACCCTGTGCTGCAGTGTACTTGCAGTTGTGTAGGGCCCACTGTTCTGAGGGTGTTGGGAGGTCACTGACGCACATTCCACTTCCACCCTTTATGCAGAAGGGACACAGTTAAACCAGGCTTGGACACTTATCACCAGGTTAAGGCTTTGTGACCCAGTAATATAGGGGTATGAACTGTCCCCGATTCCCATGCTTCAGAGAGTCACCCGAGTTCTGCAAATGACCCCTATGCCTGCTTGGAAAGAAGGTGCTGGTATCTCTATTGAATCTGAGGCCAGAGTTACGAAAGACTTGGTGAAGCTGGCATTATAGGTCCTGCTGGAGTCCAAGATGTCCATAAGTCTACGAAGGCCTGCACAGCAATGAAGCAGTAGCATTGCAATTTATAGTTGTCCCAAGCTGGCTTTTCCACAATACAGGAATCCAGAGCTCAAGGCCCTGGGTGATGCCATCGATGTCACCCATGCAGAGTATTCAAGAGAAGAGATTCTGAGACAGTGCCTCAGAGGCCTTGATCCTGACTGTCTGTGGAGAACTTACTCACCCCAAACTGATGAGCTGCTGACCGGTAGAGTTGAGGGTTGTCAGGCTCTTCTAGGTCATAGTCACTCTACAGAGCAAAAGTACAGTAACTGATCATTCTGCATCCCAAGGACTATATGATACAGCTGCTCTGAGCTCATGTCTGGTTGACTGTGAACAAAGTAGTCCTAGTGGCTGGGATTCCCAAAAGATCATTCTACCTATATTTTTCCTCAGAGAAAAGGAAGCCTGAGAGGTGGATGTCCATTCATTCAGAGTGTTGTCCCAGAATAGCTACTGAGTTCATAGGACTGAATCAGTATTACTTCCCTTTGTGGTTCTTTGCAGCAGATATTGTCCATTGGTGGACTGAGGGACAGTATCATGTCACTTACAGGTGGGATAAATGAAGTGGCAGCAAGGCTTTTCTATGTGTTGTGTTGTGTTAAACTGATGGTGATGGTTGGATCAGTAATGTGCTACTGTGATTTGTACAAGGCTGATGAAAGGACAGTGTGATGATTCCTAAATGGGCCTTGACATAAGAAAGCAAAAATCTGAGGAAGGGGCCTTTCCTTCAGAAAACTTGTAAATGAGTGCAAAGCATGGATGTGTTGGTCTGTGGGTTGGAGTGAACTAGCTGAGCTGCATGTAATGGAAATATGGGGAGCCTCAGTACCAACTGTTTTGATGTGTTTACCTGTTCCTGCTATGCCAAATTCT